>NC_138575.1:14652659-15122065 GCF_964289735.1 Phaethon aethereus
CTTATGCCTCTCTCCTTTCTCCTTTGTTTCTTACTCTTTCACAAGACCTCTAACCTCTTCTTCACAGGGCAAGACGGGGAAGTCCCACGGTCACGGCCTGCCGTCTTATCCAGGCTCTGTTGTTGGGGAAACCAGCAGAGACCCTGGACCGCTGATGTTCAGGAAAACATGACTCAAAGGGACTGTTTGGGACCTCAAACCATGTCTCCTGCAATAGTATAACGGACATTTAGTCCAGACAAGACTTTCTTGGACCGTACCCATCTAGGTCAGAAAGTGCTTCCCAAAACTGTCCTGCACATTTTGGGCTCATCTTTGCATAGAAAAGTGATGTCAATGGTGCCCGTCAGCAAAACAAGGGCACCCAGGGTATTGTGAAAACCACAAAACCCACAATTTTGTTGTTTTTTCATCCTTTTCCCATTGACAGCAAGGCTAAGATATTATTATTAATAACAATAAAACAGCTTATTTAAGAAAAGCGACTAAGACCAACCTGCCTGTATCAAAAGAAAAGCTTGTAAAAATCATAATAATCTCTATTTTCACACTCCTCTGATCCAAGATTCTTCATGTAAGTTTCAACTATTCTGCTAAAGGCAGAAAGCACCTAATGCTGCAGGATGGACCTTACCACAGGCTTTCACTCCTCATGTATTTATTTTTTTTTAACACAGAAAACAACAGGGAGTAAATCAAGATGAGAAATGAGTAAAGACTCTTGTGTGCAATGGAGAATGCAATAGGTGGAATGTAAATAATTACTTAGGAGGTACAGGCCCCTTCCAAGCATGGGTGGTGGGGGGAAATCACAGCACAGATGGACGTGGCTGCAGTCCATAATCATTTATGGAAGTGATTATTCAGGCAGTGGAGCTGCTCACTTCATTTAGGGAGAGAGCTCGCACCCCAAAAGCAGAACTGTAAACCACATTAACAGGCGAGTAGCTGCTTTACTAATGTGGCCGCGGCAGATCATTTTGCAAGGGTCAGGGCAGGCTGGGGAACTATTAAATAACACCGAGTGATAAGGAGCTTTGTCCGAGCTCCTTGGGTCTAGGTAAAGGCCTTCATGGAAGAATTTAAAAAAAAACTCTTGTCATTGTCACCATGTGGAGGGTCCTGATGCACGTCTTGTCCCCAGCTTTTAACAACTTTCTATGACAAAAATTAAGGGAACTGCCTAAACTTTCTACATAATCAGCTGCAAACAAAAGAGCTAGGGACAACCAGGTTGCAAGTACCATTTATTCATTCTGGTATAGCATGTAACATCTGAAAACAGGACAGCAAGTTGAAGCACTGTTGACATTCTTATGCTAATAAAGACTATAAGATGGACTTCCAAAACAAAATCTTTCCACCAAGTGTGTTTGTTTTCTACTCATCCATGCAAGCATGCAGTGTTTTCTCTGTATGTATTTCCTCTTGACCATCAGACAGACACAGAAAGACCTGCTCTTTTTGCTGCTTGGAAGGTTTTGCTATAGAAAGGCATATCAATGGCTAGAGCAGAATGATATGACAGATGTGCAGAAGAAACAACCTTTGCAACTGATACAAGGGATGAATTACCCATGATGACTTCACCCTTGAAGCAGCACTGCCACATTACTGGCAGCAGTGGCACCCCTGGGCCCAGCATGTAGCTCAGGCATGTTCTTGTCATCCTGAGATATAACGGATGAGTTTTACTGCACAGCAGCCGGTCTTCTGGAGATGGGGAATGCAATGTATTCAGCAAATACTCGCACTGAAACTGCAGCACACAACCAGACTGAGCTACTTGAGGCCAGAGTCCTGTCCTATCCCATCCACCCCATCCCATCCCACCCATCCTTGTCCCAGATGTAGGCTAGAAAAAAATACAAATTGTTGAGGTGGACTTCTTCTGCCCACCTCACAGTCCGGCCATTCATGACACTGATGCACTTCAACTGCAGGCTGGGAAGCCCTTCCTCAGCCTTCCCAAGCTGTATGGGGTTCCTTCATAATCACAATCAGGGAAATAAATGGGGAGGATGGGTCTGACCATGCTGAAGTGAGATGAACCCCATGTCTTTTGGGGCTATCAGTGAACTTGTAGCTTCAATGTCAGTAAAGTTTGGCTTTGGCGAAGTTGGAGGATCTGCCCTGGACAGGAAAGTCAGAAGTGATTAGTAGCTAATCGATCTTGCCTCTTCTTCCAAAACAAAGTCTTCTGTTCATGAAGCCTTCTTGTTTTCTTCTCCTATTTATGCAAGGGCTTACCAGAGAGGCCTGGCACTCCGGAGATGCCTTGGCCAATGCCAAATAACCTTTTGGGATGAATCCCGTTTTTGTGCACAGGACTTGTTACAGTCAGATAATAATGCAGTCTTGCCTTGCCAGTTACATGAACTTTGCTCTAAAGTAGAGCCCAAGTCATTTCTAAACAAAGGCCTAAATGTGAAATTATAGGCAACATCCATGCCTATGTTATTACGAGATTTTAATTTTCCGAGGGTAGGAACAATACCAGCTGTTTGGCAGCTCCATTTTCCAGTGGGCTGGTACAATATGCATCTTCTGTAAACTGACATCTTATGATTTCATCTGAAAATAGAGTATTTAACTGTACACATTTTTCTCTCTCTTGTATTGCATTTCATTCAAATGGGTTTAAACTTGTATTTCTTTATTGCTTATTAACTTTAATGAGGTATGAATACAAAAGAGAATATTAAAAGTTTTTTCATTTTCAGCAAGGCATTTATTTACCAACAAACACTGTGGATGCTATCAAATAGGTGAGCCTAAACCCTTAAATTTACTATTGATCCTGTAGCCATTAAAAAAGAATATAAGATTTTAAAAAACCTCCAAACCAGGGAACCAGTATTAACAACTTCCTATTGTCTGGCTTAATAACAGAATTTAAAGCTGAATTCTTTTAGAAAGTGTTTATGCTTCAATACCTTGCACATTTTATTTCTATGAAATTGCTTTAAAGATTTACATCTCCCACAGCAAATAAACTATGCTCATGCTTAGAAGAGAAGGAGCAGTGAGGGAGCTTGAGCTTATAATTATCCTGAATATCTATTATACATTAAAATTGCTGAAGACAAATACACAACAGTCATTACGGGTCTTGCTTTTATATATTCCTGATTTGGACGGTCTTTTCTTTAATGTACGATTTTGGGTGCAACATAGGCATAAGAATATACTTTTTTTCTGTTTCTGAACCACTGTGCTGCTGTGCCCTGTTAGCACTATGTCAGGAGCGTACCTAAGTATATTTAAGGAAATTCCACTTGTGTCTGATTATTTACAATTCCAATGTCCAATCTTGTTTTGCAAATCTGATTTTCAACATACTTTAAATAAACATGTCTTATATAAAGAGGCATCTCCCGCAACAAGTATTCGTGACCACGACTATTGTTTCCTACTATCCATTTGCTGCTCTGGATTTCCAGGGAGAAATGCTGGGTATTTACCCATGTCACATCTGCATACTCAAGTTTCCAAGGCTTTCATTAACTTGCAAATATTTATCGTGGGTAGCCTTTATCTGAAGAATTTTTTAAATGTCAGTGGCCACAAAAGAAACGCTTAGTCCATTTTACAGCCTAATTTATCTCTCCACTTTGCTATTCTAGCTTGAATAACCCCAAGAACCCAAGGTACACAGGGCTAACAGGCCAGGACAGTTTTAACAGTTTACTTTGCGAAGGAAAGCGGGATGTAAGTCCTGGGGAAGTCTGTAAAAGATATTCCTTCTGTTTTATTTAACCATCGCTAAACTTGCAGAGACATGGAAATACATTTTACTGCAGGTTTTGAGGGCTTTCTCTTACCATCTTTGCATTTAAAACGTATCTGAAATATACAATTTGTGTGACTAAATGTCGGTGGACCTGCATGTGGAGATCCAAGATTCAACACTTTTACCTAAGGCACACAACCGCAGCCCACGCGGCTGCGAGCATTTTGCAAGGATATATTGTGTTTGCCTACTGTCTACCACAAAAACTTTCTAAGCCGCGGGTGCAAATGTGACCCGAGTGAAAACAAAGCGGCAGTTACAGCAAAGCTATTTAAAATACCCACCGATGTACACAAACCCCGAGGAGAAGGCAGGAGCGCCGCAGAGGGGCCGGGGCGCGCGGGAGGAGGACGTCCCCGGGCAATGACCGGGCTGCAGCATCCGCCCCGCTGCCCCGCGGTCCCCAACTCGCAGCCCAGTGCGGGACGTACACCGGGGTGTCAACGCTCAAAACTTATGTGAGACCCGGTCACCGGCGCCACCGCATGCTCAGATTCGCTTCTCAGCCCATCGACACGGGGGTTAACGTGTTGGCCGCCCTCACTGATTGAGTCACTGCTTTTATGCACTAAACGCAAGCTCTTTCTTTTTCTTTTCTTTTTTTTTTTTTTTTGTGTTTGTCTTTTGTTTTATGGTGGTTAAAGAGCATCTTTTGAAGTGGGAGTGGGAGCCTGGCTCTGGCTTTTGACACAAGCGAGCTCCCCACGGCGACCCGGCAGCAGAGACTAGCTGGGCGCCCAGCGTGATGCAGGGGATGAAGATGAAGGCAATGGTGTTTTGCACAGCTCTGCGGGGTGGTTACAGAGCACGAAGGGATGGCACATCTGTGCCCTCCCGGGGACCGGTGGCCTGCGAGTGACTTGGGGCATGCTGGGCATCACCAGCAACAAGCCCGACCCGGAGAGGTGCACACTGGATGAAAAACCACCTCTGCCACAGCTTCAGGGACCCCTAAACCTGGACGTGCGTGGGCCCGAGCCTGAAGGTAACGGCACTTGGGTGTAATGATACAGGTGATGTGGGAGCGCTGATGTGGTGATGAAAAAATGGCAATAGGAAACAAACTGGTGATGACTTCTTTCTCCTTCCTAGCCCTCTTCATTTACTGAAAATACCTTATCAAAGCCTTGCACCCCCAGAGCTGCACAGTCATATTACTTTTGTTTAATTACATCTGCTTTTAAATTGTTAAATTTGTTGTTTTTCAGAGCAAGCCCTATCCAAGAAATACATCAGGACCATAAAACATGGGGCTGGCATACAGTGACCATGTTAATGCAGTAAGGAAGTTTTAGGAATAGTGACCTCACTCCAGTTTTGACCCACAAAATTACTTTTTCAACAAAACTAAGACTGCTTGGAGAATCAGACTCATAGGTTAGTTTAAAAAAATCTTAATTCGTATTAGCAGCAAAGCATTAGATAAGTCAGGATATTCTAGAATAAGCAGATATTTTTCATTATTTCAAATCCTCCACCAGAATTCTAAAATTCAGCACTTATGAGTCAAATATTCCCCCCAGCTCCATTTAAGAAGGTCATTGAGAAATGGCTCAGAGTGGTTGTCAATGAGAATCTCTTGTATAATACAAAGTACAGATGAGACCACAGCATTTTTATCTTCTAGAGGAATCATGGATATACTGCTAAGGAGCGATCCAGTCATTGGGAGAAAACTGCCAGGCTCCCATCACTGCCCCTGGTTTCTCTTAGGGAAATCTGTCCCTCCATGTCTCAGTGTCACCAATTTTAACAGGAGACCATTATCAACCAGCCCAGGATGGGCAGCAGGCTCAGGCTGTAACTGCGCTAGATGAGATACTGATTGAAGTGCTACCAAGCTCCCTTTACACCAACAATATTAAGTGCTCTTAGTAAAACATGGAGTCTGCTCTTCACCAGCTCGAAGTGGAAAGGTGCTCCTGACATCATCTCAGCGCCCGGGAAGGTGGATGGTAGGGCTCTACCAGAGAAGCTTTGCTCCAGTTCAGGGCTTTCTGGCCAAGCTACAACCTCATTCTATAAGGTCTTAGCAATCTCCAGTGTCAGAAACTTTACTGCTCTCTCTTCAGGATGATGTAAGCACATTTTTTTAACTATTCGATCTGTATCAAATATTTTCATTTTTAATACAATTACCTTTCCCTTCCCCATGTTGGACTTTGCTCCACCAGTGCTAGGTATCAGAGCCGAGTCATGGCAGAGGTATCTCCCTGTGAAGGCACATCAGCTATGAAGAAGTCTCCTCTTATCCATCTCTTCAATAAGCTGATCAACCTCTGTCAGTCCCAGTGAGCTCCCTGCTCAGCCCTCCACATGGTTGGTAACCCCTCAAGAAGCACTCCCCAGAAAGCTGCATCCCCAGCAGACACAGGCGCTCCCATTTCTTGTATGACACAATGCACAATGGTGTGAAAAGACACCACAATCACAAAACTGAACAGGCTCTTGGAGAGCTGCCATGGAGGGGAAGGGATGAACCTGTGAGACTGGCATCTTAAAATATGCTTCTGGGTCATCATGTCTTGACTCGTAACAGGTTTAAAGATTTCTGATGGGTGTTTGTAGAGTTGGAACAAATACCAGGTTGTACCTGTAAATCCCCTGCTCATCTTTGCATCTCCTCCATTTTCTCCAAGTTCATCCAAAGCCCCCGAGGATGTCCCAGCCACATACAGGGGACCTCAGTAGCTCCAGCACAGCCCCATTGCTCAGCTTCATGTACCCACACAGGAACTTCTGCCAGTCAATGTGCTGGCCCTGGATTGCCCAAAAGACACCCAGTTGGCTGGAGGTCCTCTGTGTATGCCCACCACAACCAGTGACGAGGGGCAGCCCCTCTCCCCTGCTCCCTCACAGAGCCACGGTGCTGTTGGGTACCTGCTGCCCTGGGAGGTCTCTCACTGCCCTCAGGGGTCTGCCTGCAGGGCCACGGGAGGTGTCCCCCTGAGTGAGGCAAGTGGAGGAGTTGCTCCCAACTTTGGTTTGCCCACTAGAAGTCAGTGCTTCAAACCCCATCCTTCCTGCCCCTTTGGAAGAGGGAGCCTGAGCCACCGGAGGCAAAGCCCTGTCCTGCCCCTGGCCTATGTGATCATGCTGTCACAGTGGCTGCCGTACCACGATCCTCTCCCCAGGACTTCAGCTATTTGGGAGAAATTCTCTGGGGTTTGGACTTTTTCCTCTCGAGAATCCTTTCTGGAAGGGCCTGTGCCGCAGGCGCATGTGCAGTGGCTCCCGTCCCTAAGGAGGAGGCGAGCGGTGTCTCCGAAGGGACTGGGGGAGACCGGAGTTCCAGTTTAGTAACTTAAACACCCTGCCCCTCCTGCTCTCAGGCGGGGTTGGGGTCACAGCGTTGTCTCCGCTGCCCCGTGGTCACATCAGGCTTTATCAGCCGTCGCAGGGGGCTCGGGGCACCGCTCCTGGCAACACTATCTGGCTCATTTCTGGGCCTTCCCCTTGCTCCTCCTTCCAATAAGATAAGAGGCAAGGGGTTATCTTTGTTAGCTGTACACGCAGACCCAGCTCCTCACCGCAGGGCTGGCAATCCTGCGTTTCCAGGCGCGGGTGCTGCTCCCACGCTGCTGCCCTGCCCGGGGCCGCTGGCAGGCTCTGCTGCGGGACTGGCCCTGCCCGACCACCATCACCGTCCTCCTCGCCGAACGGCTGCCCCCGGCGCCCAGGGCTGGGCGAGAACGCGACGGCCGACCAGCCTGGTGACTCCCGACTGGATTTCTACTGGAAGAGAAGGTCTCGCAGAGGAACCACCACTGTCGCGACCAAGCGTGCGGTTGCCGCGGCTCTGGTTTGCCAAGGGGAGGCGGAAACGCAGCTCAGCCTGCGGCTGCCTGGGCCTCTGCCCTGTCGCGGCACATTCGCTGCTCTCCCACAGCTGGGCACCCACGTCCCCGAGCATTTGCCCGGTGGGGCCGGAGCGTCTGCGTCCGCCCGCCAGCAGCCTGGCTCGAAATCAAAGGATGTTTGTCAAATCTTCTAGGAGCCCTGAATGGAAGAAGATACAGAAATGCAAAGCGTGGTATTCTTTTTGTTTTGTTTTGTTTTTCTTTGGCAAATGGCCTAGAAAAGTAACAAAAAGAGGCAGAAATGCCAAAAAGTAACCCACCTACTGTCGTCTCCTGGAGATAACCCAGGACATTGCTCCAGGCAGCAGAATGCTGCTGTCATTTCTCCTGGAAGTGAAGAGAGCGTCACCCAGTCCTGGGGAGGGGGCCGGCGGGCAGCGGTTCAGACAGGTCTCTGGAAGGAACGTCAAGGTAGTGCCTTTGAACGTATATGGCACGGAGTAAAATAACACGCAATATCACGTATTCAGAAAAATCATTGCTGCGGGATGTTAACGTTGCCTCAGAGACGCCTGCGACGCTCAGCGGGTTCCAATAGTTTGTTGTGGATTATTATGACTCGCACTCCCAAGGACAGATCTTCTCGGCGTGAGTCATGGGGACCCTGCCCGGCTCTGTTATTCTGTCCCATGGCACCCTATTGCCTGTTATATTTTCTTCCCCCAACAAAAATGCAGACTTTCAAGTATGCAACTCCTGACATAGGCAGCAAGGACTGAACCCCAAGGACTGCAGTTTGCTCCTTGTGCTCCTCATCCTATTTTTACTTGGTCAGTTTTTGCCATTTTAATTATTTTAAATATAATAGCAGTTTTTAAGCAACGTGCCTGTTTGATTTAGTATTAATTTGTGTTTACTAAAACCCAGCCCCGTCACTAATGAAATTAACTCAGGCTCAGAAAGATTTGACCTTTCATGTGGGTAATAACAAGGTTACAATACTTGGTTTCTCCCTCTTTTGAAGATTATTGGCCAACAAAACATAATACTGGTGCAAGACGCGCAAAAGTACCTGCAGGCTCTAGCAGAGCAACTCCCGCAGGAGTAGCTCAAAGCGGCTCCCGCCATGCCCCGTCCCTGTGCTGCTGCTAACGTCCCTCTGAGCTCCAAAACAGAGCTGATTCAGCACTTACATCTTTGCTGCTCCACTCTCGTGCCTCAGCTCAAGCTGACTCGGGCAGACACTTTCTGTTGCTGACACCGTTAGAGCCGCAGTAGCTCTGGCAGGCAGGTGGGAGACGGCTCCATCTTCAACCGCGGTCGCTGCTTGCTTCGCTGCCTGCGAGCCGAAGCCCTGGGGAGCCGAAGCTCCATTTGCAGCCGGAGCAAGCTGTGGAAAGTCAGCAATTCACCTTTCTCGTATTCTTTGGGGTAAAACAAAGCAACAACAGGTTTAATATAGCAGCGTGCTAAGGGAACTGGGTTTTGGAAATCACATATGCAATAACTCACTGGCCAGTACCAGGAACTGTTGACGGCATTTTTACTCACCACAGTCAGCTGAGACAAATTCCCTTAACGGCTACTTCCCAGCCACAGTCACCACTTTATTTCTGCACGTTTTCACACATTTCACCCATGGAGAGGACACTACCCATCCACCTTCACACTGCTGGTTAGAAGATGCTCCCAGGTGGCAGAGGAGTGCTGTATCTCATTCCTGCCCTCCGTTATGGTGACACACGTAACGAAACCGTCGATGAATTGTATTCCTTCTGCAGGCTACCGGGTCTGTGAAGAACCAAAGTAAAAGTATGTTTTCATAACTCCAGATGCTTAAGGAAAGTAATAAATAATGGCAATGCTGTGGCTGTGTGTAGACTCTGTACCCAGGGACAAAGCATTTTGCAAACGCAGGTAAGACATGTTATTCATATTTTATACAAAGGGGAACTTACAACCCAGCCAATAGATAATATTTTTCCTTCTGTGTTCTCAATGTACTGGAACAAAAGCTATTTTAATGTTATTACATTTGGCACAGCTCTGCACCATGCCCTCCCATGTGCGGCTCCAAAGATGGAGTTGCTGCTGCATGTAATGACGGTGTGAGCAAAATTTCTGGGCTCAGGACTAAGACCGGAGACACTCACGACAATGCTCTTGTACACTGGTATGTCTACGTCCTAATAAAATTATTTACTGGCTGAGTAAGATTTCCAGCCCTTGTAAGCCCCTACGTAAGCTGAAACACTGGGACTGCGCACCCCGAACAGGACTGGGCTTGTTGGGCCGTGACTTGCGGCAGCACCTTGCATTTGCCTTCGCCTTCTCACTTCATGTTGGCCTAAATACCTGCTTGTGAAGCAAGGTGATGGGGAGCATCAGTCCCCAAAAATGTGTGTGCAGTCCTCGGGGCTCAGGGCGTGCTCAAAGGACACCACGTGCAGGGTGACCTGGTGACCCACTGACTAGTGCGGGAAGCTGGATGCTGCGGCAGAAGCCGGAGGGGATGAGTTTGTTCTTTGTTTGAAATAGTGTTCTTCCCACTCTGATTAAACTGTGCTGCAGCTCATTAACTATTCAGGTGTTGTCCGCATCTTTAGAGAAGAAAACATGAGATGACAGACTATTTAACAAGTTCATTTTGAGCACAAAATGTGTTTAAGGCAGGAAAAAATACTACTACATGCAAAACTTGGGTTGGTGTAATTGCAGGTCTGACTGCTGCGAGGATGAAAAGCCTCTTTCTTAATTCAAGGCAAATGTAGTAAATAACATTTAGAAAAGAGGTGCAGGTAGGTATACACCAGGGAGTGCAATTTTAATATCCTGAGTGGAAGATTCTTTTAAGTCTTTGTCTGACCATGTGTTAACACACTTGGTTACATCTCATCTGCTACATTCACCTTTGTCGGTTTCTTTCCCCCCCTGTGATTTCTTTGCCCCTGTTTGCCTGTGTTTGCCTTTAGGGCTGATGCTCTGGGCCCAGTCCATGGCCCCTCGAAAGCCCAGCACTGACTCTGCAAATGCCACGGGACGAGCTCTGGCTTAATCCTTCACGGGCAAAAGCACTTGCGGTTCCTCCAAAGCCTGCCAGCGCAGGCGCATCTTTGGCACCGGGAAGACACACCGTGTGGTCCAGACTCTGGACACCTGCTCTGAAAAATGTGTAAAGAGACCAGGAGTTCGTTAATCTAGAAGGCAGCGGGTAATTGCTGACAAGCTCCAAAGTTCAGGGCAGATCCACACCTGACGCTCCAGTCGTGACTCGTTGTGGGCTCAGAGAGCTCCCAGGTCCGGGGTCTATCCAAGCCACATCCCAGTCCTGCTCCAGGGGGAAGCATCACTGTGGACCACCACCAGGCTGGGCCAAGTTTCTCTAGGAGCCAGAAGCCCCCCGTAAGGTGCTCTCATCACCTCTGGCTCTCGGATCTGCCCTGCCATTTGAGTATGGACACCAGCACTGGGGCGAGTTGCAAGCCCTTTCCTCCGTGCCCTGCAGGTTGGGTGGCAGGGGTGCTCATTCCAACGCAGAAATCTTTGCTCGAAAAGCAATGTATCCAAAAGGTCTGATGAGGGGGTAATAACTGGAAGGGACATCGGCTGAGGCTCCCGGACACCCTGTGCTGAAAGTCTTCGGTCTGTGCTCTTCCTGTCAAGGCTTGTAAGCCTGGGGCTCCACAGGAGTCAGGCACCCGCATTGGCACGGAGCCGTGGGGCAGGCGGCAGAGCTCCAGCTCTGCCGATCTTTTCTGAACATTGACCTACCTCCATGTGGGGCAGCTGCCAGGATGGGTGAGCTTCAAGCAAGGAGCAGGGAGGAAAGGCATAGCTCAGCCGGGAATTCAGATAACCTTGACCACCCGTCACCCTCCCATCTTCGCTCGGCGTTCCCAAAACACCGCCGTTAAGTGTGGTCAAACCAAGAGCTGCTGCCTGGGCTGAGTCTCGGCAGCCTGCTTGGCTCCTCCATCCTCTACACCCATCTACCTGCTTGAGCTGCGCTCGCTCTTCTGCTGAGCTCCACAGAGGGGCCCTGAGCACCCCGCGAACTCCAGCAGAAACTTCTTGAGAAGTTGAAATTTGCTGATTAGCTGCAATATTCCTTGTGGGAGGCACTGGATTTCGTGCTGTTTACTAAGTCTCACGTACCTCCCGACTCAATGTTTTGTAAATTTAGCTCTCTCCAGCTTCAGATGTGCGGATGCAGACGTTCTCGAGTGCTATATATTCCACAAGTGAGAAACGACTTGATAATTTATGGGTTGTAAACCCAAAGTTGTACAGGTTTTTACCTCTGGGAGAGAATAAATACATGTCTCATTTCAACACATTTTAGACAACGTGCTCCTTTTTAATGGCTTCCTTTGATTTTACTCTGAAATATTTAGACACTTCCTCCTAGGATTCTCATATGGGAGCTTCATGCTGTTCTGTCAGGTTGCATATTTTCCCCCTGAATTTCTCAAGAGAAGATCTCGCTTATCTGAATTACAAAGATGTTAACTTTGTGTTGTCACTGTGAATAAGGAGTTTAGGCAAAGATTTTGTTTTGATTAAGAAATGGAAGAGTTGGAGAATAATTACTGCATCGGCAATGTGAAACTTACAGATGTTTAAAATGAATCAGAATGTATTTACTTATGTATAGCTGTTGAAATTAGAGTATGCTTTTACCTGCAAGTAAAAGAACTTGCACATACAGCTGTGAAGAGGAGTTGAGGCTACGTGCGTGCTATTTGCACCCTGAGAGGAGAGTATAAGTATAATGGATATACATTGGTATATCGGGTGAGGAATTTTTAGGCAATGGCATTTGACATTACAGTTCAAGGATGGAAAAGATTTATTGATCTGTGAGTTAAATAGTGACTCTGGTTTCACCTCCTGTTAGTGCTCCATAGGTCGCGTTTAAAAACTTGTACCGTAATGAATCCTTAGGCTCAAATAAATGTAAATCCTTCCCTTGATAGATCACAAAGGAGCAAAAGCCTGAAGGAGATGCTTAGCTCCACCACCCATTTAATTTAGAGGATATTTACATTACATTAGGGTCAGCTTTGTAGGATCCTTCCATCTTCGCTTTCCTGATAACATCATGTATTTTGATCTATAATGGCCTCCCAGGCCAATATTTGTAAACAGTGACTGACATAATGAGTCAACATCATCTCAACATACAGGATGTCAAACTGGACAGGAAGGTTTATTGTGTCACTGGGCTCACCTTCACATCGCTAAGGTAATTATTAAACTGGGGGTAAAGAGAACTTTGATCCCGTGTGTATTTTTAAATGATTGGCAATGGCAAATTTTACAAAAATGTCATTTTGAAAAGCCATTCTTCATAGGAATTCATTGTGTCAACACTGAAGGTGTCCAGTGCAAGGTTTAGCAAAGTAAACCAGCCCGTAGAAAAGGTGCCGCCGTGGGGTGCTGTGTGAGGAGCTGCAGGGCCTCCTCTGGTTCCCAGCCAAGAGGAGTGTGAAATGTTCATCTCCCGAAGGAGGCCATTCACTCACATCAGGCCTACTGGACTAGTGAGAAAAGGTGACCATGGCCAGGGACAAAGTAGATGTGTAAAAGGATAAAAATGTGTATGGTACGAATGCAGCAGGATTTTTCTCTCTTTAAAAATATTATTTCCATCTCTCCCTTTGGTCCTGGGAAGACTGTCTAAGCATCTTCCCTCTGTGCTCTTCTCCAAGGCCAGCTTCAGTTTAGTTAGCCAAACACTGCCCACCTTCCTTTGCCACATCCCCTCCCTCATGAGAAAGGTGCTGAGGTGCCCAGAGAAAGAGGTGGGCACCTAGGGGATGGGCACTGGCACTTCTCTTAGGCACTGATCCCCAAAACATCATCCATGACCAGCATTAGGTGCTGGAGGTTTGTGTTTATACATGTGTGAAGGTAGGGAAATTTGGGGAAAATAAGCAAAGTTAGGGAAGAAAGGAAATACAAGAGGAGAAGTGAATCTGGGTGAATTCAGGTGAAACTTTGACTGCAAAGAGGGGTCAAAAGCACCCAGCATCAGAGGTGCAGATCGGGTGATGGGAAGGGACACCCCGCGGAGGTGCACCAGCCCATCTGCCATGGGGAAAGCTCACACTTGCAGTGTAATAACTCATCATCAAGGAAAAAAAAATAGATGGGACGCTTTAGTAACCATCTTACTTACGAGGGAAAGTCTGTGCCTATGAAGTAATTACCTGTGTCTTGGACTATGGACAGTTAACAGTCCCGTTGCTGGTCAAGAAATGCCACGAGGGTGATGTACAGCTGTATCTCAGTAGTCAGTGGCAGATCCTTGAGGTTGCTAATAAAGGACCGAAGCGAGTGGGTATGAAGAAATCCTCTCAGTCTGCTTCGCTGTACTGGATTAACCAACCCATCCTCGGAGCCCTGGGAGGCAAATGGCCAGTCGAAGCACAGCTGCAATCCCAGCACATGAAGTCTAAAGAGGGATAACCCAATTCATTCGTTTATAGTTCTACTTAATTAAATAAATTCTTCCTATGATTTCATTATAATAATAATTTCCAACAATGTGCCAGGATAAAATTACATTTCCCCCACTAATAAAATTTTGTGGAAGTATGTAATTATACAGCTCCTGTATTTGAATTGTAAGATGTACTGCGCAGTGGCGTGTCTTATGACTATGTAAATTTAAAGCCCTAAATATTTCATACTAGCTGTAAAATAACATAGTGTAATCAAAAAGTATGCCATAGCTGTAAAGGATGGGCTATGTATGAAGATGATGTAAACTCATCTGTGTGCTTGGCACTGTCCATTGGGTGTTACTTGTTTACCTTCCCTGAGATCTCGCAGGTAATTTATGGCACATTTTGCTGCTATTCTTTGCTGCCCATCCCCGTATGTGCAGCCATTAACATACACACATCATCCTGCTCTTCTGCACCTGGAGGGTCTCTGGGAGGAGAATGCCACAGGACCCTGCGGGAGACAGCCCCAAGACCTGGAAGGGGATCCCCCGAATCCATGCTGAAGTACAACTGGTGGCTTGAAATAATAACCAGGTCACTGTGAAGGAAATGTCCTCTTATTTATAGCGATTAAAAAAATACCCGCAGATGGGCAGATATCTGTAGAGAAAATCTGCAAAGAAATAGCAGGTGAAACCTCATCACGCCAGCTAGGCTGCTTCCTAATAGCTTCTCTGCATCACCTCTAGCGAATGGGTACCTACAGCATGGTCGTTTGTTGTTGATGACTGATAATAGGATTACTGCTCCCACATCCAAGAAGCATGGCATCCCAAATAGCATCGTTTCATGCTGAAGGAAAGATGTTATCGCATCCCGACTTCGCGTACTGCTCAACCAGTTATCTGTGCAGGACTCGGTGTAGAGCTCTGAGACTTTATAGGACATTATCATGTTATACGAAATTCGTGCTGCTGCAGCAATAAATCAAGAGGACACCTCGTATGGTGGCTGGTTCTCCTTGGAACAGCATCTCTAAGCAGAGGCTCTGTTCTCTGAAAGATTAGAGTGTGATTTAAAGAAAGATGTTGCCAATCAATTTAAAGCTCATGAAAAGGGTAGGTTTAATAACTTCGGTGCTCTCCGTTTAAGCAATGTTGTATGTATAGCTACAGCATAAGCTTCTCCACAATCCTTACAAAGATACCCCAAACCTGACTAGAGAATCCCTCTTTGCAAGACTAAAAGGATAATTAATTTTAAATAATATTTCTTAAACAGCATTTCCATCTATAGACGCTGGCTAGAAGAGCACAAGCTGTGGCAAATGCAAGGAACATCTGTCTACGGGGAAATAGTAGGGGCTGCGGATATTTAAGATGTGGTTTTGGGAGCAGCTGAGCTTATCCTAACGGCTTGCGGCTACCAAAGTACACCCTTCCCTGTCCTCCCCACCCCACTTCCCTGCCCGTTCCGGAGGCATGGCAAAAAGCCTTCCAGTTTTTTGGCCATTAGTTTTTGGCTCTCATTGAGGTATAACCAGCTCTGGAACTGGCACAAACCAAATGGTGGAAGCACACAGCACAGGGCAGTGCGGGGGAGAGGGGACCCGACCCATTGCCAAGAGGAGATAACTCACCAAATCTTGTGGGACTGAGCCCTGTTACGGTGGGGAACAGTGGAGGCTTGGAGACGCTCAGCTGGGGCTTTGCTCTCCTGCCTTGCACAGCCTATGAAGGGTCAGGAGCGCTGAGTCCATGGGTGCCCAAAAGAGCTGGTATTGCCCCAGGCACTGCATATTTATCAGCACAGCACTCTGCTGAGCCCTTCTCTTGTGTTCCTTCACCAGAAAGAGTGAAAACTGCATTTTTTGGGCACAAGAGGTTGGCTTGCCCTTGATGGAGGAATGATACCTAGAAGAGAAACACCACCTTCAAAAAACATACAGCTGTGAAAGTATTGCTAAATGTAAAAGTTGGAGTAATGGCAGCCAAGTATCAAAGGTAAAAAGCAGATGCCCAGACAGTCGGAGCTTTCCAGTCTGCCCCAGTTAGAGCCTCAGCCAGAGCCATCTCTGCTGGGTTGCTGACTCTGAACATTTGAGCAAGTATCTTGTCTCCTTTGCTGACAGGAGGCCGTATTATTCACAGGCCAATTGAACCAGGGCATGCAAAAGAGATTGGGGTTCAACATTAAGATATATTTATATATTATATCCCTGAGCTGTGAGAAGGTCAATTCCATTTCCAGGGATTAAGATGCAGAGGTGGGCTCTCCTATCATCAACCTCGGGTGTATCTAGAGCCCCTTCCAAAACCCACTGGAGTCAGACAAAGTCTTTGAATCTGCCCCTCAAATGCTGTAAACCCTCAGCATTTAAAAAGCTTAAAATGAGAAATCAAAGCTAAAATTCCAAAGCTAATTCTTCCGATGGCTAAATACACTTAGTAACTGACCCCAGGAAATTAGGCTGAAGCAGCAGGTTCTATAGACTTTTCACCTGTGCTGTTGCTTCATTTCTTCACAAAGAAATGTGTTAAATTAATTGAAGGGACCAACTTTTGCACACTCCCAGGCTTTCTGTTTCACTTGTGTTCTTAAAAATAGAGAGGGGAAATGGCAGGTCAGAAGCTTGCAGCGACTTGTAAGTTAAAAACCAAGCAGTTTATGAGAAAAAGCAACCCTCAGGTTGAGAGTTTATCATTTAGGAGTCACTCCATACATGTAGGGAGAAGGAAAAAAGTTCTACAGCATCTAAAACGTAGGGATGGCATTTCATCATCCTTTGGAAAAGTACAGAGAGCTCAGAGTGTGTACATGAAAGCAATCGTTTAATCACAAAGTTCTGTTGGTTACAAGTTAAGGCTTTAAAATGCCCGGTGACTATAAAGGCTTGTAATATTTCAGCAGGTTATTGCTTCTGAGAGGTGTTGCCACTTCGTTATACATTTTCTGATTGTTGGAAAGCCTACGATGCTAAAGATGTGCTTTCTTCTGCCTGAAATAATGCCCGAGATTTGAGTGAGGGAGTGAATGTATGGCGTATGCTGCTCATGAATAAAAGATGGTTGCAGCTAAGCAATCTAGAGTGTTCCTCTCTGAAGGGATTAATGCTATTCATTAGAAATTGTAAAATAATAATTTTGAGACTTCTTTTTTTAAAAAAGAGGAGGAATCCAACTGCTTGAGTAATGGTGAAGATACTTTAGCAGAGGGGATGGCGGGGAGGGAAGCAGGGAGGATGTTGAGCCTTGCTGCGGCCATGGGAGCCATCTCAGAGCTGCCCCTTGCCCCCGGCGGTGGCGAGCCCCCCGCAGCGAAGCACTGCAAGCCCCCGTGCATCTTGCTGGCAGATGCCGCGCTGCAGACGGGCGCCAGGAAACTCACCCCGTGGCAGAAGCTGTGCTGAAAATGCAGCCTCTTCTAAGCAGGAGGCTCACGGCATCGCTCTGGCACTTCAGAGGCGGTGCAAGCACGGCCAAACGCGGCAGCACGTTATCATTCCCTCTCTCACCCGGGGTGCCCAGCGCTTGCTCCAGCTCCTCCTGATCACCCTGTGCTGTCCGAAGAGGTGACCCTTCGAGCTGAAGGAGGAGAGGTCTCACCCACACCTTCAGAGATGGCCTCAAGCCCTGGGACATGCTCAAGTCACCACTGGGCTCCCAGGTACAGCCTCAGAGGCTGCCCGAGACGCAAAATGCCCGAGCACAGGTGCCCCAGCAAACAGCCAGCCGGGTGTCACGAGCACTGTCTTGCTGGATTTATCGGGGAAGGGTTTGTGCAGGATGGGAAGTCGCGCAAGTGTGAAACTGCTCTGCTGAAGTGTAACTCCAAGACTGGCACCCAACGCTGCGCTCCTGCACACGCAGACGAAATCCCAGCGACAGTCAGTCACGACACCGAGAGAAGGGGAACACGCGGCATATGCTGCCACCGGCAGCTCCTGGCAGCGCAGCCCTTGCACCCGCCTGTCTACAATGACGCAGTCATGCTGGAGAGGCCAAAACCTCTGGCCACGTTGCCCACCTTGGGCACGGAGCTCATGGAGGAAGACTGAAGCTTGCTCAAGGAGAGCAGCCATGCAGCTCCAGCCCAGAAACACAGGCATCGAGTTGATGGAGCTTCATCACGACAGCAAGGATCTTTTAAGCTTGCAAATGTTTCAAACTACACGTTGAGATGCTGCTGGCGCTCCCGTGTTCGGCTGAGGGGGAAGCTACCGCCAGCGCCCTCCAGGTCCCTTTTCTTTTCAGCAGCACAGCAGCTACACTCACGTGCTCCGGCCGGGCTGTGACCAAGCCTGGAAGCGATGGATGTCCCTCTGTCCCTCTGTCCCTCTGCTTCTCCCAGGCCTCGGTGGCACAACCAGCTACAACCAATGGAGAGTCTCTCTATGTAGGAACTGCTCTGTACCTGGCAAGAAAGGGAAGACCCCTGTGTGCCCACGACAGCTTTAGCCTCCAGATAAAACTCTAGATATCACCTCTGCATCTTATAGTCCCCGGAACACAGGTTTTTCTTTTCGGCTGTTGAAAATATTTCTTGTTTTTAACTTGGCAGTGAACGATCAAATTTGTTTTGTGAAGTGTCACAAAGAACCACAGCCCTGAAAATGTGAGAAAGAATGAAAAATACTCCTGTTTCTCTAAAACTGTGGCTCTGCCTGCAGGGTTAGCAAGTGGCAGATTGCAATTACAGTTTAAGCATCTATTCATTTTATTGCAGGAAAAGCATAAAGATGTGTGCTGCATTTTTTGGCTTCTAAACAGCAGAGTAAATGTACATAAAATTGAGAGGTGATGTATAATATATGAAAAGAAGACATTTTGATCTATGCAGCAAAATGAAATGTATGCAAATTATTAGCAGTTTATATGGAATAAAGTTTTACTATACACAATCTTATGTGCTCGCATAGAGAATCTGTAATCCTACTAAGGAACATTCAGTCTACCTATAATGAATGAGGGTTTTTAGAATGAGAAACCTTTTAAGGTTTGAGCCAGTAAATATCTAAAATATGGAGATTAAAAATAACATTGGAATACACATAGTAGCCAAATGAAATCATCACATTTGTGCTTAAGGAATGAAGTACAATTCAGCAAACTCATTTTCCCTAGAAATACTTTCCTTTAAATTCCTTCTTTTTTTGGCCACGTTTTTCACTTAAAAGTCTGCATGAGCTTTTGTACTGTTGCCAGGCTTATTTTTTGTTTATATACAGGTTCTTGCCATGGAGATATGTCCCTGACATGAAGGCATCCAGTATAGGAAATGACATGCAATGCCTTATTCTTCCAGTTTAATTAATGCTCTGACAACTTGGCAATAAGGCTACAGTGAAGAAAAGGTCTCTGCAGGGAACTGCAGGTTTTGAGCAATAAGAAAGCTGTCAAAATTTTACTATATATCTATAGTAACATATCGAACATCCAAAGATTTCTGGAAGGCATCTGTAGAAAAGAATTCAAAAGAAAAAATGTTAGCATAAAAATGATGTTCCTTAACCTACTAAAATAAAAGAGAAGAATGACTTTCTCAGCAGCCGGAGTTGGAACCGGGTAAGCAGCCTACGCTGACTTACTCGTTTCATGCAAAAAGAAATTCCAGTTTTTAATGAGCGAGGACTGTGACACAAACAGTAAAAAGGATTAGCCTGATCCCTGTAGAGACTGGTTCTCTTCTGTGATTTAACAAAGCTGAATGAAGAGTAGAGCTGTTCCACACAGTGATCCATGTAACCATTCTGGATCCCCATGACCAAACCTGTAAGTCCAGGTCTTCTGCTCCACAGGCTTCTCATCCTTCTTAGTTGAAAGTACAACAGCAGCATCTTGGCACAAGGGCAGGAAAAGGTGTCCCCACTCTCTCCTCTGACTGGTTCAGTATTTTGAGAAGCATCAAAGACGATGTCCCCAAAGGAGATTGCAAGAGCTCTAAAGGCAGCCTGCTGTCACAGACCTTGGATCATCAGAAACCCGTCGTGATCTACGCCTTACCAAGAGTACCATTTGATATTCATGATCTTACTGTGCTCTATCACCATCCCTACTTTCCCAGGAAAGAAAATCGAGAAGGAAACATCAGACCAAACTCGCTATCACCTGACTCCCTCTAATACCTCCACATCTTTTGGGCTCTGAACATGCAGAGATAGCACTATCTTTTCTGATGGATGGGCTATTCTTCAGCTACTGATGGAAAACAGCTGTCCTTACACACTTAATTGCCTTCCACACCAAAAATTCATGAAGCTGTGCCATCCTAGGAAAATACAAACCAACCGCGTACTTATATATCTTTCTGAAATCAGGACTTTTGCCTCCTTATAGGGTGAAGGCTTCCAACTCAGAAGAAAGCTTATACCTGTCACAGACTACTCACTATAGAGCAGTTTGAATTTCCAGTCTAATCTGCTGCTTCCCCACTTTTTAGTTTAGTGAAGAGATTAATTTATTTCTGCAAACGCATCCCAAATGAATCAGAGGAATCAGCTTCAGTCTCTTCGCGGGTCTGATTTTCAAAGAAGGTGCACAGGAGAAAGTAAAAGGCTACCACCAAAAGTACTTATAACTGTACAGATGAGTGCTTACATACACATAACAGCTAGTTTAAAATATTTGCTATTCAGAGTTATTGCTGGCATGAATACCAGAGGCTATAATAAAAACTATTTGTGTTTTTTTTTTCCAGGATAAAAACTCCAGCTACTCAGAATTTTGCCAAAGATTAACAGTTTCAGCTCAAGTTTTCTATACTGGGTATGTCTGCATACTAGTTTCCATTTTGAGGATAATGAAATTTTAGCAAAATCTGGTTAATTATATCAGTGGAAACTAAAGCCAATGATTTCTCTTGTGATGCTGACATAAAAAATGTGATTGTTTCAATGAAAAGTTCTGTCACTTCTGCGCTTTGGAGGAGGTATTTAAGATTAGATCAGGAGGAGCAAAGGGAAAAGTGGAACCAAGTCTAGAGCCAGGTTATGTACACAATCCAATTAAAAACAAAAATCCCCAAACCCAGTCTGCTTCTATTTTAAATGTGGATGGTGAACGACAGAGGTGTTGCCGAGGACAAAACTTTGCAGAGAGTAACTTGACAATTTGCACAAACCTCATATTTACTTTTTCTAGAATCCACCAACCCCCCCCCCCCCCTTGAAATTAGATGAGGTTTTGTTTAAAGGCTTCTAAGCCATTAGAAAACAACACGCTCAGGATACATAAGCATGTCTCTCTAACGATAGCTCCAGATATGTTCTATCTTGCCTGAAGTGAAGAGCGACATTGAAGAAGCTCTTTAAGGTTAGTGAAACATGCCCCAAAGCCAGGCTAAGTCAAGCGAACCAGCCTATGTCGGTAGGCGAGGAAGATCCCCTCCCTGGGAGCCAGGAGCCACCAGTTTGTTTGCATCAGCGGAGAAACTCTGTACTTGTCTTTGATTGTTCTTCTCATTTTCCCTGAAATTCCCAAATCTCAACATGACGCTGCTCTCAGAACTTCAAGCAGGACTCCCAGCTATTTGTTGTTTCTAATGATTTGCATCCTTAAGGAATAATAAAAAATGGCATAGAAAATGTAGCTGTGAGAAAATGGGATGGGTTCCGTTTTCCCATCCATGCAGCTGTGGTTCAGGAACCGCTGTAATTGCATGCAAGTAACATCATTTGCTGTCCCTGGAGATACTCTGCTTGTTCACATCGCGTCTTTCTTTTCGGGGTTGTTGCTGAAGATCCTACACACTGCAAGATGAAACAACCTCTCTCTGCTGTTGAAGTCAGCCGGCAGAGCTGTTCTGGGATGCCTACACCCGAGCTGGCGTCCAGGGCAGCACCACGGACACAGGGCACTTGCTTCCCCACACAGGTGGGAATTTGCAGTGCACTGGGTGCAATGGGGTAGGAAGGAAAAAAGGAGCTGGGATTGTACTGATGGAAACGGGGGAGAGGGAGAAACAGCACCATCATAAATACTGTAAAAACTCTTCAACTAAAGAGAAGCAAGAACAGCAAGAATATAATCAAGGCTGCTTCCACCAGAGTGGTAAACTAGTTCCTCTCCATCACCATCTCTTGGATACTTTCTTCTTTTGACAAATTTAGTAGAAACGTGCTTCCTCATTTGGCAAGGATGTCTTAATAAAAGGTTACGTACCTTACTCTTTGCTATTCTCTTTCCAACTATTCTCTGACTCCCAGGATTTAGGAGTTACCTGTGTGAAAGTCCTCATGACCTCTGTGAAGACAGAGAAAGCTCTCTGCTGCTGAACTACCAACACCTGCTAGAGCAGCTCTATTTCCCAGCCCTACTGGTCCTATTCTATTCCTCTGAACTCAAATATCTGAACAAAGTACAAGAAATAACAAGCAGCACGTATTTCTCTGAGCAAGAATCGAATGCAGAAAGTATTTGCATATTAGAAATCCTGTTCTGTAGAAAAACTGCATGTGCTAGGAAATCAGAACATATGTGCTGAATGATTTTAGGCAAAACTGTACCTTTGCTTAGCTGCTTACGAAAAATCACATCTACTACAACAGGTCTGTCACTGACACCGGCTTTTCATCAGGCTTTCATCAAAATCAAACAAATATGAAAAACAAACACCAAGAACAAGATGACTGGCTATATAGCATTCATGGTCCAACATATTTAACCAGGATTTGGAATTGAACCTTGCTGAACACCTGCCCTCGAGTACCCAACAGACCCCCCTGGATATCCAAACAAGTGCTGGCAAGACAGAAGACAGTACGTGGCAACAGGTTCCTTGAACAGTGCACACCTGCACCAAAGGGGAGACAGGCAGCCCACAGCAGCCTTCCTGCTCTGCTAGCTTGTGGGAGATCCCTTCTGAGACAAAAACCCCATGAGCTGGCTGGGCTTGTAGAGCAGCTACATTTGTAGCTTGTAGCTACAGCAGCTACAAGAGCCATTTAAAAAAATAGGCAGAATTGTAGTGGGAGAGTACAAGAAGAAAAAGAAGGGAATACAGAAGTCTGGTAGAGTTCTGGATACATCGAAACATCAAATGCGTCAGAAGAGCCAAGTTCATTCTCACTTCATCCCAAAGGAAAGTTCAGCCCCTCTCCATATCAGAGTTGCACAGCAATACCCAATGGCAGGCAGTGAACATATATTTTCTTTCAGTGCTTTGCGGTCTGGTGGTGGTAACTCCCTTGGAAGAGCTGTACAACAAATCCTTTCTGGCAACTGCAACTCCAGTGGCAATGATTTGTAACCAAATGAAGTACCTGTCTGTTCAAACTGAGTGTTTGAAGCAAATGAAAGGAAGAGTTAGGGATACTTCTGCTGCTGTGGAATGCTCATTTCTTTGTTCTACTCTTCCCTTGGTCCCTCTGTTCAGCTCTAAAAAGGCTCTTCCCTTGCTCAGTTCTAGGGAAAAAAGGGGTATTGGCCACTGATAAAGGACACACTCTAAGTACAATACACTACAACCCTGCAAACATTACGTCCACCTATGGTACTTTGTATGTCATACCCTCACTCCAAGACCACCTTGCTTACAGATAGTCATTCACTTGTTCAACTTAAACAGCATGGAAACAATGACGGTCACAGGCTGCTCAACAGTCTTGGTCTTACTTTAATACCATACTTCTAAGCTTCTTGATATTAGAAGCCTAAATATTTTCAAATGCTTTCAAAATGGTTATTCTGATATATGACTGATATATTGCTAATGTCAAATAACAAGCAGTATGATGTTTTTCAACTTCCTGTTCTAGCATAGCCAATGCCATTGAGCTGTTGCTTTTTAAAGATATTCCCATGTATAGTTTTTAGGCTATCCTCATGATAAGGGTTGCACTCCTGTGATTTCACTCTGCGGGCATACACAAACTATTTCTGTATTGTTTTCGGATTTATTTTTGAATGGTCTTAATACACACACAAGAAATAAAGAAACAAAAAGTAAAACTAAGCTTACTCCATGTTTACCTCTATTTGAGTTTTGTACAGTTTATATGAATCTGCCTATTCAGGGTAAAAGACATGTCATATGGAAGTCGAGACAAAAAATACAGAGTTTTTGCTATTAATCTTCCATCCAATATTCTAGTGGAGCCATTCCAGTACCTACAAATACATAAAAATTTGGTATTGTGTATGATTAGACTTGCTAATCAAGTTGTATCTTTATCCCAATGCATATTTACTAGCAATGATAAGGTTCTTTTTTAAGTTATGCTGCTCTGTCATTGAGAAAACTGGAGAAGTTACTGTCACTTCAGGTAGCATTTACTCCTGGATGGAGTAAATCTTCTGTTTCAAAATTGTCTGAGCTGACTAAAATATGTAGTATGCTGACTTCCAGGCAACCCGTAAGAACCTGCTGTTTCTCACTCTTCCCTGCCATCTCTGCCAACACAAATGCAGAGGGAATATCTAATCCTGGGATACTCAGCTGCATACATTTTGCTCACAGACATGTAGTATCTCTTACATTCTCGCTGGGAATCCCGTCCTTCACACTATTCTCCTGGCATGGCTGGTTGTTCCAGTTACGAGGGGAGTAAATAGTGCCTGAATGGTTTTGGCAAAACTACACAGTGGGAAAATTTAACCAAGGGTAGAAATGGACGTATTGTCACATGGGTAAAATCATGGTGTATAGAAGCACCAGAATTTAGAAAGTGCTCAAATAACCGATACACTTCTTTAACTCGCACAAAACCAGACACAATAGCTAGGCGGATAATTATGGTAAAAGTAGCAGGTTCTGTGAAAATCAGAGTAAGGTAAATCACTGTCATAAAAGATAAATTTCCTCCTGTATTACATGTGGATGCACCCTTGCAAGCCTTTTTAAAAAAGAAAACCTCCATGTTGTATGTATGAAAATGCAGCTGTTGATGAAGTCAGAGCTACTGAAGGGCACTAATTTCTTTGCAACTGTGTGTTAGCTGCATTTCTTTCTCCATTACTTTCTTCTTGTAAGAACCCCAGCTGATGTTTGGATCAGCCATTGGAGACGGGCACTGTAAGTTTGTAAATTTTACAGTATTGTAATGCTTTGTGACTCAGGAATTATGAACAAATTCTCTGTTATTCTTTAAATACTTACTGCTGCACTAAAGTACCAATTAGCTGAACAACTGTCTTGCTCTGCATCTTTTGCACTGTTCTTAAAACCACCTGTAGAAGAGGTGAAATCCTGGTCCTGAGGAGGCTAAAGGAGGCCAGACCTCATCCATGAAAACAGGGTCTCAGAACAGAGTAATGCTAGGGTACCTCGTAAGAAGCTCAGCAGTAATTTATAAACTCATTGACATGGATATATAGAAATATTTCGAGTTTGTCAGAATAAATCCTGCTATTCATCATCAGCATAGTTATAGCCTACATCAATCATCCACACTTCAGTCACCTTGTTCATTCTCATACTCTGCTGATTCAGCTTTAAATTTTATATTACTGATAGAGTCTTTCAAAAAGGTCACAAAAGTGGTAAGGACACTGTGGTTCTGTCTAATGGATCCTCAGTAACTACTCCTTCTCCAGTTAACCTCATTTCAGTCAAATTAACTACACTGCACAAAAATTTGTATCCCCATCCTTTGGATTAACACTGGAAATGATCATCAGGCTAGTGTGGAAGAAATTACATTGAAAAGAAAAATATCAGCAGCACTAAGTTTTGTCAGTATTTCATGTCTTCTATACTTTGTGCTCCAAATTTGGGGCTGGGCAGTTTTGAGGGTCTGGTCCGCTATGTGGGAGCAGCAATGGGGTTACTGAAAATGTGGGACAACCAAGGGAGCACATTTGGCACAACGCAAAACGGATGTTTTTCCACCTGCAACCTAAACCAGAACTTACATGACTGATTTTGTTCCGCAATCAAACATTGCCAAGACATAGATTAAACATCAGTTCTGAAATATGGCATATTTAGTCCTTTCCATCTATATTGCCTGTAGCAGCTACAGGCAATTAATTCTTGAACTGGATCCAGTCTTGATCTCTTTCTAGAAAAGCTATGGCAACTGTGAAAAGAAAAATAATTTATCCATATTTATGAGCTCATTTCCAATAACCAATTGAATTTTAACATTAAAACAAGCAATAGAGTATATTTCATTAAGTACTGTTACAAGTAACTACGTGTGTTTATGGATCCACACTGTTGAAAAACTAAGAATTAATTTAACCTTAAAACAGGTATGGGCCAATTTGCTATATACTATACTAGAGCAAAAGACCGTTATGCTTGGTTCTTCTTTTTCTGTTTGAAACCTTTGAATGTGCATTTCTTCTCTTCATCAACACCCATCATAAGCTGCATTAGAAAGATTCCTGGAATGGCCGTGTACTAAGCCAACTGGTAAAAATCCTATTAATTTCTTTCCCATAGGAAATGATATATAAATGTCGCCTGAAAACGTCTCTAACATGACCAATTGATTGTGCATCCACTCATATAGGGCTACCATGCTCTCTTTGTATTCTCTCCACGTGTACATCTGGAACCATTTTTGAGTATTTGAGATATTTTCATGAAGATTGAGTGGAAGTGTGGTATTATTCAGAACTTGCTGTCAATAGTAGAGCTTCCCAAAGACGAGCTTCTTACTTCTGCTTGGTAGGTGCTAAGGATTTCAGCCATCCTGACTACCAGTAAGCAGGAGCTTCAGAAGCTGGCACTGTCCCTCCCCAGCAGTACCACCCTGCCCCACTTTGCTGAAAGCTGTTAACAAGGTTGGCTGCACAGTTTCTGAAATTTTGTGACTCAAGAGTTGTAGCACTTGATAAATTAGTATCAGCCCCACCATGTTCATATATCAAATTCTAATCCACATCAGCTGTCACAAAAACCTATGACGTATTGCTGTTGCTTTACACAGACTAGTTTACGTATGAACACCTCAAACCTTTCTTCTCCAACTTTCAGCCCTAGGTAGTCATACAGGAGATTCACAAGGTTAGCCCCAAGTTCATCTTACGTACATTTTTATTAGCAAAAACAAAAGCAGGTAGTGAACATTTTGAAATGGGTCACATATTTGCATGCAAGCACTTCAATAAATGTGACAAACGTTGCCACCTCATGGACAGGTGCCAGGTTTGATTCAGCTCAGTGGTAGGAAGGAAAAGGGATCGTGGAGATGACTCATTGCTGCCCTTCCACACTCTCCTGAGGGGGAAGCGACAGCTTGGCCAGAAAGATGCTTTTGTCGCTTAGATTCACCTGGAACTCACTCATTCATTTGGGTCTGAATCCAGAAGCCTGGCTACACACCCACAATTGGGCAAAAAAAACCCAAAATAAGAAAAAGCTACACATGTTCAGGGTAGCTGACCATCTCCAATACCAGAGCAAGGTGGGGAAAGACTGGTGATTTTTCCTTGGAAAAAGCCATAATGGTTAACGCAGGACATGGCACAGTCTTGTACTGTCAAACAGTCACAGAGCAGCATCCAGGAGTAAAACACCTGAGTAACAGGCTGTGGGACCTGAGGTTTTCAAGCAGGTGACAGAAATATTCAGATTCATGAAAACAATAATCCCGACCTGGACCAGGGGATTTTAATACCCTGTAAAGGTAGCAGCAGTTGGGAACCCTCTACTTGTAAACTGGAAACAAATGTAATTGTAGTGTATTCCATCACGTATTTCCAAAGCTAAAGTTTTATGTTATAACACCACACTGATTATTCACTATTCTGCCTCTTTTGGGGAACTGCTGCAGGAATACTTTGTCACCTGTTGAATTTCTCCCTTTCTGAAGGAAAGGCAGCTGTGCTGTCCTCCTCTACAGGACAGACACTGTTACAAAAGCCATTACACAGTGTGTATCTTAAAGTACATTCCTTCCACAAGGCATTATAATTAGCACTTAATATAACTGGATGAGCATAAAAGGACTATAAAATGTTAGAACAAATATAAAACCTTTCAAGTTTGACATCGGAATAGAACTTTAAGAATCAGTGATTTTTTAAAATAAAGCTTTGTAAAAATAGATTCATAGTCAACATTTATGAATGGTCTGAAAAAAGACAGTATGGTGATTAACTGTGAGTTTCCTATCATCGTGATCTCCATGTAACAGTGTAACAGTCTGCCTACATATGACTGAAGAGAAAGAAGGATTTATACCAGCTTGATTTTAAGTATGTTCTTATGTTTATTATATTTTGCTGCTCCACTCTCCTAAAATGGTGGCCTCAGGAAAAGCTGCTTTGGCAGGCAATTGCAAAGATTCCTGTGGAGAGGAAGTGAAAAGACTGGGCATACAAACAAGGGCTGCTGCCATGTTCAAAGCACTGGGGAGAGTTCATAGAGCAAAATGCAGTCCTAAGTAAATGGGTTTCGGGCAATTTCAGTGTTAAGATAACATCATTAAGAGTAGAACAGATTGTGCTCAAACCCTGCTGTTTATAATTAACACATTGCTTCCAAATACTCCAGGGTCCCTGGTAAATAGTCCTCTGCTCAGATCCACCCAGACCAATCAGAGTATTTTCATCAGGATCCATGCTGGGCCAGCACCTGTTTGGACAAATCCAAGAGAGCCAAAATACTCTTCTTTCTGGCCAGCTAAGTAGAGAGATGAACACAGCTTGCCTTAGTCATTGTCACAGTGTCCATATGGCTGCGAAGCTTGTTTTCACAAGAAATCGTACAAGTACTTTATTATGTCGAAGTTCACGGTCCTATAAACAAGAACACAGTATATTAGAGCAATCATCTTAACAGTGCTAAGACTTTAACCTGTTTGGAGACAGCACACGCGGGACATTCTGCACAAGCAAAATCAAGCAATAACCCCAAAAGAAATGCAATCAAGGATGAATAGATTTTTAACTTCTAGTGGTATTTACAACACCCATCTTCTGATTTTTTAAACTTTGTAAGATTCTAAAAAAGAAATAAAGCAGCCTTCTAGTAAAAACTGGAAGATTCTTATTTCGATCATTAAGCAGTAAAAACATATCAAAGTTAATAAGATTATATCTTCATATGGTAAACACAATACTCTAGTTGGTGATGCAAAGCAGCAATCTTTTATGCTACTGAATGTTTTGTTCATCTTCCAAACCACCTGTTTTAGCATGTACTACGTAAGTCCTTCATCTATACTCATTTGCAGTCTGCGTTCTTTCAGTCTTGACACTAGTTGACCCATGTTCATAGCTAAATTTGAAAAATCCAAGAATGCCACTCAATGGGATAGAAGATTTTAATGTATACTTTTGTACTTTAATGGCAGGAAGAATAAAACAGCAGTAGAATAAAACATATAATTATTTTTTTGTCTCTAAACTCATTTTGCTATACAATCTAACACTCAGACTTCGGGGTTTACTGTTTGAATAAATTACACAAATTACTGCATATAATGACAAGTATAAAATTAAAAAGTTTTTTTTTAAAGTATTCAATGATGTAAAAATAAATGCTCATAATGCTAAGTGAGATTAACTGACTGAATGTCTTATTTGTTAGACTACAATCATTTAATGTTCTCTGTTCACGTATCATCCTGTTACCCACTTTTCGAAAAGTTTCTATAAAACTTCATATTGGGCAGACAAAAAGTTTAGAAATCCCCAAGATACATAATAAGAAATAATGTGTTTGAGTCTACTTAATAATTTTATCACTGGATTAAAGAAATTAACTGCCACTGTTTAGACCCACATGACATTGTGTCACTCAAGAGGAGTGCTTTAGTTACAAGGCTTTTGACAGAAACAAAATCACACACACTAACAAATGCTGACCTTATCAACTAAATGAAACACAATTGTCCTGTCATAACAACGGGGTTCATCAGAGACTGTATGAAAAGATCCATTACATCCAGCAAACATTAAGAGATACCTATTTCAGCTACAAGAAAATTTATGAACTTAGGTCCGAAATTCCTAGAACAGAAATGAAAAATTTCTAACAAAGAAACGTCTAAACCTACCTTCAGCCAAACGTGTAAATACTACATGGTAAAAAGCATGGGAAAATCTCTGCAAAACCTGAATATATGCAACAGAATAGAGCCAGACACAACGTTCTGTGACACTAAAGAGAGACTGGGCATGGCCAGCAGTTATCCCACTAAAAGCCATCAGGAAGAGACACTAAGTTTTCTACTCTTTTTAAAAAACAGGTGGCTTTGTTTGTTTGTTTGTTTTTAAATGCAAATTTCACTTTTACTTAAAAAGATACAGGAAAATGAAATTACAATCTCAACAGCTTGAATGGGGGTGGGGAGAGAGAGAGCATTGTTTTCTGTCCTGCTCTTTGCACTTCAGCCTTCCATTAGGAAATATGCTAAGTAGCACAGCTGAGACGGTAAGAAGGCTGAGGTACCTGAAGATTTTAGTTGAGTAACAAACTTATTTTAGTACTATTAGAGTAACAGAGGAAAAAGAATCACGAGATGGGCTGCTTTACTTGATGTGTATTTTGGTTAAAATGGCAAAGTAGTTCCTTCTCTGCGATAAATATAAACTCTCCCATGAGTGTTTACCATAGGCAGCTGCAAGACTATGTAGCACAGCTAGAAACTGAAATTTCTTAAAGCACAGAAGATCATGCCTTTGCCTTCTAGCTAGCCCCATCAAGACAAGGGGGAAGTCCATTTCTCATGGGTTCATAAAACCTTTTATCTTTATGGATTGTCCTCCTTAAAGATTTAACAAAGACTGTGGATTGGAAAAGATACTTAATAAAAGAGGTGTAACAAAGGAACAAAGCAAGAAAAGAAAAAAGGGGGAACAGCAGAAAAGTAGAACAGGCCAACTTTAAAATCTGTCAGGTAATTTAAATGGCCCTATCTAGGCAGCATATAAACACATCCAAACTACTTGGGGGGGGTGAGGGGAAGAATTGTTTTTTTCCCCATAACATGTAGGAAAAGTCAGTCAAGAAATATATACACACATCCGACCTAAAGGAAAGCAAGCCAAAACCCTACACCGTGCACTGAGGTTTGAAGCGATAGCATCTCTGACAACTACTTTCTTTGGTAAGCATAAGCTACGTAGCACAAGTTTTGGTCCTGTTTTCTGGCCATCTCTACCTTCTGGCTACTTTACCAGAGTCAATAAAACTTCCAAGGATGTTGAAGTTGCAAGGAGAGGGTCGTCACTTCAAGTATTTTAATTCAAGAACCCTCATGGTCAGTAGAGAGTTTGTGAACTGGTGTCTGTATTCACCGTAGGTGTTAGAGCAGAGACAAGAACTTAGGGATGTCTGTACACACAACGATCAATGTTGCTGAGCAGATGGTCCCCTGTACTTGGTACCACTCGGAGCTTTTTCAGGGCATCATTCACAAGTGACTTTATTGCTGGGAATAGCGAATTGACATAGTGAAGCTGTAAAGATCCTGGCAGTGTGGTCCAGCCAGGCCAGAACCAGATGAATTTCCATTCTATGGCCTATCCAACTGCAAATTGAAATTAGTGTGTTTGTGGGGTTTACTGACAAGGCTATTGGACATTTAATAGCTCAGGAAAGCAACATGTGCACTGAGGTTATGGGATACAGTCTACACCACAGGTTCCTCTGAAGTCCCTCATTACAGAGAAGAGTTGGCCTTGAGACCATTTCTCCTCCTTTTCGCCACATGTCATTTCTGGTCTCTGTTCTGGCTATAGACTCTTTATCCAAGACCTGCTAATAAGCTGGCTGCAGCAACAGGTGTGAGGTACTGCTGCTGGCATTTCATAAAAATGAGACATAGGCTTGACTGTTGCCTATGTATTGCATGCATTTTGGCCTGTAATTTATCATCAAATCTCCTGATGGACCTGAAATTGTTCTCAGACTCCAAAACTGAAGACTCTGAATGAACAGAGACGCTGAGGTATCTACTTTCATTTACTGAATTAATTTGTACCAACTACAGATCACACAAGATAGACTCTGTGGGAGAATTCTTATAATCTATGTAGTTTTTATATTGTATGTACAACAAATACTGTTAAGAACTAAATATCATTTCAGATTCAAATACCATAATGTGCCTTTTGGTAATGAAATGGACTGACATTTTAGAGCAGTATTTTCATATGAAGTCCCTGACCTTTATTAAGCACACAGACAGTATGTTACTGTAACACAAACTGCCACTGTAACATAAACACTGTTTTCAAAACAGGATTGGACCATACATACCTGAAGTTCAACACTTCTGATAAATAAGACTCATTCACTCATTCTTAGAAAACATTCACAGACTTACATTCTGGCCTGCGGAGAGCTATAGACGGAGCAAATACTGTGTTTGAAGTCTCTTGCAAGTCAGCACATACAACAGTAAATGACCACTATTAGGCTCACCGGGCAATGGCTCTGATGAAGTCCAGAGATACAGTACATTTATATCGTGGTCCATCAAGCTGGTCATTATGGCCAACCACGGATAACAGCTGGAGAGTCACAAGAGAGGTGATCTACAAACAAGAGACATTAGTAATATTAGTAATTTTTGCTAACGTGAACAGCAGTGGCCAATTTTTATTTTTATTTTCCATTTGGCATCATTCTCATATTTCTCTCGGGAGTCATTCATGCTCACTGGTTTTCACACAGTTCTGCAGCTAGCAAGCCCAGGAACATATATACCTTTTCATCACTACATTTTCAGCACAGGCAGTGAGAGTCACAGGCTAAACCCTTCATCCTTCGTATCAAGAGTTACCCTGGAGTTCTGATTAGAGAGAGGGCAGTGATGCAGGGAACACGAATAACAGGCATGAGCTGAAGATTTTCCAAATCTCTGCCTGACCACCAGGAGAGATTTCGATTCTCTTTCCTTTATACCTGAAGACCTCCTCTTGAACTTTCACACTCATTGGACATTCCTGTGCCAGCTCATACCACATTTTGAACAGATGGATGTATCACACTATTCCAGATAAAAAAAGAAGTTGAAGGTTGGGAAGGAAAGGCTGGAAGATTGCGTGCTTAAAAAAAGCAGGGCCTGAAAGCAGTGAAATTTGCCTACAAACACACATACAGTGTCTTGACAGAGCCATTGATTATTTTACCAAAATAGCAATGTACCAGCATATTTTTCACTATCTTCGTTCCTCCAAGTGACAACTGCAGCATCACTAAAGTGCAGTCATGGGAAGTCACCATTCCGAGAAACCAGTCTGTTCTACTTCAGTCAGGGGAAAATGCTGGGGTGATTCTCCCTACCTTCTCCAGCTCCCAGGCAAAAGGAGGAGGTAAAAGCAGAAAAGAAGAAAAATTTTCCCTGGCCTTTGCTATAGATGCCATTGACAATTCAAGGCAACAAGGTTACATTCTACAAAGAACTTCTACTTTTAACCATGACCTACCTCTGTGTAATGATAACAGCATAGTAAGGAATTTATGAAGAATAAATATATCAGGGAAGAGAGTGTCAGTTCAAACGTTCAAGGAAGCACACTGCTATAAAAAGCAGCAGCAAGTTCCTACCACTATCAATAAAAAAAAAAAATCCTAAGTCAGTGAACTTGGTCTTCAAATTTGTGACAGTTCTTGTAAGAGGTAGGAATAATTATTAAAATTTTCCCTTAAGTGGACATAACATAAAAAAATTACACCTACCTGTAAAGAATAGAAAAAATTACGGTCACCAAGAATGAGGCAATTTTTGTAACAGCCTGTGCTTAACTTTCTTTTATATGGCATTAGACAACAATAGTTTGGATGCCATCATTCTGCAAAGTCTTTGGAGTTCGGTTAAGGAAAACTGGCCTACCCATATTCACAAAGACAAATTCCATTTACTTAATTCAGGTCTATACATTACATTAAAGAATAGCACATGATTTACAAATTGTTAGCATTGACAGCATTTAAGAAAACTGAACTCAGTATACGGTCAATGGCTCAAAATCCAGTCCATGAATCACTCTGAGCATATCACTGAATTGGGATCAACCTCAAACTTGTTAGGTGTTTATTTTCTTAAAATACTCATGAGTTTGAGAACACGTTTTTCTACATTCTTCATTCAACAAAGTCCTTATTCAGTCAGCGAAGAAGCGTTATGGAGTAATCTGCTGTAACAATTGCTATTTTACACCCCAGTACACCATTACTGGCAAATCACTTCTGCAATACATACTTGCAGCTGGCCTCACATTCAGAAATCACCAACGAAGGAATGGCAGGAGGCTCCTAAAAGCTCCAAAAAGCAAAAGCCTGGGTAGTTTGAAACTGGACCCGTCTCAGTTGTATGTGGGATGTAAAAGTGACCTTGCTGCTGCACTGCAAATGCTCCAGCAATACTTTAACAACAAATTTCAACCATTTTCTTTTCCAACTATCACCAAATGCTATGTAACACAAGGTCAGCAATGTACAATTTCTTACTAAAGGCTCACTCAATAAATCTGAAATAGCACCAGACTTGATACTAAGTTTCATTAATGTTTTTGACTCAAGACATTAACGCTAAAGACTCTATACAATATTGCAAGACAAATTAAGCTATTGGTTGTGAGAGTAACACAAACTTACTTAGCAAACTGTAAGCCTTTACTCATTTCTTTAACAAATCTTCTATTTATTTAGCTTAATAAAAATGTCATCACAGGGAATGAGTGTTGAAACAGTGAGTGCTAATCCTGAGATTGCTTAAAAAGACAGAAGTAGAGCTGCATGCGGGTAAGAAACAGTTTTATCTCCAAAGAGGCTTGGTAGAGACAAAGAAAGAATACAACTAAGGGGAATAAATAGGGACCAGCTCCCCTACAAACTGCCAAAAGTTAGAAGCTAAAATATCTAACTTATGGGTCTTTGGAGCAGAATTCAAAACCTAGTTACAGATGCCTAGTCTATAAATGGTGAAAGGTAGAGATCTCTGGAGGACAAATCCAAAAGCCTGCATGTTGAGGGGGCAGCAGCCTGGAGCTCTGTCTGCACAGTTTTTCCAAGGGGTTAAGGGAGAATCGAAAACAGCAAGAGTTGTGTCACCTCAAAGCAATGACTTCATTTTTTCCTGCTTTATACAATATAGTGTGATTCTCCCGCTGATGAGTCAGCCACTAAACTGGGCAACACATGTATTTTTTGCAATAAATTGCTTTGTCAGAAGAGAAGATTTAGTTTTGGTAGATGTGGAATTAAGTTGCTCAAATTTTTTGCCCTGAACCACACTTTCTAGACTCCATTCATAAAAAGAAGATTCACCATTCTTCACCAAATCATTAAGAAGTCTTCTAGGACACAGAAGGTTTGATTCCCTCCTGCCACAAGAGGTTTGAGGACCTCTTCGGTGAACATCTAACAGCTAGCTGGGGTGGGGGAAACAGAGGAAGGAAGAAAAAGCTATACAAAACCTGCTTTTGGAGCTGAGCTATTTTGCATTAAATTGCATCCATATAACAGTCTCTCTCTGTGCCTACTTTGGGCACTCACCCAGTAAAGCAGGATGCAGTGGAATGAAGTGGGTTTAAGACAGTATACTTGTAGCAAAATTTAAAAGTTACCAATTTTCATGTTCTGTTAACTCTTAAGGTCTAAGTGCCACCTATACCTTAAGCACTGAAAAAATGTTATTACTTCAAGAGTTCAGGTGTTGTAAAACTTTGCAGGCAATCTGTTCTTAAATGAAGATATGTCAAAAGTTTGAAACACAGTTAGGAAAAATATAAATGCAATGTCAAACTAATTGTACTTCTTAGCAAAAAAAAAAACCTTTTCAAAGCTTTTTTTTTTTTAAATACCATGGGTACAGTGGCTCCATTTCATTATCACAAAAGCTTGGGAAAAAACATCTGGCAAGAACAGACTAGAAACAAGCCAGAAAAACTGTGTGGGTGACATACGAAAGAATATTTATTGAGAATCTTTTGAACAAAACAAATTACAGTTGGAAGAAATATTCTAAAGCTGTTCATAAAATTAAACTTAGATCTGGTAATGATTTAATACCAGCAAAAGCTAATAAGTAAATGGAATTTCCTACAGGAATAACAAGAAAATATGAAGATAAGTTACTGATCTGAAAGATGCGAAGAAACAGGTGCCACTGATATGTTTAAAAATAAGCCAAGCCTCATCTTTTTTTGAGATATATTTGTGCGAGAAACCTGCTGCTGAGAGCTTGGATGCAAGGTGAGAATAACCATAAAAGCACAGCTGAGAGTTGCTGCCAGTAGGAAATGACTGCTCAGATTGCTTCTGGAGATTCACTGGTCAAATATGGACATTGAAACCTCTGGAAAAAACAAAGCAACCCACAAGCCTTCCTTAAAGGCTGCTTTTTTCCTGCCAGCCTAGACTAACAGATGGGCCTTGCATCATTCCCCGAGCAGACACAAAGACCGGCTTTGTCAGCACACGGCTGCGTGGAAGCGAGGATTCCAGAAGTGAGGGCTGTCTGCTGAGAAAGGCCAGGCTCTTCCCAAGGACACCATGAGAAGCCAGAAAACATATGCGGAGGTGCAAAACATGAGCAGAGTTAGGACCCAAGATACAGCGAAACACATGGTTTGTTTGGGTAAGCAGTGATTGATTATCACAGGAAAGAGTCTGGACAACATGTGTGCCACATCTCAAATCCATAGGATAAAACTGAAGAGTGAAAATGATGCTGACTATTGGGTGGGGAAGCTGTTTCCTCAGAGATGCGATTGAAACCTCACCAAGTGGTACATTTTTAACTGGACTAGACAATATACTAACAAAAGACATTAGCAGAAACAATCTCAAACTGGCAGGGACATACTAGATGATCTGATTTTTCATCTCCACAGTCTACAATCCTCAATTATCTTGCCCAAGTTGCAATGTTAGTTGTAACTCTTCAGTCTGGCTTACTTTCAACCACAGCTTTAATCTGTTTTACGATTCTGAACCTTAAACCTATCAAGAAATTAAGAACTTTCATTATTTCAGTACCATCAGACAATAGGAATGTATTCTCTCACAGTCATATTAAAACTTCTACTCACCCTAGTGCTTTGCAGCACCATCATCACACGGTTCTCAAAGCAAACACGCAGCTCACTGCACTTGTTTGAAACCCACCACTGCCAGGAGTTATGTTCATGCACATGCTAAAAACACTGCTATGCAACAAGACAGTTTGAAAACCAGATGTCATTTAGAAAACACATTTCTGTCAAAATGACTGCCAAAATAGTCTCCTGGAGTTAAATTCAATGACCCTAGTACAAATTATGTGAGCGTAAAAAAAACCTGCTCGAAACGATTTCAATCAAAATTATAGCTAGAGTACGCTCAGTATGTCAGCCTTGTTAGAAAAGCTCACAACAGAAAGGTAACAAGAAAAGATTACAATTATATATATTTAAGCCAGCAATTGACCAAAACTGTTTTTATGAGAATTATTTAAAAAAATCAACACTTTTCTGAATGCTTAGATTTTAAGAAACAGGTTTTGATTCTGAATTATGTTTTGTGCAAGGCTTTTAATGCATGGAAAAAATACAACAGAAGAGACTGCAATTGGTGATATGATCAACCATTTTATCAGATCTTAAATGCTTATGGTGGGAAATAATTTCAGCACCTCCCCTTCTGAAACTTCTTCCTTTCAGTATTTGGTCAAATTGGCCACCTGCTAGTAGCACTCCGATATTGCTAACTGTATCATACCATTCTTGCCTTATTCTACACCCCTGCAAATTGCTTATGGTCCTCAAAAGTTCAATTAAGTACAACTATATGCTTTAGCTATATATTTTATCTTTTGCTCAGCTTAAATTAACCAAACTCTTTTAAACCATCTTAATGTCAAAATGTTTTTGACACCGAAGCATTCTACACCCTTTGCTTTGGTAACATGCACATAGGCGGCCATATATTATCACAGAATCAAAAAGGCTGGAAAGGACCTTCAAGACCATCAAGTCCAACCGTTAACCCAACACCACCGTGCCCACTAAACCATGTCCCGAAGTGCCACATCCACGCGTTTTTTGAATATTTCCAGAGACGGTGACTCCACCATCTCCCTGGGCAGCCTGTTCCAATGTTTGACCACTCTGTGAAGAAATTTTTCCTAATATCCAATCTAAGCCTCCCCTGGCACAACTTGAGGCCATTTCCTCTTGTCCTATCACTAGTTACTTGGGAGAAGAGACCAACACCCACCTCACCACAACCCCCTTTCAGGTAGTTGTAGAGAGCGATAAGGTCTCCCCTCAGCCTCCTCTTCTCCAGACTGAACAACCCTGTTCCCTCAGCTGTTCCTCATAAGACATGTGCTCCAGACCCTTCAACAGCTTCGTTGCCCTTCTCTGGACACGCTCCAGCACCTCAGTGTACTTCTTGTAGTGAGGGGCCCAAAACTGAGCACAGGATTTGAGGTGCGGCCTCACCAGGGCCGAGTACAGGGGCACGATCACTTCCCTACTCCTGCTGGCCACACTATTTCTGATACAGGCCAGGACACTGTTGGCCTTTCTGGCCACCTGGACACACTGCTGGCTCATGTTCAGCCGGCTGTCAACCAGCACCCCCAGGTCCTTTTCCACCAGGCGGGTCTCCAGCCACTCCTCCCCATCCTGTAGGATGCAGCACAAGAGCTGGTGCCGTCGTCAGAATTTTGGGTTTTTTGACCACGGGGCGGTTTACACGGCACCGGGCCTCCTCGCAGCAGATGGAGTGCAACTGACTCCAAGGGGCAAAAGGATTCTTGCTTATGAGTTGGCAGGCCTCATCGAGAGGGCTTTAAACTAGATTTGAAGGGGGAAGGGGATAAAACCAGGCTCACTAGAGATGAGCCTAGGGGTGGCGTGCCAGAGTTGAAATCGATAGCCCATCTCAAGTGCATCTACACCAATGCACGCAGCATGGGCACCAAACAGAAGGAGCTGGAAGCTATTGTGCAGTGGGACAGCTATGATGTAGTTGCCATCACAGAAACATGGTGGGATGCTTCTCATGACTGGAGTGCTGCAATGGATGGCTGTAAGCTCTTCCGAAGGGATAGGCAGGGAAGGAGAGGTGGTGGGGTGGCTCTGTATGTTAGGAAGTGTTTTGATTGTATAGAAATCAATGATTGTAAAGACCAAGTCAAGTGCTTATGGGTAAGGATGAGGGGGAAGGCCAATGAGGCAGATATCCTGCTGGGAGTCTGTTACAGACCACCCAACCAGGACAAAGAGACGGATGAGACATTCTATAAGCGACTGGCAGAAGTCTCGCATTCGCTGGCCCTTGTTCTTGTGGGGGACTTCAATCTATAACACACCTGCTGGAAGTATAACACGGCAGAAAGGAAACAATCTGGGAGGTTCCTGGAGTGTGTGGAGGATAACTTCCTGACACAGCTGGTGAGTGAGCCCACCACGGGAGGTGCCTTGCTTGACCTGCTGTTTACAAACAGAGAAGGACTGGTGAGACATGTGGTGGTCGGAGGCCATCTTGGGCTTCGTGACCACGACATGATAGAATTCTCAGTTGTGAGCGAAGTACGGAGAGGGGTCAGCAAAACTGCTACCCTGGACTTCCGGAGGGCAGACTTCAGCCTGTTCAGGTCACTGGTGGAGAGAGTCCCTTGGGAGACAGTCCTGAAGGACAAAGGGGTCCGGGAAGGCTGGACAGTCTTCAAGAAGGAAATCTTAAAGGCACAGGACCAGACAGTCCCCATGTGCCGTAAGAAGAGCTGGCAGGGAAGGCGACCGGCCTGGCTGAACAGGGAGATTTTGCTGGGACTCAGGGAAAAGAGGAGAGTTTATCACCTCTGGAAGAAGGGGAAGGCAACTCACGAAGAGTACAAGGATCTCGTTAGGTCAAGCAGGGACAAAATTAGAAAGGCAAAAGCCCAGCTAGAGCTCAGTCTGGCCACAGTCGTAAAGGATAATAAAAAAAGCTTCTACAAATATTTTAACAACAAAAAGAGAGGCAAGGAGAATCTCCATCCCTTACTGGATATGGCCGGGAACATTGTCACCAAGGACGAGGACAAGGCTGAGGTACTTAATGCCGCCTTTGCCTCAGTCCTTAATAGCCAGTCCAGGTATCCGCAGGGTATTCAGCCCCGAGCTGGAAGATGGGGATGGAGAGCACAATATACTCCTCATAATCCAGGAGGAAGCAGTTAAGGACCTGTTAAACCACCTGGATACCCACAAGTCTATGGGGCCTGATGGGATCCACCCGAGAGTACTGAGAGAGGTGGCGGAGGAGCTTGCCAAGCCACTCTCCATCATTTATCAGCAGTCCTGGTTAACAGGGGAGGTCCCAGAAGACTGGAGGCTTGCCAATGTGACACCAATCTACAAGAAAGGCCCGAAGGAGGATCCTGGGAACTACAGGCCTGTCAGCCTGATCTCCATACTGGGGAAGATCATGGAGCAGTTCGCCTTGAGAGTGCTCACAGGGCATGTGCAGGACAACCAATGGATCAGACCCAGCCAGCATGGGTTCATGAAAGGCAGGTCCTGCTTGACCAACCTGATCTCCTTCTAGGACCAGGTGACCCACCTAGTGGATGAGGGAAAGGCTGTGGACATTGTCTACCTGGACTTTAGTAAAGCCTTTGACAGCGTCTCCCACAGCATTCTCCTGGAGAAACTGGCGGCTCGTGGCTTAGGTTTACTCTTCGCTGGGTGAGGAACTGGCTGGATGGCCGAGCCCAGAGAGTTGTGGTGAATGGCGTTAAATCTGGCTGGCAGCCAGTCACAAGCGGTGTTCCCCAGGGCTCGGTTCTGGGGCCGGTCTTGTTCAATATCTTTATTGATGATATGGATGAGGGGATCGAGTGCTCCCTCAGTAAGTTTGCAGATGACACCAAGTTGGGTGGGAGTGTTGATCTGCTGGAGGGTAGGAGGGCTCTGCAGAGGGATCTGGACAGGCTGGATTGATGGTCAGAGGCCAACTGTATGAGGTTTAATAAGGCCAAGTGCTGGGTCCTGCACTTCGACCACAACAACCCCATGCAATGCTACAGGCTTGGGGAGGAGTGGCTGGAGAGCTGCCTGGCAGAAAGGGACCTGGGGGTGCTGGTTGACAACCAGCTGAATATGAGCTGGCAGTGTGCCCAGGTGGCCAAGAAGGCCAACAGCGTCCTGGCCTGTATCAGGAATAGTGTGGCCAGCAGGAGTAGGGAAGTGATTGTGCCCCTGTACTCGGCACTGGTGAGGCCGCACCTTGAATCCTGTGTTCAGGTTTGGGCCCCTCACTACAAGAAGGATGTTGAGGTGCTTCAGCGTGTCCGAAGAAGGGCAACAAAGCTAGTGAGGGGTCTGGAGCACAAGTCTTATGGGGAGCGGCTGAGGGAACTGGGGTTGTTTAGTCTGGAAAAGAGGAGGCTGAGAGGAGACCTCATCGCTCTCTACAACTACCTGAAAGGGGGTTGTGGCGACGAGGGCGCTGGTCTCTTCTCCCAACTAACTAGTGATAGGACGAGAGGAAATGGCCTCAAGTTGTACCAGGTGAGGTTTAGATCGGATATTAGGAAAACTTTCTTCACCGAGAGAGTGGTCAAGCATTGGAACAGGCTGCCCAGGGAGGTGGTGGAGTTGCCATCTCTGGAAGTGTTTAAAAAACGTGTGGATGTGGCGCTTCAGGACATGGTTTAGGGGACACGGTGGTGCTGGATTAATGGTTGGACTTGATGATCTTGAAGGTCCTTTCCAACCTTAGCGATTCTGTGATTCTATGCTACAGTGCACAGCAAACATAGCCACCCAGTCTGCTTGCAAGCCTTTTTCTTCTATGAATGCTTGTGTTAGGTGTCTGTCTTTGTCCTGTGTTAATTATTTTCTGCATTTCTCTTGCATAAATATTACTTCACTATTTTGTGTTGACTCTCCAGGAGCTTGCAGGTTATTTCTTCATCTGTAGTAGTATAGACCACACTTCCCAATATTTAAGTAATTTCTGCATATCTCATCAAGGGGTTGACAACACTTTAACAGAAGACTTCATCAGATTGGGCCAAACAGAATTTAACACTAATTACTAATTTGAACAAACTTTCAAAACTTAAATGTGTTGACAAATTCCAGATGTGACAGCGTTATATTCACTAAATGTTTAATTACTACAAGGTGGGGGGGAGGCGGTGTGTGGGGAAGGAAATCAACTGACTACTCCTCCTATCACTTAATCTGTAAAAACTGATGTTGCTTAGGCTAAAAACCTTTCTTTTATTTTTATGCCCATTTAAGGATTTAAAGATGTTTGTTCTAGCATGATGTTTGGGATGTTTAGCTGTTATTAGGAAGCACTCGACAGCCTGGCAGGGAAGGAGATTTGCATCACATTTCCCCCTAAGAATTATCATGCAACGTCCCTACTTTCAGCCTTGAGTACAATAAAGAATTCACTGGACTGAGATCAGTCCGTGTCACTGAAGCCATCATGTCATACCATCTTTTTCGTGACTGTACAAAATTTTATCATAAAAACAAGAAGTATTTTCCCTCCCACACAATGACTCCCATAGAAGACTTTTCCAGAATTTTATTGATACACAGATAGGAAAACTTGCTTCAGTTTACTAAGTGATTCTATTCAAGAGCTATTTATTTGAATACACTCTTATATTTTAATGAAATCTTTTTGCATTTGTTACTCTGCATCTCTGTCTTCACTGTCTCCTCTGACTTCACTCAAGGCGAATTTGTGTGATTTACAGATTTAAACAAGTGACCCTTTTAGCTTTTTCAAGGTTTCATCATATTGGTGGCTCAGTCGTTTATTAAGACAGCCAAAACCTCCTCCTCTTCCTTCAGTTTGTAAAAGACATTCCTTCTGGTTTTAGAATAAATGTTTATTTACCCTCAAGTATATGACCTGGAATTTCACGCTGTTAAACCCACTCAGTTTGTATCATACTCATCACCTTCAAGATATTTCTTGCATATCTTCATAGCAGAAAAGTTTACTAAGCCCAAGGCATACAACCTTGAATTTTACACTACAAAATTCTTTCGGTTTCTACCATAGAGTTCATAAGAGTCATTCTCGTACAGTATTATCCCCACTGTATAATCAGCGTTCACCATTTCTCTCTTATTCCACTCAGTCTTATTTTTTGTGTCCCATTTACACTAAATCATATTTGATTGACAATATTTGTTGCCAATGTCACAGAATTGTTCGAGGGATAAATGTGCATCTTTTGCTTTTTTCCTTTTCCCCTCCTCCCTTTCTGCACCACCCCACCCCCTCCTGTCTTTCAGACCACAGAACATCTTTCTGCATACTAGAAACTGCCTTATTTCTAGCACGTTCTCCTGCATTTGGCTTCCTTGTGGCTTTTCTCTTCAATCTCAGGTGAAGCAAATGTATTTTCTTCCTTCAAGGAGACATTTCCTTACCTTGCCCTAGAATTTCTATTCATATTTTAGAACTGGCTCTCTTCAATTAGCAGTCTGTCTTCTAGAGTTTTTTGTTCAATGACTGACTAGCTGCAAATCTTGACTCATCAGCGCAGCATCCTTTCATCTCTCCTCTGTACTTCCTCATTATCTCTACTCCTCTCATCTTCTCTTCCCCAAACAACTATTTGCAAAAATAAAACCCCATAGTTTTTTTAAAACAGGGACACTGAAACAAGATCCAGGAAACATCCCAGGAAAATAAAAAGACAATTTAAAAAAGCAATCAAGAAACCCAGAAGGAGGTATTTCTTCACTCAAATTTGTAGTTAATCTGTGACACACTTTGCCACTGAAAATTCAGTGAGGTGGTAAAGGGTTTTATGGAGTTAAGAAAGCAGCTGGACACATTCATGGAAGGAAATACAACCAACGGCTGCTAAACGCAAAGTACATCAACTCTGTAGCAAGCAGCTGAGTCACTTGTAGTAACACGCTGTAACGTATCCCAGACTAAACTCATCCTCTGCTTGCCGGTCTAATTTCTTTTTTTCCTGCATGTCTGATATTAATTAGAAGTTTTACTGTCCTATAAGTAAAACAGCAGGTAAACCCACTCTTGGTCTGACTTAATGTGGCTGTTATAAAGCATTTACCAAAGGTAAAGTATATCATCTGCATCTTCTACATCCTACCACTTTGTGTTTCCCCTCTACCTTTCTCTTGGGTCTCTGCAAGGGCTCTCTTACTATTAATTACTATATTCTCTCCATACTCTGCAGTCTTAACAAAAAAACCCCAAACCAAAACCAACCAAACAATACCCCCCCCAAAAAGAAAAAAAAAAAAAAGAAATATAATGAAAATGCTGCTTCCCCTACCATCTTCTGGAAAACTTCTCAATATCTCAAAAGTACTTGCACAGATTAACCCTGCCCACTCACAGTTACAGTAACGTCACTTTTTAAAAGCAGTTCAATGATTTATTCATTTGGGAAATATTATTAAAGGAATTTTTCAAAGTATTAATGAATTTGCTTTCTCTTCATTATTTGTATTCAATATAGAAATTAGGAAAAAGTACCTTTTTTCTCTTAGCACATTTCTTTAGCATTAACCAATTTACCTAAGAAGAAAAAGGAAAATAAAAGGCAATTCACAACAATCTTTGCCTCACTCTGCTCATCAATTTAGGAAAAAAAGTATTAAAAACTCTACAGAATGATGCATGAATAAATCAGTATTTCTAAGTCAGTTCCCTCACTTTGAGGACCAAGTGAAGTACTTCGTAATGCCCTGAAAAGCGTGCTGGGCTGAGAAGACCAAATTATTTTCTGTAGCTGAGGATAGATTTGTAATTCTTTTCAGAAATTTCTTAAGACTCCTGGAACTGATTGTGGCGGAGTGTATTTTGATCCTCCAAAACTTGCAAGAAACAAGGCTTGAATGTACTTGCAATCTGTTGGAGGTGCATGCATCTAAATTACTCCATAACGACCTGGGAAAGGCGCTCCTAAGCAGAAGGACTAGATATGAATCACAGACAGATAATTCAAAAGTACTCGCCTTTCTATTTCATACTTCAAAATCAGAGCAACTGAAGACGGTAACAGATGGTCAAAGAAACACTTGGGGAATGATATTTACAGTTAACTTGATTACTTAAGTCAGGTAGCTTCATAAAGTGGACACCAGACAAAGGCTGGCTATTTTTCAAGGCAGAGGCAATAGGCAGCCAACAGAAGTATCCTCCTGCCACCCCCTGATTCATTTCTGCATCAGAAGTCTCAGGTTCCAAGTGTTTTTTAGAAGATGAGGAAAGCAACACGAAGACTGTTTTCCAGAAGCATATCTTTGTGCAACTGACCAAGCATATAACCTTAAATCCCCAAATCCTGAAAATTTTCACCTGGGCTTTTTTTTGGTCCTTCATTTATAACACTTCTGTCCCACAACGGCTGCATTTCTAGATACTGCAAGGTAAATTCTACCAAGAACAGAAAAAACGTAAAGTTGAAAATACTACCAAGTATCTGTGATACTGATAGGACTGGATACATTCACAGAAGGTCCCTAAATTTTTAATGCTATCTCAGTAAAATATAGGAACTGTGTATGCAGAGTTACTAGCCTTCTACTGCTACATGAAGCAGTTTTGTTTGCAAATATAGTTTTGTATTAAAAAATAATTAAAGCAATTAGGATTTCTAACCTGTTCTGAGGACAAAAATCAGTACTCTGTATATGCCATGAGCAGAAATCATAAATTTCAGGAGATTTCTCATAATCAGATGTTTGGCAGTATTTTCTGAGATTAAGCCACCTTGCTTTCTCCAAGAAAGAAAAAGGTTTTCAACATGTCTTAACTGCAGTCTATTTTTGGGTGATTATAATTAAGTGTTGAAAGAATATTGATCCAAATCTTGTATAAAGAAACAAGACATTAAGAATTTTTAATCAAAACAACCACTCCAGGAAGATTTGACACAAATACTTCTGAAATACAAAAATCGGACATTTTAACCACAAGGCTAGACAAACAGTAAAATACACTGTAGGCTGAAGTGGGAGTCTGTTCTGAAAAATGACAAAGTAAAGATACATTTATTTTGTATATTGAGATTACTAAACCAAATCTTTACAGACCCTCCACAGTACCACGCTGCATCCCAACTACTCTCGAGAAGCATTGCAGAAGACTGCAATCAACACTATATGGTGACCACATAAAACTCTGCGCATTTTAGTGGTTCCATAATAGGAATAAATACTAACAAAAATAAAAATAGAAACAACTTGTACTAATCACTAAAGTACATAAGTACATCATCCTGGTACAAAACAAAGATCCCTCCTGGCCCAATATGCTGTCTCTTCAAGAGACTGGCAAAGAATGCTTGGGAAAGAGTATAATAAAATTGTAAGCAAAAGAAATACCCTGACATACACAGCTGGCTCCCAGTAATCTTTACTTTAGGGACTTCAGTAATTATGTACAAAATTGTTCACACATCTGGATCTGACCTGTTGAAATATAACATTTCATGTTGTTCTTGTATTGTCAAACTGGAGCTAAAACGATCGTTGAATTGTGACATTAATGCACCTAATCAACACATTGGAGGAGAAATTTATTATGAAGCTGCACATAAACACTAAGAAATTAGAAACAACAATACCACCTAGCTCTCAGCAAGAGCTGCATATACAACATTGAGTCACACTAGGTTTTACACCATCAAACAGGCAAGATAAAAAAAAAAAAAATCTGATTTAAGGCACGTACTTTCATATAAGGCAGTAATTAGAATTTGATTTGATATGTGATGTTGTATCCTGGACAAATCAAGTTAGAAACAAAGCTAATACAACAGCAGTTGAGAAGAACAGCCACTCTTCTGTTCAAAATCTTCCCTAACAAAATCAGGATATTTAAGTTTATATTGCTACATCTTTGTTCACAGGTACCCTTACGCAGAACAGCCAAAACACCAAGATGAACCCAAGTTCCAGTTCCAGGTTGGCCAGATGTCACCACGCAGCACAGGGGAAGAGAAGACTCTACAGAATTGCTCTTCTCAGCAGTGGAAAATGGGCAGACTGGAATCTCCCCCTCCTTGTGCATGCCAGCAAACGAAATACTTGCCCTCAAGAAGAATATTCTGCTCTGAATCAGTAAATCTATGGCATTTTGGTCTTGCCAGGAGCAAGAAGATGACCAGGATGAAGACTGTCACTCAGGAAGTCAATCGACCCCTCTAGTTGCTTGAAAACCAATGAAACAAACTCTACTCTAACAGCACAAAATTGATGGTTGTAACCTATAGTGAGAAATTTTGTTTTTATTTTAAAAAATCTAACACCGTAATTTAAGTTTAGCTACGCTACAATAGAGGCTATAAATTTATAACACCCATTTGTGTTAGTCTTTCTACAGAAAGTAAAGCTTTCAGTCATCCATGAATTGATAAGTCATGAAATATTAAAAATTTAGGTTCAACGACCCATTAAATATGTTAGATGCAATTGCAAAAGATACCTTTATACCTCTTTCATAGATGATCTGGCAAAGTGGTCATAACTACCAGTTTTCCATCTTTTATTCAGTTATACTTGGTTTTATCAGATAAAGAGCATGAAACATCATCTATTAGCAATTAATTGGAAAAAAACCTGTTCTTCAAACACAACACAGTTTTTTATGCAGTTTCCATCACCTTTTAACACAACTGTGAAGTTCTGCTAGTTACATCACGTATCACTAGCTCTTCTAATCTGGAAGAAAACCAGTTTCTGATACTCACGTGTTTGGCAACCACATATGTTGCGTAAAAAAGCTGGCAGCCAACCAAGGTGTACCGAGTTTGCGTGGCAAGGTTTTGGTAGTGCGGGGGTGAGGGCAGGAGTGTGCTACAAGGGGTGGCTTCTGTGAGAAGCTGCCAGAAGCTTCCCCTGTGTCCGACAGAGCCAGTGCCAGCCGGCTACAAGATGGACCCAGCGCTGGCCAAGGCCGAGCCCATCAGTGATGGGGGTAGCACCTCTGGGAGAATGTATTTAAGAAGGGGGGAAAAAAAACCCCAACTGCTCAACTGCAGCCAGAGAAGAGGGGAGTGAGCATATGTGAGAGAAACAACTCTGCAGACACCAAGGTCAGTGAAGGAGGGGGAGGAGGTGCTCCATGCACAGAGGACCCCACGCTGGAGCAGGGGGATGCCTGAAGGAGGCCGTGACCCCTTGGGAGGCCCATGCTGGAGCCGGCTCCTGGCAGGGCCTGTGGCCCCGTGGGGAGAGAGAGGAGCCCCGGCTGGAGCAGGTCAGTCCATCACACGTTGTCTCTGCCACTCCTTCCTCCTCAGGGGGAGGACTCCTCACACTCTGCCCTGCTCCAGCCTGGGGTCCCTCCCACAGGAGACAGTCCTCCACGGACTTCTCCAGCGTGAGTCCTTCCCACGGGCTGCAGTTCTTCACGAGCTGCTCCAGCCTGGGTCCCCTCACGGGTGCCGTCCTTCAGGAACAGACGGCTCCAGCCTGGGTTCCCCGCGGGGTCACAAGCCCTGCCAGCAAACCTGGCAAAACCTTGCAAACTCAAGAATAATTTTAAGACCCTAACCTCAGGAACGGCATTTCTAACACACAATTTTGCACTAAAAAAAAAAAGAAAGAAAGAAAAAAAGAACAGAACAAACATTCATACAAAGACTTTTATGTCTCTAAAACTGTTCTCAATTTATTTTATAACAGAGAGATCGCGCAATATGAATGCTACCATGGTAACAACTCACTTTATTGAACAAGAGAGAAAATAATTATCCCAAACCTGCATGGCATGCAAGCACATGCAGTAAATTTACTGCTGTCCTTTTTCCCCTTACTATTTTTCTTCTTGCAAAGAGAAATAGATTTTGAATTTATACCCTATAGTAAGCCAGGAATCATTTTGCTTGTCCCTCCCACTTCTTTGTATATTTTACACCTCTTGAGTGCATGATGTGAAGGACCCGGTTACTTACAAAAAGAAAAAGGGATTAATGAATCAGAAATGCTCTTCCCCCTCCTGAGTTAAGTACAGAAGACTCCTATGTAAATGCTTCACACATTTAAAAAAAATGAAGCCCTAAGGCAAGCACAGCACATGCTTAGTATTCCCTCAGTATACTTAAACAGTAACCCTTACACTTATAGTAAACCAAAAGTTATTCACCTCCAAACATAAATTAAACCTGATTTTACTGTTCTGTCCAAATATTCTTGGTGATTTTATGTTTGTGAACATACTGTTATATTTTATATACAAGGGGACCATAATATTTTCAGAAGAACTGCATGGATTTAGCCATACAAATCCAATTAATCTCAACAGAAGTTGTATGGCTAAATCCCTGTGCTCAGCTTTGACATTTTGGAAGCAGTGGGGGAGGTTTTTCAAGTAGTGAATATGTATTATACAAAACTCAGTTTTCTCAAAGAGAAATAACTATCATGTAGATACTTACAGATATCAACAAACACATTTACGTGATTCTGTCAAGAAAATCACATTCCTAGCAAAGTAGGCAATGATTTCCACAAAACTCTATTTTACCAAAATATCAATATTATCCTGCCGTCTGCGAGATAAAGCTAATCACGTGAACATATTAGTTGGATAAATTATTCTTAAATTACTTCTAGTTTTCATCTTTTTACTTTATTTGCAATGGATCTGCCTGTCTGATATAAAATGTTAAAGAATTAATTTAATTTTGTGTTCACAGGTAAAGGGTAACCAAAACAACGTGTTTGGGATACATAAAATCCATGTTTTTAGAAGGTCACTTTAAAGAAGTGACCTAGAAGTGCTGTTTAAAAACATGATGTTATTTGTCACAGACCTTCCTCACTCTTTTTTTGTTTATTTACAATCCCAAACAACTTAAAAGAGCAGAAACAAAACTACTCTCATCCAACTTCAGCAAAGGTGGCAGCTAATTTTCACTATTTCTTGGTAGATTTCTTCAGTTACTAGGAACAACCTATGTGTACAGACATTCATGCACATGTACAATAAAAGCTGTGCAAAATCGTAATTCAACAAGCTGTCCTCATGGAGCTGGAAGTCTCCAAACCTTCCAAATACAGTATTTTTTCTGAAATGTATACTCTAATGGTATGTCTTTCATAAATACACATATGCATATACTACTAAATATATTTAATACCTCCCTATGAAGCTCTTACAGAAAATGAAAATATAATTCCAGTAGTTGAGCTGGTAAAACTTGCAATTCTGTATAAAAAAGGCTACTCTTAGCTGTCTTCTCTCTTCCCCCAAAGCCCTCAACAACTAATACCAGGATTTCATTTCATAAACAGCAACTAGCTGCTTTCCATCTTAAGAAACATAAAAACAAAACCACTAGCAATGTATGTTTCCCACACAGCAGTTGAACAGTTAAATCCCCAGAGTGTTGTAACTGTAGAAGAGGTATAATGTCTTGGTTTACAATAATTTAGGTTTTGCATTTGACAGTAGTTTTCATATGGACACTTTTTTTTTCCAGTTCAAGCATAATTCAGGCAGTGGAGACTTTTTTTTATTTTTAAAGAGAGGAAGTAAGTCACCATTTGGGAATTAGCTGGGCATAAAGGTATTTAACAAGCAACTAAATGATGAGGATAAATTCACCCAACAAAAGCCATCAAGCTGCAGTTTATTTTTCCTGTGTATGCATGGCTTGGCTGGTTGCTCATAGAAAGGTTTAGCCCATGTGCTAGTTGAAAAGTTTTATTTAACGCTTCTTATATTTCAAATTAATCATGACCATTCAAGTACCATACCCTCAAAGAGAAGAACAGTAACCATACTTTTTCCCTGAAATGGATGATAATGCTGTTACTTCATAATAAACTAATGCCATTAAAAGTAAAAATCATTGCTATATAACTATAAAGCAGAATTTTTCTGCAGTGGTATGTTCTGAAAGTCTTATAATCTGACTTAAAACAAGTTTATGAAGGCACTAGCATGTTACAAAAAATACACATCATCGATTGGGATGGTATCCGAAATGGTAGCCTCTCTGGCCAGAAGCTCTCCACAAAGACTACTTTGAATTTTGCTTTATACAAAAGCTGTAAAGTCTGGGGTACAAACTTCAGTATAATAAAAATGCTTACATGTTTAAACATAAATGATAAAATGTTTAATATTTAAACAGACTTAAATAAGAAACTGTTTTGTGAGGAAGACTTTATCCATAAACCTTTACCGAATGCAATAATCTCAAAACACCCCTCTGCCCATGTCTCTTACAACCTCAGCTGCTTCTATCCCCCTCACAACTCAGAATCACAGAATGGTTGAGGCTGGCAGGGACCTCTGGAGGTCATCTGGTCCAACCCCCCTGCTCAAGCAGGACCACCAACCAGGCTGCCCAGAACCATGTCCACATGGCTTTTGAATATCTCCAAGGATGGAGACTCCACAACCACTCCAGTGCTTGGTCATCAGCCTCTCAGTGTGTGCCCGTTGCCTCTGGTCCTGTCATGGGGAACTACTGGAGAGAGCCTGGCTCTGTCCTCATTGCACACTCCCTTCAGGTATTTATATACACTGATAAGATCCCCCTGAGCTTTCTCTTCTCCAGGTTGAACAGCCTCAGCTCTCTCAGCCTTTCCTCACAGGAGAGAGGCTTCAGTCCCTTCATTATCCTCACGGCCCTTCACGGGACTCTCTCCTTCATGTCTATGTATCTCTTGTACTGGGAAGCTCAGAACTGCACAGAATACTCCAGCTGCAGTCCTCGCCAGTGTTGAGTAGAGCAGCAATTCCTTCCAGTTGCTCATTACATCCCTTTACACTCCACACATCTGCTCCTACTGCTGCCCCAGTTCTCAGCAGAAGATGCTCCACACCCTGTGCCTGGGTCTTGGTTATGTCCTTGCTAAATGGCCAGCACCAGGTCAAACAGAAAAACAACCTGTGCATGTGCTAAAGAGTCTCCCAAACAGAGGGTATGAACGTGGACACCAATTTTCATTAGATTCTGTATCTTTTAAAACTTGTGCCCTTCTGTCAATTTTAGCCAGTACTAGATAAAATAAAAAAAGTTGTGAATGATGTAAACAGGGTGAAAGAACCAACAAATATGCGACTGAGTCTGTTTCCTTAAGGAAGCCAAGCTAGAAGATACTAAAGAAATTAAGTAGAACTCTGAAAAGCAGATACTGTGAATATAAGGTACATGCCAAAGATCATCACATTCAAACATATTAAGTACTTGGGTGGCATAGCCTTATCGGAGTTATCCTCAACAACTTACGCAGTGCTTCTGTGCTCCAGACAAAACAACATTTGGATGTGAAGGAATGTACAACTCAGTAACTAAACACTGACATGTTTATCCTTTATTTCAAGTTTGTTTGGGGTTTTTTTTTGCAGGAGGAGAGGGCTTGGAGGGGATTTTTTTTAAAGATATAAACCTTTTTTTAAGATCTAAACCTTTTTTTAAGATCTAAACATTTTTTAAGACATAAAGTTATAAACTTTAAAGAAAGGAAAAAATCTAGAAAACTGAAACAAGCATGAGATTCCCATGCAGACTCCTCTAACAAAACCTTCCTGGTGGTCTTTAACAGTAGTAGCTTGTTGAAGAAATCAAGGATGAAATACAGTCAGTAGCTATTAATGTATGCAGGATCATCTGCTTCACAAATAAGCTGTTAGTTATTAATTCAGAAACACAATTTCTATTCAGTTGACTAATGAAATGAAATCACTGTAAGATTTTTCAGAGGATAGTCATCATCGTTATCTAGGTTCAGGGCTTAGCTTTTAGTCTCTAAATGCTTATTTTCTTCAAGTGGCAAGACTCTTGCACTTCTGCCAGAGTGCAATCCACAAAAAAAAGTGTCTCCCTGCTTTTAGGCTGGCTCATCACCAGGCAGAGCCCAAGTTACAGTTCCCAGTGGCAGAATGCAGCCTATTCAAAACAGCATGATTAATTTAACTAAAAAGAAAACCACAAGCAGAGAGAAACGGATTAAGAAACACCAAAACCCTACATACATATGGTCTTATCTGAGACTTGCCTTGTTAACATTCCACTTTTTTCAGCCATAGGGTGAAGCACTTGCTGGTACTGCCCGAGTGCAACTGCTGCCTCTGACACTATAACCTGAATCCTTCCCCCTCTCCAACACAACCCAAGGCTGAATTCAGGTATTGTTCCTCCCATCACAAAGCAACTGAAAGCAAGCCACTGCCAGGTTCCCAGAAAGCTGGGGAAAAGGCCTAACTGCATTTAACCCTTAGGGCTCCCTGGGACCAGCCACACGACATCCTCTGTGCTAGGGATGCACACAGCACTGGGAACTCCCACGTTCTTCCTAACCGTCAAATGCTGTATTTGAGAATTCCACAGATGATACAGGCATAGAGAGTGGAAATGGTGCTACAAAACAGGAGAGTTTCATTTTCTTCAGTGCAATCAGGTGTTACCATTCTGCTATATGGATCTAGTGGCAGGACTACAGATGTAATAAGGTATTAACAACTATTTACTTTCTGTTCTTTTCTTCCAACAAATAAATGTGTTCAACATTCCAAACTTGTTCTCCATGTTCTCTGTAAGAGGAGAATCCAATAATGTAATGGACTGATAGGAAGGCAGCTGTGCTCAAAAATACACTTTTTGCCATTTCAATTATGCGACCATTATTCACAATAAATATACACTGCTACATTCCTTGTGCTCAGAATGGGAAGTAAAGATAGCAGTATATATGTTGTGTTTATGAATGTCCAGCTTACCACAGCTGCAACTCCGTATTTAGATCTGACAAAGAAAAAGCTGAGACAATGGAAGAAAAAAAAGTATGTGAAGTACTGATGAAAGTGACTGGCAAATCTTATTTAACCAAGAGGTTAGACTTATCTTTGGAAGAAAAACACCTGTGACTTACATTGGGTCGTCCAAATACCTAACATAACCGAAGATTCCAGTGACACAAATTAAATTATCACTGAAGTCAGCTACTCAGTAAAGATGTAGTTCAGACATCAGGATTTATCGCAGCTACATTTTTAACCGAAACATTAAGTTTGTCACCTTAAATTCAACAAAGAATTAAAGAATTTCAGAAAAAGATGGCCTATTTCAACACAAATTAAATGGCTTTCCAGATGGATACTCAAATGTTTGCTTGCCTTCTACAATTTAAGATTAAGTTGCATAATTTTTTGGTATATTTATTAAGTATTGTCGCTTAATAGCACATCCTCTTTCCTTGAACTTTTACCATAGATTCCTACAGCGATCAAAGTGTCCTGACCTATCAATCAGTTATAGAGTTCATCAGGTCAATGCCCGTGTGTCATTTCATATAATATACTCAATTATGATCACATATTAAACAATCTAAAGATACCATTAAAAAAAATTAAGTATTACAAAACAACTAAGACAAATGCTTGCACATCTTTTCAGAAGCTGGAAAGTGTCATTTTCCAAATGTCTCCATTTATAAGCAGTGGGTCACCTAAAGATGCCTGTACTGTATCAGTGACTTCAAGCAGAGTACCCCTATATTAAGGACATGTCTTGCATGTATGCATGTGAGCATGTGTCTGGAGCGTAGGGCTAGTTCCAGTATTTCTCCAGAACAGCATTCGTTTGTTCTAACATTGCTACAAAAAAACCTCCCAAACCCATTAAAAAAAACAAAACAAAAAACCTCAAAGATGAAGAATACATAGGCAAACTTTTATGCCTCTTGTTTCCAATTCCTGCCTCTTCCTATTTAAAACATATTAGGTTTTAACATCAAAATGAGCAGCTTATCTCTTACTACCTAAGCAAATACAGTTAAAAGTATTATGAAGATGACAGTGATGGACAGCTACATGATGACACACTTGACACGCATCACATCTGCCAATACTTACAGTTTTCCTCATTCATGCAGGTTGGTTTTTTTTCAGAAGAATATGGTATTTATTAGTACGACATTTCCTAACTCAACATGCAGGAAAAGTTGTTTAACTAGTTTTTTAACATTTATTGGTAAAATAAGAGTTAATTATTTGGAAACAAATTAAACCCCTGTGTTTCAGTACTTTTATTCATATGAATATGACCTTAAGCAAGACGATCATCTGATGCAATAGATACTTTATATGGTAGCACTTTTATAGGTAATACAGATAAAGAGTATTGTTCCGCTCATGAGGCAGAGGGAGTTAAATCATGAAATATTCAGTTTTAATTAAGATTACTCTATCAAAGGCAAGACTTAATGTAGAATTGAAGTAAGGATCAAGGTTAATGCCTATTCTAAAGCAAAATTACATAAATTATGTTTCACTAGTGTACCATGAGTCTTATTTTGTTAATTTATATCATATAAGATCATAGAAATTAGAGATGGAAAATATCTATTAAGTAATCTTTACTCTCCTCCCCCCAGTGCAGAATTCTTTCCTCCAGTTTATGTCTGCATGCTTTGTCCACTATCATTTTCAATGGCTCAAGCAGTGGGGCATCACACTAAAACTTCAGGGGAGACTATTACACACTTTTAACATCTCCAATAGGAAGGTTTTTTTATGGTATTCAAAGCCAAGATTCCCCTCATCTTATTTCATTACTTCTACTTAGACCTCTTTGGACTCCCCTAAATGAATCCTTTCTCGGCACTTGAAGCCTATAAATACTTTCAGACATTTTCATCATCCCCAGGTAGCTATTTAGCCAAATTAGTGTAGGGATCATCTCTCTTCATCTCAACATCGCCAAGCACACAGATAGCTATAAGTAATAACTACATGTGTTCATTTCCTTTAATCTTTCTTCACAGAAGCCATTCCCTTCTAGCCTTTCATTTTTGCCACTCCATGCCTACATCTTCTTTTAAGTGTTACTACTTTCCAATTATTTTCCTTTCTCTGAACAGCTTTATTTCAGGTCATTTCTACTTATGCACGCTAGCTTGAATTTACCACTTTATCCTGACTTTTCACTGATGTGTGTAGGTTTTTGTGGGTTTTGTTTTGTTTTTTTTTTAATAAAACATCAGGCTCAACTCTCTTCTCTGTTAATGTCAAGCAACCACAGAAAAAAAAAATCAGCTGCACCAAAGACCAGCAATTTAGCTTATTAAAAACATGATAAGCATTAACTGCCTAATAAATTCAAATTGCTTACATGACTCAATTTTATTGCTCTGTTTTTCCAGGCTTTAGGCACCATCAACTTTGGGCAATCAGTCTGAAACACCTTTGGTTTTTGGAGTACAGACAATCTTTTTTCTTTGTATTTGTCTTTTTTAGTATCTGCATAAAAACTTTCACTAACAAGAAAATTAAATCAAGACTTCCAGCACTATTTTTCATCTCCTATCATATTGATGATTTCTATCATGTTTGCTACCTTTCTTCACAACCACTCCAACACACTGAGCTATCTAAGTTAGCCTCACCTGAGCCAGACTGAGATAGCTTCACTCTCATCGCACGGCACTCTGGCTCACTGAAGTGAATTCCAGACACCTAGCAGAAATAAAATTTGGGCTGTTTTTGGTATAGGAGATGAGAATAAGGTATTTTTTTGAGTAGGTGTTAATCTAATCACAGAAGTGATAAAAGGAGATTTCTTTCTGCTAAGGAGATACTGCCATGCTGTCTCCACCTGTACGTCTTTATTTCTCCCAGTCATTAAGAAGTGGTTTGGTTCTGGTCACGGCCACAGAAAACATGCTAAATTAAGTGGTCAAATAGCGCTCCACAGGCTAGTCCCTTGAAATGCCTACCACAAGGGTAAAACCAGTGAGGTCTCAATGCTTTTTGCTTTGTCTAGGAGGCAAGGAAAATGCAGGCCAAGCACGTCTTGACTGGCAGACCAGCCTACCATGCAACAGCTCCAGTCAGTCACCACGTGCTCCCCATTAGCCATCCTTCCCCTTTCACTACTTCTACTGGTGGCCCAATGCATTTTATGACAATTTAAATAAAAGGTTGATAATTTAAACACAAAGCTTATCAATGTCAAAAGCTCATTTGTAAGAGCTAAGTATCCAGGATGAAGTTAAATGGCAAGTCTCTGTCACTATCAGCTAACAGGCAGTCAGCTAAAAACAAAAGATAGATTTTTCAGGATACAATTAAAAAGCAATAGAGAGATTATGCCACTGATGCCCCTGCTATACCTGTTCGGTGAACCAGAACATATTACTTCAGTCTCCCAGTCTTCTAGACTGTCAGTCTTAACATCTTTCACAAGCACTACATCACACAAATTATTAAAAAGCTTTTCTCTACACCATCAGTGTTATACATCCATTAGAGGCCACTCCAGGCTAGAAAATATCTGTTGCAAAAAGTCCTCCTCGGCCATATGCTAGTAATAAATAAAAAAGGCTGGAAAAGATCATTTTGTAACAACAATCTTCAGTTTTCTTCTCATGTCTGTGTGGTAAACCCTTAAGTCAATCTGTTTACTCTCTGTATCAACTATAATAAATAGTATACATAAAAAAATATTGTTAGTTCATCTTTCGACTTTCTGTTTCAACATTCTCTTTCATATTTCTTGCCCAGATATCTAGAACATGGAGCGCCCTCTTGTTCATTTTATACAGGTCACAGATGGTCTACAACATATCCAGCACTCCTCAATTATTAAACTACATCAATTTGGGTCTTCATCTTCTCTATCTATGTCTTTTAATAAATACTCCAGATACCACCCCTCGTATTTTTTTTTAAACTAACTAACCAGAGTATGAATTCAGAACCTTTCACAAGACATAGATATTCCATCTGTATATTCTACTCCTCATACTGGAGTGCTTTAAAACATTCACAAAAGGATGACGAATTTCCCATGCTTCATTTGTGCTGTATTTCAAGAAACATTTATGGAAGCTGTGCAGGTAGGAAAAAAATATATGTATGTAAAAACATTAACACTAAAAGATACCTTTCAATGCTCTACATGAATTGTTATAAAGACCTAGCCATTTCTAACACGACATGATGCAACACATATAAATTTTAACCATATTCAGAAACAAATCTTCGTTATAAACCAAGACAATAATGTCAAGATTAAAATACATAATCTTGGGTACTGAGATTTTTATTTTTTTTTAAAGAGACTTTTCTCTACCTGGATAGCAGCAGGGTAACGTATGTTCATCTGAATGAAGTTAAAGTTGCCTCCTGACATGTTAATGAAACACATCATACAGATCAGCATCTGCATTCTGCTCATCCGAACCAGATCTGTCTTCAAATATTTCAATTTTAATTTCAGTTGTTAAGCTGTGACTCTGAATAAGCTAAGTCATATTTAAAAATTTTACCTCTAAAACACTTCCTGAACTTCAGATAACTGAGTGGCCTTTTATTTTTTGTAATTATTCTATGAATTCCACTTGCAGAGGTTATACCTTGCCTCTTCATATTTCAAAACAACAAAAGTACCTACTTTTCTTGTCATATTGGGCTTTCTCTTGTGGAAAAAGATCACTCACAGAGCATTTTCCACAAGACACTGAGCTGTTCTATAGTTGCTGTTATTGAAATACTGTTCAAAGACATATGGTTCACATTGCAGTTTCAAGGATGTAAAATGACAGATCATCATTACAGAATCCTGCAAAATAAGTTTCTACAAGGAAAACCCTGTCATTGAAAAGAGTTTCAGCCTTGTTCTCAGGAATAAATCCAAAGCAGTTCTGCAGAAAGGGATGGGAAGGCCAAGCAATGCAACCCTGGATATGCTCTTCCCAAGTATATGATGCAGCATAACTGGCCAACTTAATCCACAGGAGTTAAAGAATGAGTGGGATGGTATATGTATCAATTATTTCCCCTGTTTTGCAAACGTTTTGATGTTCTTGGGATTCAAGAAGGTAAATCTGATAGTGGGGTTTTTTTCTTTGTTTTACAAGCAATTCAGAATAATTACTGAGAAAACACCTTTCAGTCAATATGAAGAACACACTTTTAGTCCTAAGTAGAAAAGCTTTAGAAAGCTACAATGCAAGTATTTGTATCTGAGGGTGTCTTGAATCCCTTTCTAGTTGATGGTGCAAAATTGGTACTTTCAGGACATGGTTCACTATAACCTAATAAAGATTTTAAAACTTCTAATAAGCAGAGTTGGTTTAGATGCTCATGTCTAGATCAGGGTGCATGGGATGATGTTCTCTGCATACCTATGTCTCTCCCTTAAATAGAAAAGCACACCAAGTGACTAGCTCAGATATACTTTTACTGTGCAGACACTTATATATAGCTAAAACCAATCTCATCCAAAACAATCCAAGAGTATCCACCCAAGAGTACTAAGAGAGCTGGTGGAGGAGCTTGCCAAGCCACTCTCCATCATTTATCAGCAGTCCTGGTTAACAGAGGGAGGTCCCAGACGACTGGAGGCTTGCCAATGTGACACCCATCTACAAGAAGTGCTGGAAGGAGGATCCCGGGAACTACAGGCCTGTCAGTCTGACCTCCGTACTGGGGAAGATCCATCTTGAGGGTCCTCACAGGGCATGTGCAGGATAACCAAGGGATCAGACCCAGCCAGCATGGGTTCATGAAAGGCAGGTCCTGCTTGACCAACCTGATCTCCTTCTAGGACCAGGTGACCCACCTAGTGGATGAGGGAAAGGCTGTGGACGTTGTCTACCTGGACTTTAGTAAAACCTTTGACAGCGTCTCCCACAGCATTCTCTTGGAGAAAGTGGCGGCTCGTGGCTTAGACAGGTTTACTCTTCACTGGGTAAAGAACTGGCTGGATGGCCGAGCCCAGAGAGTTGTGGTGAATGGCGTTAAATCTGGTTGGTGGCCGGTCACAAGCAGCGTTCCCCAGGGCTCGGTTCTGGGGCCGGTCTTGTTCAATATCTTTATTGATGATATGGATGAGGGGATCGAGTGCTCCCTCAGTATGTTCGCAGATGACACCAAGCTGGGTGGGAGTGTTGATCTGCTGGAGGGTAGGAGGGCTCTGCAGAGGGATCTGGACAGGATGGATCAATGGGCAGAGGTCAACTGTATGAGGTTTAACAAGGCCAAGTGCCAGGTCCTGCACTTGGGTCACAACAACCCCATGTAACACTACAGGCTTGGGGAGGAGTGGCTGGAGAGCTGCCCGGCAGAAAGGGACCTGGGGGTGCTGGTTGACAGCCAGCTGAATATGAGCCAGCAGTGTGCCCAGGTGGCCAAGAAGGCCAACAGTGTCCTGGCCTGTATGAGAAATACTGTGGCCAGCAGGAGTAGGGAAGTGATCGTGCCCCTGTTTGCGGCACTGGTGAGGCCGCGCCTTGAATACTGTGTTCAGGTTTGGGCCCCTCACTACAAGAAGTACATTGAGGTGCTGGAGCGTGTCCAGAGAAGGGCAACGAAGCTGGTGAGGGGTCTGGAGCACAAGTCTGATGAGGAGCAGCTGAGGGAACTGGGGTTGTTCAGTCTGGAGAAGAGGAGGCTGAGAGGAGACCTCATCGCTCTCTACAACTACCTGAAAGGGGGTTGTGGGGACGTGGGGGTTGGTCTCTTCTCCCAAGTAACTAGTGATAGGACGAGAGGAAATGGCCTCAAGTTGTACCAGGTGAGGTTTAGATCGGATATTAGGAAAACTTTCTTCACCGAGAGAGTGGTCAAGCATTGGAACAGGCTGCCCAGGGAGGTGGTGGAGTCACCATCTCTGGAAGTGTTCAAAAAACATGTGGATGTGGCGCTTTGGGACATGGTTTAGAGGCCATGGTGGTGTTGGGTTAACAGTTGGACTTGACGATCTTGAAGGTCTTTTCCAACCTTAATGATTCTGTGATTCTGTGAATTGCATGATTTTTTCTGTCGTCTGCCTTCCTTCACCTCATGTAAGAAATTCAATCATAAGGTAGTAAGGACAGAGACCTCGTGCAGCACCTAATGAACCTTCAGATATTCAGCACCATTTTCAGCTTTAATAATAATAATGATAATGATAATAATAATGATAATACCAACTGCACAGCATATTCACTTGTTGATTTGCCAAATCACAGGGATTTTTTTTTAAAAACATAATTCTCTGAATCAAGCTTTTCCAAGTCTGAGCAATGGTAGGCTTTGTTTCAGCTTCTTATTCTGTCACTCTTCACATTTTAAATAAGTAATATTTGCAAAGTTTACTAAGAATATAAACTTTCCATAAATGAGATTTACTTGCAACCCAACTGTCAATTTTCCACACTACTTCCCCCAAATATTTTCCAGTTTTCATTTCCATAGATGGAGAAGAGAGATTATATCAATTCTTAACTACTCCTCATCTATCAGGAGACATTCTTTTGTCAACAAGTTTCGTATTTCGAAATCCTCTCTTTCAAATTAACTGCAATGCAGCTGCTTCTTTTGTCAAAGATATTGTGGCAAGCCCCACATCCCCTACCAAATACACACAGAAAGCAGCAGAGGGTCTTTGGGGGAGGAGGGATGTCAAGTAGAAAGTCAGTACCTAGAACTGACTGCAGTTGGCAGGGCAGAAACAGTACAAGTATTTACTGAAGTGATCCAACATATTCTTTAATGTACCGTTTTGCTACATTGTGCTCTAACATTGTACATGTACACAAACTTGGTACTTTCCAACCTCATAAAAAACTGGAAGGCGTCCCTGGTACAAATTCAATGCTACAAATTTATTTCACGTGATACAGCAAAATCATCTGTATTGAAGTGACAGGTGGGGTGTAAGCATGTAAAGAGAACGTAATCTAGACAGGGAGATGTAAGAGCACATTAGGCAGGGAAAGGAGGACAGGGACCGTACCAGAATTAGTCCAAGCAGTATACCAGTAAAAAGAACATAAAATTATAGCAACTCTTCGACCAGTGATTCTGAACCATCTTTCGTGCTATTACTGAAGTTGCAATTATATTCATTACTGTACGTGCAGGGAAGTAAAAGACATTTAGTAAGTGAAGACTTGTAAAATTAAGATCTTGACAGGATATCTGAATCCTTGCAACTCTTCTGAAGTAAACACCAAGGAGCAAGTAAAGCTATTTAGGCTGAAAGACAACAGCAGCATAAAATAAAGCAGGTAAAACTGGCCTTGAGTAGCCTTACATTAGCTCTAGCCACCAGAGAAGTGAAGAAATGGGGACGCTCGATGTAACTACCTGACCACAAGGGCTAGTTCCAGTTTTGAAACTGTATTTCACTGAACCAGGCTCTATACAAATGCTCAAAAAAGAGATGGTATATTCCCCCAAACAGGTTGTGATCCAAATTGTCAGAGGAACCAGCCAAGTTATTTTTAAGAAAGAGACAGATAAAAGTTATGAAGAGTGTTGATAATGTCACCTCAACAGGCTCAAAAGATTCTTTCTAATCATCTATCTTCCTAGTCACATCAACTTAAATCAAGAGATTTTCAAGAGAACTAATGAACTCAACTCTAATTCTCCAATTTACCTTATCTTAGCATTGTGTCCTAACTTACTTCTATGAATAGCTGGTGATTCTGGAAGAGAATGCATACATTAAATGGTTAAAGCAAAGTGATTAAAAAACTTATCATATACAGGCTGTTTTTAGATATATATGTTATCAAGAGAGGTTGTGCAGTACTTGCTTAATTAATCTTTGCTGTCTTAATAGATCAACCAGATGTACTATTATGTTCTTTGTTCTTCCCTTAAGAGGGGATGAGCCGATTCTTTATCTCCAAACAATAGGAGTTCATGTACCACAGTGAGGAATTTTTTTTTTTTTAATCTGGAAGGCAACAAGCTTCAGCTGCAACTGCTTGATGTAAACACAGTGTGAATTTGTTCCTGGAGTATTAAATGATGTTCCTTCCATTAAGTACATGAAACCAATTCTAAAGAGGTATGTAAAGAAAGGAATGGAAAGGACACAGTTTGGAAGGAGGAAAATTCTGTTTCGTCTTTCATGTATTCATATTTACTTTTATACACTAACACATTTTCATAGATAAGTTAAAATTTGAAGCTTCAAATACAGTTTACAAATAACACGCCAAGAGAACAGAAGTTAAAGAAACTGTTGGTTGATGCTACATGTTCCCTATGTTATATAGCATGCAATCTAAGACGTGAAGGGCACAAAGGAATGTGTGAGCTTCAAATATTAAGCTCACAGGGCCACAAGAATTATTGGTGAAAGTTATTAACAGATTCACAGAGTATATAAAACTCTTCATCACTACTGTAGCAAAGCTGCATACCTACCTCAAAATCGCATTTTTTACTTGATTATATTTGAAAAGTACAAATATATTGTAAATCAATTTTAGAAAGCCTTAACATATAGCTAATAACTGGTTTATATGAGTCTACAAATTCATAAGGAGATGCTACCGAAATAAGAATTTAAAATTTAATAGCAAGAAAGTTTTGAAATTAGTCAATTTTTCTAGGTAAAAGACAGAACAAATTTAGGAATTCCCTTTATCTTCCTGATAAACTCAATCTCATCCAAAATCTTCGCTCCCTCCCTCTCAACACCCCTTCCCTTGTCATAACCAAAATTTCTTACATAAAACTGATTTTCATTAGTTCACAATAATTTGTCTTCTTAAATACAATAAGCTTTTTTAAGACATAGACTAAATGCCAAACTGGGCTCTATTACCAGAAGCTCTTCACAGAAATAAAATATTTTCTACCTTACATTACTGAAAAGAAAGAATTCAAATAGAATAGAATTTGATTAAGAAAGCCTCCTAAGAGACTGTGAAGTTGCATTAGCAGTATACCACCAAAAATTAAAGCAAGATCAAAGTAGGTCAAACAACATAATGTAGCTCAAACATAATTGGTTTTTCTAAAAGATCTTTTCTATATCAACTAAAACTAGAAGGAATCAAGCATAATAGTTTCTTCACAGTTTTAATTAGAAAGTACTACTTGAACTAAGAATACTTTTATTTTTATTCACAGCCATGCTGAGACTTAAAAAATAATACAGTCAGCTATTGGGTTAAAAGTAACGTTTTCTCCTTTCCTTTTGCTTAACAGCAGGCTCTCTCAAGCTGCCATAGTCAGTGCTAAAGTGCTAACCTATGTCACCATGCTGTGCATCACATTAAGTTCCCATTTCAGCTCATGAATTTCTGCCAGATTAGTCCAGTGACCAATAACAGAAAATGAGAAGAGTTATTTATTAGCTCTTATCACCATCTTCCCGAACCTACTGAAAATCAACAGAATACTGATCAATAGATTACTGCACTTTCTAATCAATAGAAAGATCTAGCAAAATAAATCACGTCTGATACATAACATACCTATAAAAAATATAGGCATCAGGATCAAATACAACAGTAATAATATAAACTTATCAGAAAAATGCAGCTACAAATTTGCTAACTGCTAAGCAAGTTTTTCTAACAATTTAAAAAATCTTTTAGGTATGGACAACCATGGAGTCACAGGATCAAAAGGCTGCATTACAAACCCTTGTGAACAAGACACCTGCAGGGGATATACAAATTATATATGAATGTTGTATATGACCTTATACAAGACTAACAAATATTCTGTGCTGGCAAGAGATGTCTAAGTATCTTCACCCACACTGAAAGAGGAGAGGAAGTTTGTTTGGACCAGTAATGAGAATGAGGTAACCCCAGAGTCTATGGTTTATATTCGATATTCCTGTTTTTGGGAGACTACGAAGCAAAGGTCTTCTGACAGACTAGATAGAGAGGTATACCATAAATCTTAAGAGTTCTCATGAAGAAAAAAGAAAAGACCAGGGCGGGGGAGGAGAGGAGCAGCTTTTAAGACCTTTTCCATCTAGTTTTATTTTTTTGTAAAAATAAATGCTCCCCCTTTGGCAAGAAATTATAGCAGGACCATTCTGGGGATGACAACTTCTGTGGCCAGACTGGATTAAGCTACGTAATTTTAAGTACTTTCCTCTGAAGCAAGAGGAGGACAGTGAAATGCAAACAATGATTTCCAGCTTACATCAACAGGGCAGAAGCAGAGACTGATGACATCCTCTCTTGTAATTTAAGTCTGGAACTCAAGAAGCTATAAAAATAGGGCAATACATGAGACTATGTTTGTTTGTACCCCAGAAACAAAATTTAAGAAAATCTACATACACAATCAATTGCAAGAGACACTAACTTTTACCATCATCTCACTTCTGAATGTTCACTACTTAATATTCAATAATTCTAACATTTTAATAACAGAATTACTCAAATATATCCACATTTTTGTATACAGCTATCTGAATCTTTACCTAATTTTGAGGTACTGCTACTCAGTATTGCCTAATGGGTGTATAAAGCAAGGTAAGAAAATCTCCAAATTCAGATGAGATCTGAAATCTAGGAGATTAAAAACCTTTTCCTTTTTTTTTTAAACATTCAACAAGAAAACAAGAAATCTCACCACAGTATAACTTCAATCATGAAATTTTGAATGCTAAGCTCATCCGAGAATAGGATAGAAATATATTATACCAAGAAGTTGTCCCCCCCACACACACTTAGCTAATGTTTCCTACAAACTTCTCAATTATTTCACGTAAAATTTTAGCACTGACTCTACCTGGTTATCCAGAAGAGAGAAAAGCACAACACTTCTGAACTTTCACAGTAAAGGGTAAGCAAAGAAAAGTGGTTTCAGATAGAAAAGCAGAATCAGCAAGAACTTTCATTTTTCCAGCATTTTGCTTGTTTTCAAAAAGACTAATGACAAAAAAATAATCTACTTACAGACATTTAACCAGTATAAGAGCATGTTCTGTATTTTTCCACACACTCTAACCTAAAAATGGCTCCCACTTATCTTCGTTTTGCTTCATAATAAGGCCTCTTAGGGAACAGTCTAGCACAACACACATTTTTAACCAGACCTTTTTCTCTGGAAACTCACCTACATGCTCACTTTTCAATGGGGAGTATTCTATTAGTGGTAAACACTGTAGTCAGGCCAGATGTAAAATGTTCCTATGAGCAGTCCCCGCAACAGCAGGGAAAGCTGGAATGCAATACAGGAACAGCTGATCCAGCAAAAATGAATAATTCTCATTCTGCCAAGAGTTGTCAAGTGTTGAATGGAAAGCTTAGTATTTTCAAGCATTAACGCAATCTGAGCTTGTAGAAGCAATTACAGTGTTTTCCATTTGAAAAAAAATGTTAAGTTGACAGTATTCCTCTTTATCAAAGTTGCTACATCAAGGGGATCTAACATAATGCACTAACAGAGCTAGCACTACAATCGTGATGTGGGTATCTGGTGTCCAGAAAGGCTATGCCATAATAAAAGCAAACCCTTCAACAAATAAGTAGATAACAAAACCAGACAACTTTCCAATCCTGCAATCAGAATTTTACCATAATTAGTAATTTACCAAAAAAAGGAGGGGGAAGGCAGTTTAAATATCAAATTTTCACATGAAAAAGCAAGATATAAAGTATGCTTCTAACACAACAAGGACAAAGAAATCTAACAAGTCAATTGCCACATACTGTTCCAGTTTACATATATAATACTAGATATTGCTTAATCCATCCATACAAGACAGACAGCAAAGCAAGACAAAAAAAAAGCAAACCTCTCAGATTTTTACGCTCCAGGAAAGGGCACTTTTTCTTTCTTTTTTTTTTCTTTTTTTTAATTAAAAAAATTTTTTAATTACATCCTCTGGCTCCCTCCAGCTGGAAGCATGCTATGTACATCAGTGTTTCTGTGTATTTTTAATAGATCCATAGTGGCACTTAACACACTACTCCAACTCTTGTATCTGCAGACTTACTCTAACTTCAGATAAAAAGCTCGTGCTCTGTGGCCAACAATTTGCAATGCTGTTTATAGTTTTTGCCAGATTGGAAAATTTTAAGTTTGTTAATGTTCATTCCAAATTCTTACACATTTATAACTACATTAGTTTTAGGAATTTGTGGTACTCTCTGGGAAATTCAGATGTTTTTCTCAGATCCAGTATCAAACAGGTAAGAAATGTCTAATAAATGAAATGTAGACTATGATGCATAAGATATCTGATGTGTCATTACATACCCCAGAGATAAATAGCCTTTGTAGAAATCTTTTTCCAAATGCACTATGAGAAGTGAATTCTAACTACCTGAAAATATTCCTTGAACACAATGAGTAACAGTAAAGCCAAAACTGATTCTGAATGTAAACAGAGACCAAACCTTTTTAAGATGACTTAACAGTCTGACTTTAATGCATTAGAGTGAAAATGCAAACAGAACTGAAGTTACTGATCAGCTACCTGTTCAGTAATTTTCAGCTATTAGTATATTCTGAGAAGTTATCACATCTCTCTTTCCAAACATCTCTCCAAACATTCAGCGATGTATTGACAGGAATAAAACATGCAAAAATATGCAAGACAAAGGGTTTAGTTCCCTTTTACCTAACATAGGTAACATAACTCAAAAATACAAGTAGGTCTAGCCAACCCTCTTTATGAAAAGCGTATTTCACAAGAAAGAAGTGCAATGAAAAGTCTAGAAAATGAAAAATGGTTGGGAGAACTGAACTGATTTGAAGAAGTAACTGAAAAATCATTTTGGTAGAAGTATTGGTTAATTTTGGCTTGCAAACCATAACTATAACAACAAAAATATCTACTTGCTTACTGGTTGTGATATGAAATTAACAGCCCTCGTGCCCTTCAATGTAAAATGAACTGATTTAATTTAAATCAGTGCTGATAATTCTTGCACGACCTTTTGTGCATAAATTCACTCATATGCCCTACACCAAGGCACATTTTTATAATGAGAATAATGCTATACTTCTGTCTAATTGTGGGAAACCGAAAATGAAATACTGCTATTCTACAAACCAGAACAGAGTAGACCCTCAGAACCTCTGCCAAATGCACTTGCGGTACACATTATAAAGTTTCTTTGTATCCCTCCATTCTGTAATAACTGCACTTGAACAGAATGCAGAGTTCATATTCTGCACAGCTGGTCCATGTGGACACACAAATCATTCTCCTGGTTGTTACCTAAGCCTGAAAAGCATCAACTGCTGTACCTATGTAAGGAAACCTATGACTTTGTTGTTGTTGTAGGACGCAGACTGCATAACCCACAGCTACACTGTCTTTATCACTGTGTGAAAGTACACTTACATTTTTTTCACCATTAAAAATAATGCTTTATCTTTCAAAATACTTCACCACATGCTCAACCTAGCTGTGTATCTAGCCAGAACATCAATTGTGTGAGTTCTGTCCCAGGCACAGAATGTAACTGCCCAGTGGTGGTAGTAGTATCATTTTCAATCTGTTAAATCATTACACAAAAGGGCATCTGAAGAAAAACGTTTAAAGATCTTGTCCTCTGAAATGGTTGCAGAAATCAATAGTGCTTTAACCTCCATTATCTCTTGGTTTAACAACTAAGCAAAAAATTCAAATAAACAAATTCAGTGACATGGTACAGTAACACACTATGTGTTAAAAAAAACAGTATCATGACAAATTAGTAATACTAAAAAAACAGTGAATATTCTGGAGGAAAAGGAGCACTGAAAACTTCTCAAGTGAATACAGACCTATATTCACATATGTACTTACATCAATAGTCTAAAACTAAAAAACAAAACAAACAAAAAAACCCCTTTCTTCAACTTCTGCTCAAACAATCCTCACTACACATGCAAAAATTTTATTTAAGAATAGCACAAAACCAAGAGAACTTTCAGCCTCTAAGGTGGTAACTGAAACAATTTTCATTTGAAGAAGTGGAAATTTGCATGTTTGGTGTTTTTTCTTCCCTGGTGCTACTCCCCTGTACTAGTTAGCAAGGAAAAACAAAAAGAACGAGCCCAATTCTTTCTTAGGTAACCCAATTAGAGCAAGGAGTTATAGCAGGAAAAACTTAAGTCTTGTATCAGTTGCAAAGAATACGCTTCTCTGTTCCTACATGTTAACTTTTTGTTTGAAAAAATTACGAGTGCATTTTAAGGACTAATTAACATTAAAAGGCAGAAGTTAGATTAAAATTTAAATTTTAAGTTGAAATTCTATTTTGTAAAAATGAAATATTTTCAATAAACCCTAGCATTAAACAGAAAATTGAAATTTTGCTACTTGTTAGCATAAAAGTTTTATTTTTTAAAAGCTAATAACCAGAATTTTCATGTGAATAGAAATTATGCACAGAAACAAGGAGCAATAAGAAATATCACAACATCAGCAACATGACAGATCTTAAAGCAGCTGCTAGTCCTTCTTGAATCTTGACTGAGATTGTTGATCAACTTTAAAGCCAAGGCATGCTATTTTGTGACAGTACATGGGGAGAATTAATAAGTATTTGGTTCATGTACAGCCTTTTAGTTTATAAATGAAAGAGCACATAATGTTGAATCAGTTAAGAAGCCAAATATTTGATTTAAAACATTTTAAACTTCTGCATGATTCAAGAATGATTTCCATGCTGTGCGCACAAACAAGAAAATAAAAGCTTGGGGTATCTAACAGCAAAATGTATCAATACTGCTAAGGATACCACAGCTCCTAAATATTTACTTTATTTGAAAAATATGTTTATAGAATAACTATGGCAAAAATCAGTGGAATATAAATTAAACTATTAAAGAAAAAAAGCAATCAAATATTATGCCTAGATTAAACTACTTCCAAAATTATTTTAAATCCTGTTGTATGTTACTTTACATTAGACATTTTGAGATTTTTTAATTTTAAAAATTTAATGCAAAAATTGTTTTCATAATTTAAAATATTTAAAAAATAATTTGTAACATTTTAGTTTGGTGTAAACAGATTTAATTTCAACTTCTTTGCCCTAACCAGGTTAAGGTTTAATATAATCTTTTTATATCTTTATAGCTTAATATGCATATATTCGGAACAATAAAGAATTACAGCTATTATTTGATAACACTGCCATCTAGTGTACACTCTAAATTAGGATGAAGCATTTATTTGTATTTTTTCGTTCTGCAATTTAGTCTAAGGGGGAATTACACTCCATGCACAAACTATGTCTTCAGTACTACTTAACTGTGCATTAGAATAATGACTTTTGTTCTCTCATCTGGAATACATGTTAAATACGCAGACTTATTAATTTTGAAAATACACTGTAAAACTCTATGTTTTTGATAGCCAAAAATAAGAGAATACACAGCCAACATGCTACATGCAAATTTTACCACGTAGGGCTCCCAGTCTTGTCATAATCATTCCCCTTTGCATTACTTGAATAAACGAAACTGAAATTTGCTCCTTGAGACTCTGAAAGTTGTGGTAAAACTCTAAATTTCACAGTTGCACTTGGACAGTCAATTGTTTTGCTTCTTGCCTGTTCTTTCGTCTTATGCCTTAAAGGTTGCACTCTTCCCATTTTAAAAATGAAATTTTATTGGAAGACCACAGTGACAGTGTCTTCAAATGCTTGAAGAAAGGCAGGCAGAGAGAAAGAAAGAAATGCTTAAAACAAGAAGCATCTACATGGTGGATCATCAGTAGAGTTAAAGCACAAGTGAAGCCAACACAGACATTACTTGGATTATATCCTATTTTCTCCTGAGTTTCTGTAGCAGTCTCATAAGACTCCATTTCTTACTGAATTAAACCTGTATCGATCAGTCTTGATAAACTAACATCATTAGACAAGACAACTTTTGCCTCAGCATTATGAGTTTCAGCTTCAACACTTTGTGCCTTAAATCAGCACTACCTAGAGCAAAACACAAAACCAGCAACCTGTAAAGAAAGGGGTGTGACCAATACCTTGACTGAAAGGTACAGTGAATTAAAGAATCAACACAACATTCATACAAAAGCAATTATCTCAGGCTACATCTGACATTAGCTAGAAACAAAAAGTGAATAGATATAGCTGGCCAAATTCATGCATTTTTATGAACACTAAGGTCCCTGTGTTCTTTGTACTCCAAAGTTGCTATAAGTAGCTACAAGGCTGGTCAGAAACTGCCTGTTTCAACAACCTTTGGTGTCCCTTCATATGGCATTTTCCCATAGGAAACTTCAGGTAGCTTTGAAATAGTCACAGAGTTAGGGTTCTGTTGTGGTTTAACTGCAACTGACAACTGAGCACCACACAGCTGGTTGCTCACTCCCTGCTGGTGGGATGTGGAAAAGAGAATCAGAAGAGTAAAAGTGAAAATAACTCATGAGTTGACATAAAGGCAGTTTTATAGCAAAAGCAAAAGTTGCGCACACAAGCAAAGCAAAACAAGGAATTCATTCACTACTTGAGGTCCTCAACCATCTCCAGGAAAGCAAGGCTCCATCATGCATAACTTGGGAAGACAAACACCATCACTCCAAACATCCCCCACTTCCTTCTTCTTCCCCCAGCTTTCTATGCTGAGCATGATGTCATATGGTATGGAATATCCCTTTGGTCAGTTGGGGTCCCAGCTGTGTCCCCTCCCAGCTTCCCATGCACCCCCAGTCTACTCACTGGTGGAGTGGTGTGAGGAGCAGAAAAGGTCTTGACTCTGTAGTAACAGACTCAGCAGTAACAAAAACATCCCTGTGTTATCAACACTCTTTTCAGCACAAATCAAAAACATAGCCCCATACTAGCTACTACCAAGAAAATTAACTCTACCCCAGACAAAACCAGCACAGTGGTTTTCTGAAAGCTTCTGAAAAGCTTTCAGAAAAGCACGGTGAATTTCTGAGGTGCCATGAGATGACAGAAGAAAGGCAAGAAACAAGTACAAGATGCACAAACATGTCTAAACTTGTTTTTTTCAGCCACTTCCTGAACACCTCTGAAAGCTAATCCATTGACAACTGAAGGGGGTGCAGGCTGTAAGTTGAAACATCACTCATCTAATTACAAAAAAGTAAATGCTTGTATTAACAGATTTTTGAGGTTATTGTCCAATACTTTCTCGTGCCTCAGATCATATAATAGCCTTTAACTAAAGGAGCCTGAGACAAAACATTATGGGAAGGTGTAAGTTGCCTACTGCATCTGTAAAGCACCTGGGTCCCCACCACTATTAACAGAGATATTCACATACCACTGATTAAATAAAATACGACAATTCTCTAGCTCCTCTACTGCCTGATATTACAATATGTATATTTATGGTTGGTTACTCTATAAATTTTGCAGATTAATTTTGCCAAACGTTTGCGTAAACACTGAACAGTGATGATTAAAGCAATAGCAAAATTCTTCAGGTATCTTAGGCATATGTTTCCTAGAACTTTACATGAACGCAGACACGAGATTTAAATAATCCTTGTTAAATCGGAGACCTAATAAGGAAAAGGTAGAAAACATTTCTATAAGTAAAAGTTAAACACAGCTGTAAGGCAGGAAAAAAATGCAGATCTTCTAAGGTGGATTTAAGATTTAAGAAGCAAATTGACAATAGAAAACTATCTTTACTTGTACAGAATAGGTATTTACATCTGACAAACCCAGAGCTCTAGAGAAAACTCTAGATTTACTTAATTCCACTCAACTCTACAGCTATGCTGCCATCTAGCGAAATGGGATACGACTCTCCTCTGCAAGACTGCTAAAGTTGATCCAAATGAAAAACATTATCCCTAAGATACATGTATCCCAGCAAACACCTTTCACCTGCAAATACCTTATCGTTCCCTCTAATTCTTGACCACTACATTTTTGTAACATGCATTACAAAGTGACTAATTTTAGTTATAGGACAGTGAACATTTATACACTTAACTTGAAATGCAAACAGGCTAACAGACTTCAATGAGAAGCCACGGAACTAATCAACACAAATCACAGTCCAGGATCAGGAAAAAGTTAGCTATTAGAAGGTTTCAGACCATGACACAGAAAAAAAGTCTTGAATTCACAGCTAGTAATACACATAAATATTACTCTGAGCCTTCAACTTAAATTACTGTTGTGGTTGTCTTCTCATGACATTTCATTAGAATGATGACTTACAAAACACAATATAAAACCTTTTCAAAAATTCCAGACAGTAAAAAGGAAACAAGGAAAGTAAGTACACACTCACCTGGGAAAATATATTTGCAGTTGGAGCAACTCTGTTGTCCACAATACTATACAGTATTGCTAACAATCTGTCCAGAGGAAATGGCTTTGGCCCAAGGAGATGATTGCTGGTCTGCAACAGAAAGAAGAGTTTTTAATCCAATAGATCTTTCCTGGAGTACCACAAGATGTTATTCTCACACCACAAGATGTTATTCTCACATCTTTTTAGTCTCTGAGAGGCACTGTAATTCACAGTAGACTTTCATACAGTCTACTTATATATTATGGAAAGCACTGAATACATGCTTATTGATCAAGATATAGACCTAAAGCTCTATTTAACATCGCAAGAGTTCAAACTGCACAATAAATAGGAACATTTTTGAGCTAGAACAGAGGATCTGATGCCAAATTTCCAGTCACTGGATTTATGGATTTACTTGTCCTATTAAATTACCTTGCCCAATCTAAGGATTAAAGAGGAAAGATTGCATTTTATGGCATTCTCAACATGCAAACAGTTTTCTTTACAGTTTATCAACAGCAACACGTTGGGCTTCTTGAAAGCACACAGAATTTATTCTATGACTACAGTCAGTCTGTAATTCACAAGCACTTACAAAGAACTGCACGTAACTACAGTTTTTACAAATCTGTAAAACCATTAAACAACTTCCAAGTATACTTTCATGTGTTTTGTTCACTGAAGACAAATACTTTACTAGCATTTACATTTTGAAAAAGCGTAAGAGGAGAAGACTCTGCTGAAGTATCAATGTATCCACTTTCTTTGGAACATTTTAGCCAAAGACTTGTCTCTTCCTCTCACAGAGGTGAGAAGTGCAAAGCCACAACAAGAGTTCCTCATCTTAAATGCCATACTAGACTAAATCAATGGATTCAGAAACAGTGTCAATACAATAATGCATTCCCATTGCACTCTACAGAGATCTAGTCAAGGGAGCCAGAAGAACCTGCTGGTGGATGCCCAGGGGCTAGTTGGCAAATCACTCTCTAAGTAGCCTGAGAAGGTCCCCTCTGAACAGTACAGGAGCTTTGCTGGCTGCTCAGACACCTACACTTACCTGTCTTAACCTGCAAACAGAACAGGGCCATGAAGATGATTAAGGGATGAGAGCACCTGTCATACAAGGAGAGGCTGAGAGCACTGGGATTGTTTAACCTTGAAAAAAGATGAAACAGTCGGGTTTCATCAAAATACCTGATGGGGAATGTAAAGATGATTAAGGCAGACTCTTCTCAGCAGTACCCAGTGAAAGGACAAGAGGCAAAGGGACAAACTGGGATTCAGGAAACCATATTTAAACATAAGAAAAAAACCCCAAACTTCTTTACGCTGAGGGTGGTTAAACACTGCAACCTTTTTCCCAGGCAGGTTGTGGAGTCTCCAACCTTAGAGATATTCAACACTCAACTGCGCATGGTGCTGAGCAACCTGCTTTAGGTGACCTTGCTTGAGCAGGGGGGTTGGGCTTGACCAGAGGTCCCTGTCCACCTTGGCTCTTCTGTGAATTTCACTTTTTAAAACATAATTTTTTTTTTTTTAAATTGATCAACTATCTCTGGAGGAATAAAATGCATTAACCGCTCATTTTTTCCAACAGAATTGTTGAGTTTTTTGTATTTTTGGCTGATTTTAATTTTTCAGTTTTCTCTTTTGCTTCCTTTATACCACAATGAAAATCCTACCATTTTGATACCAAAAACAAAGAAAACATTTTTGATCTAGAAAGTAGAAGTGAGAACACTTCAACTTACAGTTTTACAGAGCAAACACCTTTACTACTATATATCTACTTTCTTAAAATACACTTACTAATAGGATAATTCTGGCTGGAAGGAACCTTAGGGGGTCTTTAGTCAAACCCCTCCTGCTTACAGCAGGGTCAGCTAGGAGGTCAGACCAGGTTGCTCAGGACTTTACCTGTCCAGTCTTGGAAATCTCCAAAGGACAGAGACTGCACCACCTCCCTGGGAAACCAGTGTCATTGCCTGGCTGTCCTCGTAAGGAAAAAGGTTTTTCTTATATCCAGTATAAAGATCTTGTTTCAGCTTAGACTCACTGTTTCTCACTCTCTCACCATCCACCATTGTGTCATATAGTCTTGATGATCTCCTTGCAGGTACAGGACAGGCTGCTTTTAGGCCTCCCTTCTCCAGCTTGAACAACTGCAGTTCACTCAGCCTCTCCTTGCAGGGCAAGTGCTCCAGGTCTCTGACCATTTTGATACCGCCCTGCTGCACTTGTTCCAGTTTATTGATGTGTGTCTTGTACTGAAGGGGGGCAAAACTGGACAGAGTATTCAAGATACACCCAAAGAGTGCTGAGTGTGCATCTGCCTCCCACGAGCTTACCTGGCTAAAATAAAGAGTTCAGAAGGCTGAGCCCAAGGTTAGCTCCTTCGCTGGCAAGAGCTGCTGTATGAAGAGCTGCCTGCCAGCTACAGACAAACTGTGTTATCAGAACACAGCATATTTACTCAACTTTGTGTTTACAGAGCTATTCTGTCCCTTATCCTTCTTTGCACCATACACATTGTCTTCACACCTCAACTGACACTGATGGACATTTCAGGCATTACAGGTCATTGTATGCAGTAACACTAAAATCAACTGAATTCACAGAAATAAGAGTTCCTGATTTTTCAGTGTTAAATATTTTTAAAACAACCAATTTTACAGAAAGGAGAAATACAGTTCATAGGGCAGAACTGGGTAGTATTACAACTCAGGCAGCACTGTTCGGACTACCAAGATTTATTTATTACCCAGACTGTCAAAAGTTCTGATAAAGGAAATACTTGTTTCCTTTTAACTTTATTTCATTCTTTCTACTTTGACATTCAGTTTCCTTTTTTTGTGGTGTGCCTTGATTTATTCTTGCTAACAGAGCAGCCAGGATTAAAGAGGAATTTCAAAAGAAAGTTTGTTTCAAAATGCTTCTGGGAAAGAAATATACCACTCTCAAATATACCACTAGCACCTCTGTGGTATTAGTCATCAGTAAAACACAACCACTCATTTCTTCAGCAAAACAAAAAGGTATTTCTAACACATGTTTTAGCTTTTCAAATCCAGGAGGTGTCCCCAAAGCTACCTCTTGGCTAACAAAGAAAGCAGTGTGAAAAATAGTGGAAACATAGTCAAAACTTTAGCATGGCACCCTCGGTCAGAATGCAGGTATGGTGTATGTTATGAACTGCACAATGCCCTGCCCTTCAGCTTCTAAACACATCAGTTCCATGAAGTATATTCTTCATTATCAACAAAAAAAGTCAACAAACATACAGTAATTAAGATGTGTGCACTCCAAGCAACTAGCAAGCACAACTGGCATGTAGTAATCCCTGAAGTTGTGTTTAGTGTACAGTTATTTCACAAGTTTCTTGCTCTTAATATTACCAGCTCTCTGCTTAGACAGAACAGTTTTGAACTTTCAAATTATTTGAGAGAAACACTTTCTGGAAAAGCCAGAAGAGTTAATTCTAATAGAATGTAACTTCTAGAAGAAGCACAAGTTTTATTTCTTTGACAAAAATAAATTCCTGGAAGAATAGGAATGATTTACAAATCCTCCACACAGAACATAGTAAAGAACAAGATTTTTACACATCTTCTGCAAGTAGCTAAGGCAAAATACTACATAGAATAGTATTTATAAAAATCCATGTGACCCCTTATCTCACTGAAGAGCAAAGATACCTTCTGCATTCAGAAAACCTCTTCAAAAAGTTTCATAGCCGTCAAGTTAACTCTGTGTGTCCTCAAATCATCTTTCCACCTTTGCAAAATACTTGTCAAATGGTTCAAAAAAGACCTTTCCCCAGTTGCCACTAACTGTGCTTGTGCTTTTTATCTATGACCAAGTTTCATGTTCCCACTGTTTAAATGGCCTAAATCTTTCACCATCCCACAATTGCGAGACATGTATTCACGTTCCAAAATTTCACGAACAAGAATGACAACCAAAAGTGGTCTTTAAAGAGTAAATGCTTAACCCAAACTAAATTATCTGCACGAAAGGGAGAAAGTCCTTAACCTCAGTTGGCTGAATTTTCAACATTGTTAGCATATACTTAAAGACAGAACTATACTTCTCACTTTTTTTAGTAGAAAGCATTCCTCAACTTCCCTGGTTGCTATCCAAATGAAGCATCTTCAGTTGTAAGCTATAAATTGACACCAAATAAATCCCAGACTCAAGTTGAAGCAGATACACCAGACAAACTCTTTTCCGATAAAAAACACACCAATACATTTGATCTTCTGATGGACTGACATCTGAAAAAGCATATTCCTGCAAAAGTAGCTTCACCAGGAAGATCTCTCACTTGTCACTAAACTGGAAAAATATTGTTCCAGAGCAACCATGCACAGAAACTCAACAAATTGCTGTAATCAGCAACAAGGCAATTAATATAATGATAAAGTATATTTTTTCCCCTCATTCACAAGATTTACTTTTTCTGATAAAACCACAGCCTCTGGGCTGAATAGAGTTAAGAATCAAGAAACAGATTTTTAGCCTGCCTGTACCTAAACTTTTAAGAAAGGATTTATGTCATCTAATGTTAGCTTCCTGCCAAGTAGGTATGTACAGCCAAACTAGTTTCCTAAGACCCCATTATAGCCAGTAGAAATCTAATCAATACAGTTTATGGTGCAATTCATCTGACTGAACGTAAAACCTGCTTTAGTATGAGACGAATCACATCCTACACTCCAATGACTGCATCGACTAGCTCTGCACTGTCTATAAAAAGACACTAGCTTAGATGCAGGCATCCACTTGGAGTTAGGTGAATCTGATCTGTAAATCAGTCTTTAGACAAGCTTCTCTGACGGAAGGTATACTGATATAAGCAGTCGCACCAACTGAAGTAAATAATCCTTTATTTATAACACTACATATATAATCCTTTATACCTCTATTTCAGTTTCCCTCACTATAATGTCATAGTACCAAAATACACAAGTTTACATGTGGATGATTGTACCTCTGTGCAAATATTTATAAAGGTTACTGTATAGTAAAAGGAACATAGGTCTGGAAGATCTGCTTAGGACCTGCAGTCCTGTTCCCCATTATCACAGCTACCATGCCTCAAAAACTTCCAAGATCAGACTGTGCTCTTACAAGTAGTTTCAGTTCTGGCATCAATACTTACAGCAAAAGGGTCCTTACTTGTAAACTATAAAGCAACACATAAGCAGAGAACTAGTGCTCTGTAACTAGAAGGCACTCCTGAAATGCCACAAAGTTCCCGTCCTATTTATTAATCCCCAAGACACACTCCTGCTTCTTGCATGCAATCAGAATTTAATGTAACACATTACAAATTAGTCAATTCAAGAGATATTTTCTGTTAACTATATTTGATTTACTAGGATTATGAAGTTCTAATTCACTTCAAAGTAACACTGTTTTTTAATACAACAAAGAGGTGCAAGAATTAGACCATCTGCAGTCTTAGAAGTCTTTCCTGATTATGCAAGTCATTTGTTACAGTTGGACAACAAACCAAGTTTCTTTAACTGCACACGTCTAATCATGCTTTCAGAATATCAGTTCAATGCTTAGTTTGTAGAGTAAATGTAAAGCCTACAAAATTAGAATTAATCTAATTAGAGTAAAAAAAGGTAACTGAAATCTTACTCAACTTTTTGCCCATTAATTTTGTTTACATTACATTTGTTTGAGCTACCCTCATTTACAGTTCCTTCCTTTGTACCTCATTCTGTTCTCTTTTTGTACCTACTCAGTAGCATTTAGTTTGCTGCAGGAACAATAATAAAATGAAAACCAATTTATTGTTAATGCAGGCACTTCTGAACACTAAGTAGTAAACTCAGATACAAGTCCATGTAACATAAACAATGACACAAGAGAACAAGCTCTATGGTACAGTTAAGTTGATCATAACCTTGGTATTTCTTCATCAAATTTCTATTCTCCCATTTCTTTTACATTCCTACTTGTTCCCATCTCATCATCCAAGTTGGAAATCTATTGCCAAGAAAGAATAAAACACAATACCTATCCTGCAGAGGATGCAAGGGAAGAAGAACATTTTAGTCTATGATACAGTAATTATTCCTTTGCCTGAAAATTATTTATCAACTAATTAAGACATGGAGGTATTTCAAGAATATAGCAGTCCTGAAAATAATTAAATGCTCTGGAAGTTCTCAGGAGTTCACCTGCCAGGGACAAAACACACACGAGGTCTAAGTGTAGAGGACACATGCATTCAGAGACTTCAGAATTCTTAAATTTACGTAAATATCTACCTAGAGCTGCAACACATTGCACTGTTCAAGTAAAACTATGCTCACTTACACTTTCACATAGAAAAACAGTGCCCCTACAGAAATAAGACAACTTGTAAAAAATTCTTTGGATAGCCAAGGGCTCTGTCCTCCTGCAGGGGCAGGAGAAAAATTAGGGACAAGACTATAGGCAGGATCAGAAGCAAAGGATTATTAGACTAAGCGTCATATTAAAATTGTTCTCATATTATTTACACTGCCTGTGGCATAGAGAAGAAAAGGATATAATGATTGTTTCAGCAGGGATTTAGTGCTGTCTGCACTGCTCTCCATTTACAGATTTGTTTAAAAATAAGTCAACAAGTTACAAATGCTAAAATTTGGTTTCTCTTTTTATATTACAGTTAGAAATACACATGTAAGTATTTCCTTTTCCTAGCCTATCAAGCCTCTGTCAGTAAAAAATGGTGTAACTCCACTGAAATCAATGAAATTTAGCTATTTATAACCATGAAAAAGTTAGTTAATAGTCTGATGGAATCCCAAACAACAGACAGGAGTGCAAAGTTTCCAAATCTCAACACACAGACTTAAGCTCTTAAACCTCACTGCACCACTGGGAATTAAGGTGACTTGACTTTCAAAACTACTAACTACCTATTACTCTAACATCTCTCAGAGAAATTCTGATATCTGGTTCTTCCATGTATGATGTCCTTTAACTACCTTTATTAAGCACATTTTTTTAATGCACAAAAATATGGCTTTAGGAGACAAATTTATGCTACAGTTAAATTTCAGTGAAATAAAAATGTGTGGATCATACAGAAATTTCTAGAATATGAAACAAGTGCAGCAATAATTGTTATTTATGCAATTCTGTTGTTTCTATAGTAAACAATGAGGCAAAACAAAACACAAAACCAGCAGTACAGTAGAAAGAAAATATTTGTTGCCAAGCTCAGCTTAGAAAGACAAAATACATACCTTTTCATGTTTCTTCATAAAGTTGGTCTTTCTAATTTTCCCATGATGCTGTAAACAACAGACAAGACCAAATATGATATGTAAATTATTTCATGCTCCTTCTGTAACAAGACAAGAATCAAGACAGTCAACAAAGAACTGCATGCTGCATATGGTAGTATGCTAGTCCGGGTCTATTTCTTTATTTATTGCACCTCCAGTATTTGTCTTTGATGTTACTAGCAATCCCTCTTACTAGAAGCCCTAAAATTACACTTGCCTTAATTCTTGCTTCAGCGTGTGCCAAGTCGTGCAAATCCAAAAACCAACACACTAATATTTTTTGGTGACATTTCCAATCTAATCAGGGACTCATGAGAAGAGTAAGTTACATTAAATTGCATGCAAGAAGTAAAAAATTGTTTTTAATAGGACTTCATGCCACCGTCCTCCTCCTGCCCTCAATCATCTAATGAAAAATACAGAGAAGTTTAAATGATGGCCACTTTATAAATGCATCTATGCATAAAATCCATCTGAATTTTCACCTTTTATCTGCTCCATTTTAGAATTTGGATGGTACGCAAGTTGGCAGAATGACAACCAGGAATTAAATCAATACAATACAAAGATAGTTCAACAACAAACAGAAGGGGGTAGGTGGGGAGAACATCACTGAAAAAGGCGCAGCTTTAAAGCAGCCTTAAGAAAGCAAGGACTGTCCAAAGAAAATAATCAAGTGTTCTTGGATCTCAAGTGAAAACATGAGGGCAATTCAAGGACAGAAATATAGTAAACAAGGTGTTGCAAATGAATTGGTAAAAAAAAAATTTTTAAAGTTAAGACTCAGACATGAAGGATGACATGTAAATGATGGAAAATTAGTGGAGAGGTACAATTATAATGTCCTTTAAACATAGTTAAGTGTTATTTCTCAAAGTACCACCTGATGATTTTTTCCACAGCCTTGAGAAGTATACCTTACTCATAAGTATACCTTATAAGCATGCTCAATGAATCAAGGAAAATAGATCTCAAATGAAAGAATTCTTTTTTCATTTTAACGTTTAAAATCTTGTACTTAGTATTTGTGGACCTTAACACTCAGCCATGCCAAGACAATCTCAGTAACTGGATTTTCTTACCTGCCTTCTGGAGCTTAATACTAGGGCTTTAAGTTTCCTTTATATAATTTGCAAGACTAAAAAACCAGTTCATTCAATTAATACATAACACACATACTTAGAGACAGCAAAGTAATCTTTGTATCATGCCTTTGAGAAGACAACTGCTGTGAAAACAGAGACCTTTTGGAGGGGAAGTGATGAAGCCTGAGGTTACACAGCATGCTAGTGACAGATCACAACAAACTGCATTCATCCATCTTAAAGGTTATGCTGGGATCTCCATATGGTGTATTTAAGTTACATCAGAAGTGTTTCAAAGTAAGTGCAAGCACAAAGAAACACATAAATTCAGAGCTAATTTTTAGTTAGTTTTTAAACCTGGTTTCTATTAAAGTGATAAAATGAAGAATTCATATAGATTGCCATTCTTTTTTGTTTTAAAAGCTACCTTTCAAAACCAAACTCATATTTTTTCTCTCAAACTACTGCAAAGCTCTTGATTTTTCACGTAACTAATAACAGCACTGCCAATTATTACTTCATTGCTTTATCAGGCTGTTAGCATCCAGGTTGCCACAAACTCTGACTTTATCTTTAGCTGTAGGATAGCCTAGCACCTATACCAGTAGTGCAGATTAGCAGTTCAATGACGATCTTTTTCGCTGTCTAGCAGTCCTCAGATAAATCACTCCAGAAGACACTTTTCTGTAATCTACTCTGAATCTCGTTACAAACTTGATAAAACCATATTCTATTTTCACATAAAAACACTCAACTTGAACACTCCCCCAAAAGCGTTGATTTTGTTGGGCTTTGAGATGCAACTATTTCTGAAATCTGCCTTTAGCACCTGAAGGGCTAACTGCTACCAGATGATACGTGTAGCAAGAATGGTAACTTCTCCTGCTTCACTAATTCTTGGGAAAAATACTAAATATCGCTCACTGAAACACCTTCACAGCCCCTGCTTCAGGAACCTTAGAAGTTCATGTTTATTGCACAAAAGTTTAGTAGGGTTCATGTGCAAGAGTGGAAACTAACTTCAGAGATACTAAAAAAGGAGAAAGGAAAAAAATTAGATCATGATGGTTGTACAGTGAACACAAACAAGAAAGACGTGGCACTTTTTGATAACATGCTTTACTGACTTGACTCTTGTTAGCTTCCCTGTTTTTTTGAGTTCCAAGACTGATGTGGAAAAATCTGGGCAAAAACACTTCTTCAGCAAATAGATCTCCTACAAAGAAATTCCTTTGGCCAAGTGAAAAGAACAAAGGTTGCCCATAAATAAAAGCTTTCAATCTCCACTTACTACAAGTAATCCTCCACTCTTCTCAGGAAAGGACTAGACAGAAAGGTGAAACAGCTTTCAATGTAAGACCATACCAGAAAAATGAAACCCATATTTATACTAAAAACATACTAGTATATCATCACTAGGAACTACAGTAACTTCTCAAAACATGCATCTACATTTTTTTTGCAAGGGGGAAGAAGAAAACAAGCGTATTTTTACAAATTTGTCTTGTTCCCATTTTCTTCAATTGTTCACACCTATCCATCATGAATACCATACGTTTATATAGACATGCATATATTAATAGATACTGTAATACTGTAGAAAACCTTGAAGCTGGTAAAAAGCATAGAAAACCTAATTACCCAATCACTTTTCTGACAACTGTCTTCCTGCCTACATTTTGTCAAATTAAGACCTCAAAAACAATGCAATGAGGCATGCTTGGGGAGCATGAAGATCCTGGGTAAGAAAGAGACAGACTGCAAACTATGGCACCACAGCATTTATTTGTAAGCATGATCAAAATACAGCCCAAAGAAAAAAAGGAGAAAAAAAAAATTCAACCTGTACATGGCAAGAACTTGCAGAAAATTAGGTTTAGCATGATTTGGTACTGAGGATTAATACATTAATCCTAAAATACGCATCACCACCATTTCAACACAACATGTGCCAGCTAATGGAACCACACCTCCTGCAAAAGCAACTGTTTGTATGTGTCTGTTTCAGAAGCTTAAAACTGTATAAATAAGTTAACGATGCACTATGTAATTTTTACCTCATTAACAGCTAACTCAGCTGTGGATGGTATCTTACTCCAGAAATTTAAGTGTGGTTTATAACTAAGGACACTGCAAGCACTCCACTAAAATCTTTACAAAACGGTGTTATATTAAACTACAAAAGCAAAGCACAATACTTGTGCTATAACAGTGTTATGCGTATTTTGACATGAAGAGGAAGTTGGGTTTATTAGACATTAATAATGACTAAGTGATCATTACCAATCACAATGTGAACTACAGAAAAACTTCTGATAGATCAAATGAACCACACACAGAAACAGAGCTCAAAATGAATGGCTGAAGTTTTAAACTAGGAAATTCAGCATGCAGGAATCTAGTAAGCAGCTCTAAGAAAAAAATCTCATTACCTTAAGAAAGAACCTCTTATCTGTCCTAACAGGATTGTAGGAGGCAAGGTAAGCAGCTATTAGAAGAAATTTGGAGTAATAAGGAAGTTCCACATGTGTATGTGCAGAAAGTCCTATAAAATAAACAAACAGTTTATGAGTCACTGAAACCCACTCTAAAATCCACAAACTTCAAATTAGACTTGTTTGCATTCTTCTCCGTTTCCTTCTCTCCTGCTCTACTCCTGTAACTCAATGAGTATGGCTACTTTCTCACTCCAGTTATCACAGATATAAAATTAGTGAAAGGATGAGGAATGGCACGAAGCTAAACAAAACTTACGTTCTGAACTCTTTACGGACTCATCTCAGAAACCGTAATCGAAGCATCGGAGATTCGTAAAACGCTAAGATGCGATCTCCGTAACACAAATTTTTAAAATAATGCAGGCTACTTTCATTTAAGGTAATTTTTCTGGCAAACAGGGCAGATGAAGAGATGTATTTAAATACAATGCCAAAGCTTTTCTCCAAGACCCAAACTTCAGGCTGCTCCAGACTGTGCCAGACAGCTCAGCGAGGAACAGGGCTGGCATGGTGGAGAAAGAAGTAGTGCTGCACTTCTGAGAAACAGTTCAGCATCTCACAATTTTTAGCCACTATTTTATTTCCTACAGAAAATGTTTTCAAAATTTTAAACTTGATCCAGCTGATCTAGCCTGCTACATGTATAATTCATTAAGATTAAAGTGTCACACACTAAAACACACATGAACTACAGTCTGACTATTTTTCTTTCCCTCTTTTTAATTTTACTTTCTGTTTTTCCCCTTTACATCCCCCAGCTCTTGTAACTGTAGTTGCTTCTTTTACACAGCTTATGCATATGAATAGGATGATCAAACCACCTTACTTCATCAGTTGTCTAACTATGGAGACTGCTAAAGGGTCTCTTGTGACTTCTTTGCTTACAGGTTTTCCCTTCAAGGTTTCTTTTCCTGTGAAGTACCCATACCCACCTTATGCTTTCATCCATAAATATCAGCAAAGAAAGGTAAAGGATTTAAACATGTTTAAAACTTAAGATTCAGAGCCCTCAGTGTGATGAGAAGCATCGTAGATGATAACTAGTAATAATTTCCTCCCACACAGGCACAAGAGGACGGCAGGTTTAGTTTAATTTACAATCGAGAGACTATTTTGTATTGCATGTTAATTACAAAATGCAACACCAAATAAACTCTTACATATAGACAATTTAGTTTAATACAGAAATATCTGTTTCTGCTCCATTCTTCTGGTCTGCCAACAATGCATCATGCACTGAACTATTTGCTAATTACACCCACAGTAAAATTTATAACTGCTTTTTAAGTATGTTATTATCAAATGCTGTTTACCAACAAGGCATTTTTTCCTACTACATAAATGTAAGAATCATAGAAAAATGCATTTTGAATAAAGTCTCCCTTTTTGGGGTTGTCAGGTGCAAAAGTATTTCATGGTCATCTGCACACAGAAGGAGGGAGTTTAATAAGAACACTTTGAATCAAACTCCTTTGGTCAAGAATGTTGAAAAATTACTGATTATAAAGCAAATATTGGAAACAGTCTGATGACTGCAATTATCTTAAGACAACTGTAAAAAGTGGCTATTTTAGCTGCTATTTAAAGAAGAATTTATTTGTCATGACAAATAATATGGATAAAGTATTTGCAAACTAAGAACTGGTCAAAAGACCATGATCAACTGACATCACCATGAAAATGTTTTAGTATCCCTTCCTAAATTGTAAACAAAGGCTGACATATATTGAGATTTGACTTTCAAATCTCGTTGAAGTATAAAATCAGCAAAGCTGTATTACTCCAAGGAAAGGTCAGAAAGAATTCCTGCGATTCTGACATTTCTTTGCCAAGAAATAAGGACATAGGGCACCTGTTTTGTTTAGGAATGTGCTAATCCAGTGCAACACGCCAGGTGTAATATTCCCAACTACCCACTCAGACAATTCTGCCAGACAGCATACATAGGTTTGACCATCAGGAGTCAGTCCATTCCTCATCCATTCATACATCAGAAATACTGACTTAAAAATATCTGCTAAGTGACCTTAGGAAAGATTACTCCCAGAATATATGCTGGGGGGAAAACCAGTAATAGTCCTTTGTAGAACACCTTCTCAAAAAACATGATTAGCCTGAACTGTAACTGAATGCTAACAGGTAGCCTCATCTACATCATTTCATTCACATGTTATCAGATAACAATGACCAAGTCAATCGGAAAAGTACACATTTCACATTACAAGCCCCTACAGAGTTACTGTATCCAATACCTTTCAACTGCCCGGGTTCTCCATCGTCATGCTGTAAACGCTCCCACTGTGAGCTAAAAGACAGATAATGTAAATTCATCAAGATGAAGTACTTGTTAGTCTTTTAGAGAAAACCACCTGCTTGGTATATGCATATTTTAATTTCATGACCCTGGCTAGGATACAGTTAGTAAGAGAATAATTAAAAATACCAAGTCTTACTCCCTTGCACATAAGTTTCAATTATGTGCAGACTACACATATTTGAAAAAAAATGCAGAAAGTCATGTCATATGATGGTATAAAAGTAAGTACAAGTTAATTGTTGTCCTGGTTTCAGCCAGGATAGAGCTGGTTTTCTTCACAGAAGCCAGTGTGAGACTGTTTTGGATTTGGGATGAGAAACTGTTGATAATGTGCTGATGTTTTGGGTTGCTGCTGAGCAGTCAAGGACAGTCCAGCTTCCTGTGCTGGCCTGCCAGCGAGCAGGCTGGGGGTGCACGGGGAGCTGGGAGGGGACACAGCCGGGACAGCTGACCCAGACTGGCCAAAGAGATATTCCCTACCATCCGACGTCATGCCCAGTACATAAACTGGAGTTGGCCGGGGGGCGGAAATCGCTGCTCGGGGACGGGCTGTCGATCGCCGGGTGGTGAGCAATTGCTGTATTGGGCATCACTTGTTCTTGTACATTCCTTTGTCGGTATTATCATTGTTGTTTCCTTCTTTCTTTCTGTCCTATTAAACTGTGTTTATCTCAACCCACAAGGTTTTTTTTTCCTAATTCTCTCCCCCACCCTACTGTGGGAGGGGGAGTGAGCGAGCGGCTGCGTGGTGCTTAGTTGCTGGCTGGGGCTAAACCACGACAGTCCTTTTGTATCCACCCCTTATTCCATACCATTTACGTCATGCCCAGGTCCTGTACTTTCAATACATTCCAATTATTCATTATTACTCTTCCTGTCTTTTAATATATACACACAGATACCACTTTCTTAGTCCATGGGCCATCACTTTAAAATGTCTGTGTAGTTCATTCAGTCCATGACTCTGGGCTTCATCCATCATAGCAGTCTCTCAGGGCAGGGGAGATGGTATGTGGTGTTGGATCGTTATCTGGCACGGTCCATGTCCGTGATCTGCAGGTCGAAGATGTCGGTCTCGAGGGATTTGTTGGGCGCAAGCTGCTGAAGCCAGTTCTGGTTCCATCACTGCTGCATGTTGCTTAGTTTCGGTGAAGCTCATTCTTCATCAGTCTGGGTGATTCTTACTGTAATACCATCGATATGGTAGATAGCAACCATAGTAGTAATGACATACTGTATTGTGTAACAATTAACATAATACAATTCAAATCATTGACTATTTTCACCCAAAATCAAGTCTCCTTGAGGTACACATCGGACTTCCCCATCCTTCCGCATTACCCACCAAGTGCACCCAGGTCCCTGGGCAAAGGCAATCCCACGAACGGGTTTACCTTTGCCTGAGGCAGGAGTAACCCAGACTGTCTTCCCCAGCATATTTCTCACATGCACCACAGGGACTTTATCCCCTTCTACAGTACGTAAAAGTTTTGATTGGGCAGGGCCGGCTCTATTAGTAGATCCCCTAGTGTTGACTAACCAGGTGGCTTTTGCTAAATGTTTATCCCAATGTTTGAATGTCCCATCACCCATTGCTCTCAGTGTAGTCTTTAACAGTCCGTTGTATCGTTCAATTTTTCCGGAAGCTGGTGCATGATAGGGGATGTGATACACCCACTCAATGCCGTGCTCTTTGGCCCAGGTGTCTATGAGGTTGTTTCGGAAATGAGTCCCGTTGTCCGACTCAATTCTTTCGGGGGTGCCATGTCGCCATAAGACTTGCTTTTCAAGGCCCAGGATAGTGTTTCGGGCGGTGGCATGGGGCACAGGGTATGTTTCCAGCCATCCGGTGGTTGCTTCCACCATGGTAAGCACATAGCGCTTGCCTTGGCGAGTTTGTGGAAGTGTGATATAGTCAATCTGCCAGGCCTCCCCATATTTATATTTCAACCATTGTCCTTCATACCAGAGGGGCTTTAACCGCTTGGCTTGTTTGATCGCAGCACACGTTTCACATTCACGGATAACCTGTGCAATAGCGTCCATGGTCAGGTCCACCCCTCGATCCTGAGCCCATCTATATGTTGCATCTCTTCCCTGATGGCCTGAGGTGTCATGGGCCCACCGAGCTATAAATAATTCACCCTTATGTTGCCAGTCCAGATCCACCTGAGCCACTTCAATCTTAGCAGCCTGATCCACCTGATGGTTGTTTTGATGTTCTTCGGTGGCCCGACTCTTGGGTACGTGAGCATCTACGTGACGTACTTTTATGACCAGATTCTCTAGTCGGGCAGCAATATCTTGCCACAATTCAGCAGCCCAGATGGGCTTGCCTCTGCGTTGCCAGTTGCTCTGCTTCCATTGCTGTAGCCACCCCCATAGAGCATTTGCCACCATCCATGAGTCAGTATAAAGATAGAGTACTGGCCATTTTTCTCGTTCAGCAATATCTAAAGCCAGCTGGATGGCTTTCACCTCTGCAAACTGACTTGATTCACCTTGTCCTTCAGCGGCTTCTGCGACTCGTCGTGTAGGGCTCCATACAGCAGCTTTCCACCTTCGATGTTTGCCTACAATACGACAGGACCCATCAGTAAATAGGGCATATTGCCTTTCATTCTCTGGCAGTTCATTATATGGTGGAGCCTCTTCAGCACGCGCCACCTCCTCTTCTGGTGATATTCCAAAATCTTTGCCTTCTGGCCAGTCCATGATCACTTCCAAGATTCCCGGGCGATTAAGGTTTCCTATTCGAGCCCGCTGTGTAATAAGCGCGACCCACTTACTCCACGTAGCATCAGTCGCATGATGCGTAGAGGGGACCCTCCCTTTGAACATCCAGCCCAGCACCGGCAGTCGGGGTGCCAGGAGGAGCTGTGCTTCAGTGCCAACCACTTCTGAGGCAGCTCGAACTCCTTCATATGCTGCCAGTATCTCCTTTTCAGTTGGAGTATAGCGGGACTCAGATCCCCTATATCCTCGACTCCAAAACCCGAGAGGTCGACCTCGAGTCTCTCCTGGTGCCTTCTGCCAGAGACTCCAGGTAGGGCCATTCTCCCCGGCTGCCGTGTAGAGCACATTTTTAACATCTTGTCCTGCTCGGACTGGCCCGAGGGCTACAGCATGAACTATCTCCTGCTTAATTTGCTCGAAGGCTTGTCGTTGCTCAGGGCCCCATTTAAAATCATTCTTCTTCCGGGTCACTTGATAAAGAGGGCTTACAATCAGACTGTAATTTGGAATATGCATTCTCCAGAAACCCACAACGCCCAGAAATGCTTGTGTTTCTTTTTTGCTAGTTGGTGGAGACATAGCTGTTATTTTGTTGATCACATCCGTTGGGATCTGTCGACGTCCATCTTGCCATTTTATTCCTAAAAACTGGATCTCTTGTGCAGGTCCTTTGACCTTACTTTGTTTTATAGCAAAACCAGCTTTCAGAAGGATTTGAATTATTTTCTTCCCTTTCTCAAAAACTTCTTCTGCTGTGTTGCCCCATACGATGATGTCGTCAATGTATTGCAGATGCTCTGGAGCTTCACCCTGTTCCAGTGCAGTTTGTATCAGCCCATGGCAAATGGTAGGGCTGTGTTTCCACCCCTGGGGAAGTCGATTCCAGGTGTATTGGACACCCCTCCAGGTGAAAGCAAACTGTGGCCTGCACTCTGCCGCCAAAGGGATCGAGAAAAACGCGTTAGCAATATCAATGGTGGCGTACCACTTGGCTGCCTTTGACTCCAGTTCATATTGAAGTTCTAGCATGTCTGGCACGGCAGCGCTCAGTGGCGGCGTGACTTCATTCAGGCCACGATAGTCTACTGTCAGTCTCCACTCTCCATTAGACTTTCGCACTGGCCATATGGGGCTGTTAAAGGGTGAGCGAGTCTTGCTGATCACTCCTTGGCTCTCCAGCCGACGAATCAGCTCATGGATGGGGATCAGGGAGTCTCTGTTGGTGCGATATTGCCGCCGGTGCACTGTTGTGGTAGCGATCGGCACCTGTTGTTCTTCGACCCTGAGCAACCCCACCACAGAAGGGTCCTCTGAGAGACCAGGCAAGGTGGACAGCTGTTTAATTTCTTCCGTCTCCAAGGCAGCTATACCAAAAGCCCACCGGTACCCTTTTGGGTCCTTGAAATACCCTCTGCTGAGGTAGTCTATGCCCAGGATGCACGGAGCCTCTGGGCCAGTCACAATGGGGTGCTTCTGCCACTCATTCCCAGTTAGGCTCACTTCGGCCTCCAGCACAGTCAGCTGTTGGGATCCCCCTGTCACTCCGGAAATACAGATGGGTTCTGCCCCTATATGGCTTGATGGCATCAGGGTACATTGTGCACCGGTGTCCACTAAAGCCTTATATTCCTGTGGGTCTGATGTGCCAGGCCATCTAATCCACACAGTCCAATAAACTCGGTTATCCCTCTCCTCCGCCTGGCTGGAGGCAGGGCCCCTCTAATCCTGCTCATAGTACTCGTTACCCACTTCTTGTAAATAGGAATCAGAAGTCCCCTCAAGAGGATCAGAGGTGAGATCAGCTCTTCTATTCTTTCTGGGGAACTGCCCACTGGAAAGTGGAGCGACGATTTTTCTGGAGGAACATGAACGCCCTTTTGTAATTGTTTTCCCTTGCAGCTCACGTACTCGTGCCTCTAGGGTCGAGGTAGGTTTTCCATCCCACCTCCTCATGTCCTCTCCGTAGTCACGCAATTGAAACCACAGGGTGGCTCGCGGTGTGTATCCTCTATATCCTCTCTCTTGAACAGAAGAGCGTTTACTCCTAATGGCTGAGACACTGGTCCGTACGGGTGGAGGGTAGGGCATATCCTCTTTGAATTGCCGGAACTCCTGGGACAGTTTCTCTACAGCAGAGACGCAGGCCCGTAGGGAGGAAGAGAGACTTTCTTCGTATTGCCGGAGTTGGCCAGCCAATTCATCCACCGTTGGTCTCTCTCCGTCTTTCCAGGCCATTATTGCTAATGAGTTGGCATATGATGATGGTGCACTCCGTACAAACTTCCACCACATAGGTCGCGTGCAATTGACTTCATCTGGATCTTTGGATGATTGTCCATTGTCCAAGTCACCATAAATCACTTCCAGCACCGCTAGCTCCCTCAGGTACTGGATACCTTTCTCCATGGTGGTCCACTTGCCTGGGTGACATAGAACATCTTCCTTGAAGGGGTACCTTTCCTTCACACCCGACAGGAGTCGTCTCCAGAGGCTGAGGACTCATGCACCTTTTCCAATTGCTTTGTCAATGCCCCCTTCCCTAGAAAGGGATCCCAGCTGCTTGGCTTCCCTACCCTCTAATTCCAGGCTACTGGCCCCATTATCCCAGCATCGGAGCAGCCAGGTGACAATGTGCTCACCTGGACGACGGCTGAAATCCTTTCGCACATCTCGCAGTTCACTCAGTGATAGAGATCGGGTAGTTACCGTCTCTTTTATGAGTTCTTCCTCTTCCTCCTCTTCAAGCGATGACTCGCTCTCTTCCCTCTTCCATGCTTGTGATGGCCCTGCTTCAGAGCACTCTGCCTCCTCACTCGCTTCCTCTGCCTCCCTCTTAGCAGAATCTTCCTCCTCCCTTACTAAACGAGCTGACTTCCGCTTCCAAGATTTCTTCTTTTGTACAGGGGCAACTGATACTGGGATGGGCTGGTTCTCTGGTTCAGCTGCAACAGTCTGAGTAGCTACAGTGCCTGTTGCAGGGGTTGGAGTAGTCACAGTGCCTGCCACATTGCCATCAGACCCGGAGACCCTCTCTCCCCTTTGCACAGTGTTAAATAGAGCTTGGTAGGCATGGGCCAGGCCCCAGCACATGGCAATGATTTGTGTCTCCTTGGAGCTGCCAGGCTGACAGCATACTTCTTCCAGATATTCTGCTAGTTTATCAGGATTCTGCACTTGTTCGGGAGTGAAGCTCCAAAACACCGGAGGTGCCCACCGCCCCAGGCATTTGCCCATGCTGTTCCACACGCCCTGCCATTCATAACTATCCAGCCTTGGGGCAGATCTCTGGGTGATATTCTTATATCGCTTGCCAACCTTAGACAAAACCGAAACAATGTTCCCCAGAAGTAGCAATAGAGGTATTATAACTACCCAAGGGTGTTCAAAATACGGAAAAATTACTGTGATGAAGGAGGAAACGTTATGATAGAGGGTAGCAAAAGTATCATTCTGCATTTCCTCCATAGAAAGCCTTTCAGAGGCAGAAGTATAATTGCTAATCGTCTCCACAAGACTGTAGCCAAAATACAGTAACGGCTTTAGTACAGAGTTCAGATGATACCACATTAAGCTCAAGGTCAGTGCTCGAAAAACAAAACTTGCAGGCGAGTACAGCAGCCCGCAGAGACCAACACCGATCCTTAACATGTACAACAAAGACGAGAGCATCATGCAAATCAAATAAACTGATATTGTGACCTGCAACTGTTATTATCTCAAGCCTCGGGCCCCACGTTGGGCGCCAAAAAGGACTGTCGTGGTTTAGCCCCAGCCAGCAACTAAGCACCACGCAGCCGCTCGCTCACTCCCCCTCCCACAGTAGGGTGGGGGAGAGAATTAGGAAAAAAAAACCTTGTGGGTTGAGATAAACACAGTTTAATAGGACAGAAAGAAAGAAGGAAACAACAATGATAATACCGACAAAGGAATGTACAAGAACAAGTGATGCCCAATACAGCAATTGCTCACCACCCGGCGATCGACAGCCCGTCCCCGAGCAGCGATTTCCGCCCCCCGGCCAACTCCAGTTTATGTACTGGGCATGACGTCGGATGGTAGGGAATATCTCTTTGGCCAGTCTGGGTCAGCTGTCCCGGCTGTGTCCCCTCCCAGCTCCCCGTGCACCCCCAGCCTGCTCGCTGGCAGGCCAGCACAGGAAGCTGGACTGTCCTTGACTGCTCAGCAGCAACCCAAAACATCAGCACATTATCAACAGTTTCTCATCCCAAATCCAAAACAGTCTCACACTGGCTTCTGTGAAGAAAACCAGCTCTATCCTGGCTGAAACCAGGACAATTGTAAAATAGCAATTTCTTTCCATCCAGCTACCACCAGTAAGCAAATATCAATAGCGTTCTAAGTTTCAAGAACAATGCAGAATAAAAAGTAAAAACACTGATAGTTTGTGTTTTTTCATCTGCTTAATAACTGCTTATGCTAGTGAGAACAATACTATAATTACTTCATAATGTAATTTTGAATTCTACATAAAAAACAAAGCGATATTCATTCTTCACTGAAAAACTTTGAAGATATCAAATTGGAATATTTTGTCAGTGAAAAATGTCTGCAAGTAGTTTGGTGTTTTCCCAAACAGCAGCAAAAAATTTCACTTTAAAACTTCTCTTAAGGAATGACATTGTTAGAAATGTCATTATTTTAGATCATCATTTTGTATACCACAAGGGGATAAAAAAACAGGTTTGTTAAGGCACCAGCAATTTATTTTTTTAAAGATCCTTAAAAACAGGGTTTATCAGCCATAAGGTATAAGACTTATGAAAACAGTTTAATGAGAGCTGATGTAATATTCAAATTATAATGAATGATCAACCAAATTACCAATGAGCAAGTTTTTTATCCAATGTCTATTTTACAGGTAGAAAAAAAAAGTTTAATTTTCATCTCAGTTCAGGCAGCACAACTGCTGATTACAAAGTTCTACTGCTATAACGTACAGCTTGAAGAAAAGCCCTGAGTAATTTGAGTTCTGTGACCAGAAAAATTGATATGGTCATTTTAATTCCTCAAGCATTTAGTGGTTACACAAAAGTAAATCCTAGAACTATTATGCAGAAAGCTGAAATTTATAATAAAAAAAACCCTAAAGCTTAAATTTATAATCAAAGAAAACTGTAAAGAGGGAAAACTAGTTATTTGGAAACAATTCATAAGCTATTTTGTATCATAATCTTATAGTATACCCTAATTAGAGTAGGCAATTACACAGTATAAAAAGACAGGATGATCCTGAGTAGACTGTGTAACGAAGATCAATACATCTTTGAGGCAAATAGAATAATGCCTCATTATACAGTGAAGTCTAGCTCATATGGAGTAAAATCAATTCTCTTTTTGAAGGAACAATCACTTTTCCAAAATATTTAGCAAAGACTTCTACTACACATCAAGGTTCAGTTACCAGAATACTCTATGGCCTCAACGACATTCAAAGGAAAGAAATCATTATGTTTGTATCAAGATGAAGAAAACAAACGCTACTGGATTATCTCTCTTTAAATGGCATAGCATCAGAATCAGCAGTCTTAAAGATGGAGAACACGTTGACTCTGAGCCAATTGCTACCATTAAAAAATGAACAGCGCCATTTTTCTTCTAGCAGCCTGAAAAATTAAGAAATAAACAAGGAATCTAAAACCCTAAATAAACAAGGAATATAAAGCCCGTTAGCAGGACACCAGCTTTTAATGCTGTCAAAAATGGTAATTTTGCCCTTGGACAAGAAAACAAGGCGTCAGAAATCACAGTAAACATAAACACTTAGCTAAGGAATACAGATGTTCAAAATCTGTAACGTGTCTTAAGAATTTTGAGGCTTGCCTGCATGCATCTTTGGTATAGTAAGGATCTGCAAGTCAGTAAGGATCTGCAAGTGTGTTTTCAACTGTGCCTGTATATTCTGGTGATGGATTGCCAGGCTTGGCAGTTCCTCATGTGACACAAAATGGATCTATTTGCATGACCATCAGTGAAAAGGAGAATGCAACTTCCTGCCACTGCTTTACTTATTAAATATTTTATATGCTACAAATAGCATTTTGTTTAAAAATTTCCTCCTGAGACATCCCTATTTCTAACATATGGTGAGTTGAAGAGAAAAAAGATGCTATCTAGCAAAAAAGAAACGCTAACCGTGAGACATAATTGAGAAAGTCAATATTTAGAGAGGAAGCTTGTTAAAAATATCAACATCAACAAAACAAACAAGCCCTCACCCCCCAAATTACCTGGATATTTCCCGGAGATAAACAGTCTGCATTGCCTTCTTCAAATGAGGTTCAATGTTCTTCCAGAGTTTGCGGGTGTCACGTTCATTTGCTGCACCAAGCCAGAATCAACTCTGTTAAACATTTAACTCACAGAACACTAAAACTCTCTCTCTGACACCTGAACAGTCACAAGCATGACATAGTAAGTCTAACATCCTGACTCTGAAATGCTGTATTAGGATGATGCACCATCATCATTCATTTGCAAGCACATCCTACCACGCAAGGCTTTTTCTCTGTGGTTATTCCAAGATACTCTGGAACAGGTATCTGAGAGAGCAGGTAAATGAGAGAACCTCTCCTCTCATTTTCTCCTCTTAGCCTTGACAGAGAAATGACTTCTCTCACTACTTTGCAGAAGTCCTGGTGGTTGAGTGAGGAGAAAGATTTATAGGGAGGAACCAAGTTTTCACAGTATTTTCATCCAATTTCCATAAAACACCACCAACAAATGTCATCTACTGCAAATACTGCCTCCGGGGTGCAATTGGAATAAGCAATGCTGTTGTGATGGGAGAAGTGGTCACACCAGAATGAGGATCAAAGCAAAGTCCTCCACAAAGCCCACAGGAGGGCACCTGCACTCTCATACACCTGTTCAAATTAAAGACAGAAGCTTACCTTCTCCTCTGACCACTGGTTCACAGTATTTAGAAAAATTGAGCACTGCCTACAGAAAGTAAAAAGTACAACATATCAAAAAGGTACTATATATTTGCTCTAACTACAGAATATAACAAGCAGCGTAATTCATTACTTTGAAAAACCAATGAATTATGTTTCAGTCCATAATTATGCCACTTGCTTCCAAACATTATGCTGTAAAACATCACAACATTTCTGTAGATTAAAATACAAACAGAAGTAATCTATCACAGGTTACTTGGTTTTGAACTCAGCAAAATGTGTTTACTATACTTAGGGGTTGCATTTTTTTTAATTACATAGTAATTAAACATTATAAATGTAATAAAAATATTTTCATCGACTTTTTTTACTCCCTTCATTTTGAAATAAAACTTTCCACCCCAGGAGCAGTTCAGCATGTTCAAAGTAGGTCACGCATACTCACATGCATAAGCGGAAATTCTTTTTAAATAACAAACAAACAAAAAAACCACCACCAAAAACCCTGCTAACACATTCCATATTCAAACGAACTCCTTTTGCCTAAGGTAAGATTTGAGAGATTTTTGACAAGGTTGTAATCTAAATTTTTTTTTCTAAAATGGTTATGTAAGTATATTACACAGAATTTTGCAAAATAAAAATCCTCACATTTCATTCTCCTTTTGTCCTACTGCATCTTATTAAATCTCTGGTCTAGCATACAGAATTCAATGCAGTAACTTATAAACTATATAGTTTATATACAGTAACTATATATATAGTTCTATATATAATTCTAATATAAATCTATATATAATATAGATTTATAAATCTAATATAAATATATTATATATAATATATATCTCTAATATAAATATATATATAATTCCAGAATGTATTATTAATAAACATGCATAATATATGCATTTAGAGTCTAAATTAGGCACTATGGAGTTGTTCAGAAGCCTACAGACAGTTGTATGTGCTTGTCATTACCTTACAGAAAAGACTTGTCGAGCACAAAAAGAATTTAGGGTCCAATTACATAAAACTTTTCATAATGTTCGCATTTCACACACACACAAACAGTGCATCTGAAGCCAATTAAATTATTCTGATAAGCAGAGAAACGCAAGCACATGTCTAGAGGAACTGTGACCCTGGTTTCTATTTGTGTCTCCATCAGATTTCAGCACCTCATTTAAACATAAAACTTGTATAGTTAAATTTTATGTTGTTTCCCATAAAGTTGAAGTACAAAGAATGTTGGGTGGCAAGTTGTATTTAATAAAAATGGGAAGCAATAGAACTTGAGGTTGGGCATGCTGAGAACGTGTAATTGAAGTTACTCATTCAAACAGGGACCTGAATAAGCTCGAGGAATGGGGCCCGGTGAACGTCATGAGGTTCAAAAAGGCCAAGTGCAGGGTCCTGCACCTGGGCCAGGGCAAGCCCCAGTACCAGTACAGGCTGAGGGATGAATGGATTGAGAGCAGCCCTGCAGAGAAGGACTTGGGGGTACCGGTGGATGAAAAGCTGGACATGAGCTGGCACTGTGCGCTCGTAGCCCAGAAGGCCAACTGTCTCCTGGGCTGCATCCAAAGCAGTGTGGCCAGCAGGTCAAGGGAGGGGATTCTGCCCCTCTACCGCGCTCTGACGAGACCCCACCTAGAGTCCTGCGTCCAGCTCGGAAGCCCTCAGGAAAGCCCCTCGGGACCACAGGAAAGACATGGACCTGTTGCAGCAGGTCCAGAGCAGGGCCACCAAAATCATCAGAGGGATGGAACACCTCTCCTATGAGGACAGGCTGAGAGAGTTGGGGTTGTCCAGCCTGGAGAAGAGAAGGCTCCAGGGGTACCTTATTGCAGCCTTTCATACTTAAAGGGGTCTTGTAAGAAAGATGGGGACAGACTCTTTAGCAGGGCCTGTTGTGATAGGACAAGGGGTAATGGTTTTAAACTAAAAGGGGGCAGATTTCAACTCGATATAATGAAGAAATTCTTCACAATGGTGGTGGTGAAACACTGGCGTGGGTTGCCCAGACAGGTGGCAGATGCCTCACCCTGGAACCATTCAAGGTCAGGTTGGACAGGGCTCTGAGCAACCTGATCTGGTTGAAGATGTCCCTGCTCGTTGCAGGGTGGGTGGACTAGATGACCTTTAAAGGTCCCTTCCAACCCCAACTATTCTATGATTCTATGATCTTCTCTTTGTCCATATTCAACAATAAATCTGTATTTTGAGAGCTTATTTGGCAAAAAACACCCCAAAACCAAACAACAACTCTAAAGGATCTCATCTCACCAGATGCTGAAGTTCTTTCAGGTCCCTACAGACCATATAGAAGACACCAAGTAGAATATTGATATATGCAGCATAGAAATCCGCAGAATATTCTGCGGGATGATTCTGTGACAAGATCTTCTGCAGGTGTCCTGTTTAAATAAAAATAAGTTTTGCTTAAAGCTAACTTAATAAAGTGACCACATTTTACAAGTTAAGTGGGAAAAAAACCTCTAATCATCACTAAAAAAACAAAATCCAACAAAAACTACACTGATTAAAAAACCTAGCAAATATAATGGAACCAAAATGTTATTTTGACATGTTTTGGCAAGTAGAAAAAGACAATTCTTTTAGAGGTTGTATGAATATAGACTTGTACATTCCAGTAGCTATTACATACTCCAGATTCTCTACAAGGCATACTGATAAACATGGAAAAAACATTTGGATGTTGTTTGACAAAGTATTATTCAACTGCCAAAAAGCAGATTAAAGAATTAGTTTACCTATGCTGTAATCGGGAAAATACAAGGTGAATGGCTCAAAGCATCCAGTATTTGGACGGAACAGTTCCCATACTATTTCACTGAGCAGGACAACTGTCACATTTCTGTCAGTCTGCACAGGGAAGGAAAAAAAAAATAAGAGAGAGAGTGACAAATAAGCAAAGAAAGAAAAAAAACAACACTGCATGTTACAGTATTAATGAGAAAAATTATTGTGACATTTCTGTTCCACAAACCAATCAAATTTATAGTTTAATACAAATTACTGGCATAGTAATAAAACTTCATCTGGCCTAATCAAGAAGCTCATACATTTGCAGATTTTCATAATTACACGTGCTTTATCTGCATCCCTTGCCATTTCACTGACTTGTAAGCTTTGTGGGGTGATAGAGCTCTGGTACTAGACAATACCAAGTAGATTCCATTCCTTGCTCCCAAAATGATGACAGCATTTTACTTTGGTAAAATGCATTTTACTTTGGTACCCAGACTTTCAGAACAAAGAGGCAGAGTTAAAAAGTGAAAGAAAGCTCAGTGCTTTCTGAAACCAAGCTACCTAGTACTTTATTTTAAATGTAAGCCAGTCTTTAAAAACAAACAAAAAACATCCCGAAACAAGAACACAGTATTAACTATGCCCAGTCTATTACTGCATGGCTCTGTGACTGGTGCCACTGCTACAGTTCTGGGTTTTTTGATAATGGGACGGCCTACACGGCACCTGGCTTGCTGGCATCAGATGGGATTAACCCCTCTGAAAGGTGGGAAGAGGGTCTTTGATCACAAGCTAGCAGGGCTCACTGACAGGGCTTTAAACTAGACTTGAAGGAGGAGGGGGATAATACCAAGCTTGCCCGTGACAGGCTATAGAATGACACACCACAGTTAGAGGGACAGGGTGCTAGCAAGGGTCCTCAGACTGTTGCACCAGAGAAAGACCTCAAAGGAACTGATGGAGGTTCTCCTAAGAGGGTGACACGGCCGACAGCCCAACTGAAGTGCCTCTACACCAATGCACACAGCATGGGCAACAAACAGGAGGAACTGGAAGGCACCGTGCTGCTAGAAAGCTACGACGTAGTGGCCATTACTGAAACTTGGTGGGACGAATCCCACGAATGGAGTGTGGCTATCGAAGGCTATAGGCTGTTCAGAAGTGACAGGCAAGGCATGAAAGGCAGAGGCATTGCCCTCTACATAAAGAAATGGCTAGAGTGTGAAGAGCTGTCTCTGAAGAACAGCCACGAGCAGGTTGAAAGCTTATGGGTAAGAATTGGGGATTGAGGCAACAAAGGGAACTTTATGGTTGGTGTCTACTACAGGCCACATGATCAAGGGGAATCTACTGATGAAGCCTTCTTAGTCCAGCTACAGGAGGCATCATGCTCACAGGTTCTTGTCCTGTTGAGGGACTTCAACCACCCTGACATCTGCTGAAAAAGTAGCACAGCGAGCCATAGGCAATCCTGGAGACTCCTGGAGTGCATGTAGGGTAACTTCTTAGGCCAGGTAATAGACAGCCCTACCAGAGGGGATGCCATACTGGACCTGTTCATCACCAGTGCAAGTAAGCTAACTGATGACATCAAGATTGGAGGCAGCCTGGGCTGCAGTGATCATGCACTGGTGGACTTCGCAGTCCTGAGGGATATGGGGCAGGCAAAGAGTAAAGTCAGAACCCTGAATTTTAGGAAAGCAAAATTCCAGCTCTTCAGGGAGTTAGTCAATAGGACCCCTGGGAAACTGCCCTCAGGGACAAGGGAGCAGAACAGAGCTGGCAGATCTTTAAGGATGCTTTCCATAGCGCACAAGAGCTCTTGATTCTCAGGTGTAAGAAATCAGGAAAGGAAGGCAAGAGACCAGCATGGCTGAGTCAAGACTTGCTGGGCAAACTAAAGGGCAAGAAGGAAATGCACAGGCAGTGGAAGCAGGGACATTCAGAATCCTGGGAAGAATGCTGCCCAGTTGTGTAGGGATGGGGTCAGGAAGGCCAAGGTGCAGCTGGAGCTGAACTTGGCAAGGGATGCAAAGAATAATAAGAAGGGATTCTACAGGTATGTCAGCCAGAAAAGGAAGGGCAAAGAAAGCATATCCCCCTTGATGAGCAAGACTGGCAAACTGGTAACAACGGACAAGGAGAAGGCTGAGGTACTCAGTGACTTCTTTGCCTCAGACTTCTCTTCCCACACCTCTCAAGGGGATGGACTGCAAGACGGGCACTGGAGAAGCAAAGTCCCTCCCACTGCAAGAGAAGAACAGGTTTGAGACCACCTGAGGAACCTGAACATACACAAGTCTATGGGACCTGATGAGACGCATCCTGGAGTCCTGAGGGAATTTGGCTGATGTAGTCACCAAGCCACTCACCATGACACCTGAAAAGTCCTGGCAGTCAGGTGAAGTCCCTGGAGACTGGAAAAAGGGAAATAATTGTACTCATTTTTAAAAAGAGAAGCAAGGAGCACCCTGGGAACTACCAACCTGTCAGCCTCACTTCTGTGCCTGGGAAGATCATGGAACAGATCCTCCTATAAGCTCTGCTAAGGCACATGGAGGACAGGGAGGTGATTCGAGGCAGCCAGCATGACTTTGCCAATTGCAAGTCCTGCCTGACCAACCTATTGGCCTTCTGTGATGGAGTAACCACATCAGTGGACAAGGGAAGAGCTACCAATGTTGCCTATCTGGACTTCTGTAAGGCCTTTGACATGGTACCCCACAACATCCTTCCCTCTAAATTGGAGAGAGGTGGATTTGATGGGTGGGCTGTTCGGTGGATGAGGAATTGGTTGGATGGTCGTATCCGGAAGGTAGTGGTCCACGGCTCAATGTCCAACGGAGATCAGTGACGAGTGGTGTCCCTCAGGGGACAGTCCCCACAGAGTATTGGGACCAGTACTCTTTAATATCTTCATCAGTGACATAGTGGGAGTGAGTGCACCCTCAGTAAATGTGCAGATGACACCAAGCTCAGTGGTGCAGTTGACCCACCTGAGGCAAGGGTGTGTGCCATCCAGAGGGACCTGGACAAGCTTGAGGACTGGGCCTGTATGAACCTCATGAGCTTCAACAAGGCCAAGTGCAGGATTCTGCACCTCGGTCAAGGCAACCCCCAGTATCAGTACAGGCTGGGGGATGAAGGCACTGAGAAGAGCCCTGCCAAAAAGGACTGAGGGGTACCAGTAGATTAAAAGCTGGACATGAGCCGACAGTGTGTGTTCACATCCCAGAAGACCAACCACGTCCTGGGCTGCATTCAAAGCAGCGTGGCCAGCAGGTCAAGGGAGAAGATTCTGCCCCTCTACTCTGCTCTGCTGAGACCCCACCTGGAGTCCTGCATCCAGCTCGGGAGCCCTCAGCACAGGAAAGACATGGACCTGTTGCAGCAGGTCCAGAGCAGGGCCACCAAAATCATCAGAGGGATGGAACACCTCTCCTATGAGGACAGGCTGAGAGACCTGGGATTCTGAGAGCTGGGAAGAGAAGGCTCCGGGAAGACCTTATTGCAGTCTTCCAGTACTTAAAGGGGGCTTAGAAGAAAGATGGGGACAGACTCTTTAGCAGGGCCTGTTGTGATAGGACAAAGGGTAATGGTTTTAAACTAAAAGAGTGCAGATTTAGACTAGATATAAGGGAGCAATTTTTCACAGTGAGGTAGTGGTGAAACACTAGAGCATGTTGCCTAGAGAGGTGGTAGATGCCCCATTCCTGGCAACATTCCAGGTCAGGCTGGACGGGGCTCTGAGCAACCTCATCTAGTTGAAGATGTCTCTACTCATTGCAGGGGGGTGGACTAGATGACCTTTAAAGGTCCCTTCCAACCCCAAGTACTCTCTGATTCTATATGTACTCTACCAACTCTTTTACTAGTTAGCAACAATGGCTGTACATAGCAACATATTGTTTTTAACCAAGTTTTTATTGACAATACCCTTGCCTTGATTTTGATGTTTTGATCAATAGATAACAGACGACTTCATATTAAAAAAAATATTAATTATTTTGGTCACCCTTCTATATATCAGCGTTTTAATACGAAACTCACTATCTGTGAAGACAAAGCCTCATTCTTCCTTTTTGCAAGATTTTTGCAACCATACTAAAAATCCTGCATAACAAAAGTTGCTTTTAAATATGGTTCTTCAAGAAAGAAATTTCAAAACTGTTGAGGCATCTCAAGAAAATAAAAAGTAACCTGATTGAATTGCCAATATTTAATATGAGCTGTGAATGACTTGAAAGAAAAGTTTAAATGCTATTCCCCTTCCCTGAAATACAGGGAGAATCTTCTTTTATTTACTCTTCCCAATTTTGCCAAAGTGCCACCCACCCATATTCTTTACTGTTTCTTCTGTCTCCATTTTATGGAACTTTTTTTTTCTTTTAACGAGAGAACATCTTTCTGTAGATTTCTTTCAGTTGTGTTCCTCTCACGGATTTACTAGTATTTTAACCGAGAAAACGTACTAAGGTATTTTCAGTTCAGTTCCTGACGGACCTTCCAAAATGAAAAACTTAAGTACTACCCATGATAAGCCTCACAGAAATCAAGCATTCTATGATGCATTCTTCGCCAACAATCCCCCCAGTCCCATGAAATCTTTCATCACTAATGAAATTTCTTGTCTCCTTTCACTCTAGGAAAGGAAGCGATGCAGCAGATTTGCTCCTATAGCATTCCTCTGCAATATCAGCTGCACAACAGTTTTAGAATGCCTCAGTCCAGAATCCAGAATTTAAGTAACTGGAATTTCAGCATTCAGGAAAGCTAACAAGCTTATTTGCAGGTTACTTTTGAATTTGCAGGGTTTCTCTAGCATATTTAAGTCAATGTTTTTTTGGTCCCTAAACAACAATCATAGGCCTACGTTTTTCTCCTTTCTCTCTGTCAGACAGGTTGCTTCTGCTTCAGGGGCAGCAAAATCCAGAACGTAGGCAGAACGGACAAAAAGAGCCAGAAAATGCACCAGCTGCCAGGATTAAGAACACAGCTAACACAGCTGTGAATCAGTCTTCATTCAGTAAATAGAGAAATCAATGTCACCAGAAGATTAGGAGTACCACACAAAAGTCTTGAGATAATAAGTATAATTTCAGCTATTTAGATGTTCAGACATTTCAAAGTACCACCATCTTCTGATTTTGTCTTCAGTTTCTCCTCAGCGAATGCACCATTTTTCCTTATTCCAAGGCATAAGCTTTGGTATTTCAGAAATGAGAGAGGGAAAGATACAGTGGTTTACTCCAATCACAAACATACTGTGGCACAATTCCAGCAGAAATGTAAAAACTCTCTACCATCATAAAGCACGTTCACAGCTGCTAAGCTGTGCAGCTCCAGTCGCAATTAGATAGCTGGTGGTCTGCTGACCATCCTCAAGCCAGCCACCATGCAACGTTGTGAAGTTTCACGTGGGAGCAACAAGGAACATAAGGGTTTCCTGAGTTGCAAATTCATGCTTCCGATGCTGAATTCACCCAATGTGCTTGGTCTCCCTCAAATCAGCAGCTGACTCAGAAGCAGACTTTGGATTCCCACACAAACATCTGACAAACTCTAAAAGGGGTTTTAGTTATTTGTTTGTACCAGCCCAATAGGGGCTATGTTGAAGCTTCTCCTTATAGACTATAGTCTGCCTGAGATTTTTTTCTGCAATTATTACAAAACTTCATTTAAATGAAGAGTAGAAAAAATTCACATTTTTCTCAAAAACAAAAATATTCTAGAAAAGAGCTAAGTATCTGACACCAGCCTCAAAAGAATCTACAACAGATCAGATATTGTAAAATACTATTAAACAGAATTTAAAAAAAAAATAAGAGTGTAAGAAAAACAAATAAACCTGCCAACGTTTAAATTCTTGTTGTTTCTAGTTTTGACTGCCGCCAGTTGATTTGGGGGGTGGTGGAATTAATTTTGCAACTTTTCTCATCTAAATCTTGATCTGTGAGCCTAGATGAACAGATACCACGTGTTCAGTTACTTTCAATATGCAGGGAACATACATTAATTTTTTTCCAGACACTTACCAACTCTTGAAGCCTAAGAAATGCTGGCAGGATGTTTGCTTCCATTTCCCTCAGCTGCTCTGCTCTATCCAGTACCTTTTAACAAAACAATGATCTTACTATATAGACAATGTCAACTTCCATTCTCACATAGACTTGAAATTAATTCTTAGCTGCTGGAAACTCATTTCACCAATGGCTCTTAGACAGCAGAAGCCACCCCTTAATCAAGCAACATCAGAGGGATCATTGTTCCAGGTGTGCTTCCAGGAAGCTCAAGCAGCACTGCCATCTAAATAAGATACAATCTCCAGGCAAGCAATATTCATGCCTTACAGCAGTGAAGAATTAAAATGTAAGTATACCACTCAAGAATATCACTGACAAAGACATGATATCATTAACAACCACTGAAACCTTAATTTTTGTCCAAAATTCTTCTTGGATTTAAAAATTATGTGTGGTACTGTAGCACTATATCAACTTGCTTACTGTAGCGGGAAAAGATAGCTCTCCTAAGAAATTATTTTTCAGAAACAAATAGGAGCTGATATTTTCAAAAAGTTAGTTATCTGTAATTCACATAACTGAATTTTGAAAGAAAACTTTCTTGCCATAGTTTGCAGCCTAAAAATTTACAGGATGTATTGTATTTTTTGCAAACCTGGCATAGCACTAACAAATATGTAGCATATGTACAGCTGAAACAGGAAACACAACTAACATATTCTGGAGCCTCGAGAAAAGAACATGAGCATGAAAACATGCATGGCTATCCTTTGGCAAAAAAAATCGTATTCCCAGTACACTTAAAATCTTGACAGGAATGAAAAAAGATAACAGAAACACATTTCTTTTGTGTTTTATTTACTGCTCGCAATATTAATCTAAATTCTGAAATTCATTACTTCTTTTGAATTACTGCTATAGAAAGAGAAACAATCGGACCCTAGAAAATTATATTTTTCTATCCTTTTACATTTCTTCCCCACACCAAAATATTACGACATCAATCATTTCTGTTGCCCACAGTACGAAAAATAATTTCATGTGGACAATGAAGAAACACTTTATGAAAATGGCATTTCAAAATAACACCACACAGGAAAAAAAACCTGAAAGATCAGCATCTCTCCAATAATAGCTCACGCTTCTTGGGAATTAATTTAAAACTACAATACAACATATGATTTTATATTGACATCTGCATTTGGTTCATATAATAAAATGACTTCAGGGATGAAGACTGCTTTACGTTACTGACCAAACAGAGGCTACGTATTTTTGCTAATAAAATACTGCTTATTGGACCCAGTGACATGGAGCTACCAAACACCACTACTTAAGTCTTGACCTAAGTAGATCTTACTTTTTAGTATAGTGCAAAACAAACTAGAGTTTCTAATTACAACAGAGAAAATATACTTGTGACCCTGGCTTATGGACTATATCAAGTGGTTCACAGAAACAGCCTACCCACAGGCCTATAAATCCATGTCTTATTCTTTAGTTTTAATATAGATTTGTCACCACTCAGCTTTTTTTAAAAAAAATTTATACATTTTAGAACTGTCTGCTGACTTACATTAAAAAGAGCTGCTTGTTACTTCTGTAAACTGCTAAACATTGTAAATGTATGAATGACTACAAATTGTATCTGTTCTGCTTTTTCAGGTAGTTAGAATGAATAAATTGATTTTTCACAAGTAATCACAAGCATTCAGCACCCATGCTTGGGTTAAGAGAAACATTAAGAATCCTTTGCTTGAAAGTAAACATTTATCTTAATTTGCTCTGAGTTAACTGGGCTGAAATATTACGTTATTTACTACCAAAATGAAATAGAATAAATTAGCATTGTCAGTTTATGTTACCAGCATGCTGGTCTTCCATCAGTCTCAATTTAAAGCACTCTACCATAAATCCAGATGACACAGGTTAATATACATGAATTGATTTCCCCCACTCTTGTCTGTTCCCATGCAGAACGGAACTGAAATACTAATGTAATACTTAATTCTTCTGATTCAGCAGCTATTTACATGATACAATTGAACTTTTCTAGGTATTTAATTGTTTCCTTTCTATAACCACTGTTCAAGAACTTTCTAATTTTCTGTTATACGAATTTTCATATAACACATGAAGCATTCTTTACTGATGTAGAACAACTTTTTAATTCAAATATTAACCTGAAAGTAAAGTTTTACTATATAAAGTATTTTGTGAAATTCCCTGAAGGTCATTTTAGTGCTAAATTTTGTTCTTATGGAATTGTTGAAGGATATCAATAGCACTTTTGTGACAGTAAATTAAAATGAATTACCTATTACTAACTTCTTATCTACTGTAAGTAAGGGTGTATTTTTTCTTCATTCAATTTTTAAGAAGCATGTCAAATTTATTAACTTCATGAGCTGTAGGAAACTATGAGATAGTACTGTTTCCATTAAACGTAATATCAAGTTATTGAACCCAGTAGTTAAGTATTTTTAAATGGAAATAAAACTTATTGAACCATAATCCGTGAAAGAGCATAAAGAATATTCAGTGTAATTATGAACTTCTTGTTTGATTGCAAAAAAACAAAGCAATATGCCTGTTGATTGCTGTGAGAAACGTGCAGAGTGATTACCCAGCATCATTAAGCTTTCAGTCTTGAACCACTTACTTCCATGTTTTCTTAAATCATCAATTTCACCTCTCTCAAGAAACCCTTAATTCCTACTGCTGGGCTGATATATCAGTCCATGTGTTGTCACTCCGTGATGCATATATACAGTTACACATCACTAATACTATGGCGTTCATATTTTTAAGATAGTAGTTTTTATTCAACCAAGTGAGACACAGGAAAAAAAAAAAAGTAGTTCTGAGGAGTCTATGTCCTTTCTTCAGACCTCTTGTACGCCTGAAATTTGTTTCTATGTCCATCTCTCAGCACAATAAATGCTGTTACAGATGCCGGCAAATTTTGACTCCTTTATGTTGTAAAGATCATCACAGAAAAAAAAAACAAACCCTAGCATTCTAGTACTACATTGTTTCAATCATTCCTGTGATTTAAATTATGATTATTTTTTCTGCGGTCTGACAGTTTATTCCACTTGAGTATATCATCAAATTTTTCATTGCAGTCATCTTGTCCATCTCCATTTTAAAACTACAGTTCTTGTCTCTGAGGGCCGCAAGTGTAGTTGAAGACATAAGATCTCAACAGCACTTTTACAGAGGATATTATGCATTTTAGTTCCTTAATACAACTTCTAACCTGGAGCTATTCTAGCCAATCAATTCTTGTCATTTGCATGCTCCACAATTTGCTTCTGCTCTGCTTCCCAGCTTTGCTTTCTCATTTGTGAAGCTATCTTCACAAGGAAACAGATAAGTATGTTGTAAGTATATTGCTAAGTATAATGTATCTATACTTACAACAGATTACTAATTATAAAACAAATACAGGCTCTTATTATATTTAAAGATATTGTAATATTATGTACTTAATTTAACTATGCAGTATAATTTACGTTCATTATTAGCTATGCTGTACAGATTTTGTGTATAAAAAGTTCTAAAACCAGAAAAAACAACGAACCTCATCTAAAGCCAGTAAATGAACTGAAATAATCTAAGCAGTATCAAGAGATTCTGAATTAGGTCCGTGTGGAAATTTTGTGAAAACTGCTCTATAATGCACATATTTCACATACAAATTATTGGTAACAACTACTCACACCCTCTTAAGCGAAATGAAACCAGAATGCTAAAATTAAGTTACTTACAATGTATAATGTTTGATCTTGAAGCTCTTGACTTGCAACAGCTTGTTTAAATAGACGTACAAAGTCATTGAAAGTATCGCAAGGCACACAAGAAGTCTGTTCTGTCTCAGAACAGCTTTGCAACTGGATGAGAATTTCTTCTAAAAGAAGTCGTGAAGTGAAGTATTCCACACAGTTCACAAACACATGAGGAAGCTGAAGAAGATAAAAAAAAGTTATTATTTTAAAAATTATACAACTTTTTTTTTCAATGTAAATACTCCAGAATCAGTTTTCTCTTCCAGATGAGACAATGAAAGAAACCACACCTTGCCAACAGAATACAGAGCATAAACCAAAAAACCTTGTCAAAAAAGAATGATTTCTTATGTACCAGGTCAAAAAATTATGTATCACAGAGGTGATGAATCCTCACACGAAACACAGTGTATCGTCTATGTTTAAAAATTGTGAGCAATAAAGAGGAAATTAAATAGCATTTAGTTCAAAGAAAGTCAGACAATCATAACACATTACACAATTGTAAAATACTCCATTACAAATTACAGTGTCTAGATAACATGAATTTCTCAAACTTACAGAGAAAGTAATCTAGGCGCACACTACCCAAAATTACTCTGAATGTTTTCAGCACTCACTTCATACAAATGACAGTGTAACTCTCTATATCAGAAGTGTAATCAACGTGCTTGTGCAGAACATCTTTAGAAAATCAGATCTTTTCAGAGCAAAGAGCATGTAAAAAAAAAGCAGAGTATGAGATACATTTTAAGGCAATCCATAAAATGTACTTGTAAGTACCAATTTAGTAATATTGAAAAGTTACGGTCATTTGTCTATAAATAGCAGATTCTATAGACCACAAAATACTACCAGTATGTAAACCTACATAAGGCAAAAAAGGTAATTTTCTAGCAACTCTATTTTCAAGAAATAGATTTGCATAGCTCCATACTGTCTGGTATGGCATATACTCTTTATTACACTGAACATTAAAACCTCTGGAAAACATAAGCCATTGGGATCCATATACATTACTTGCAAAATTAAACTTCTGATACAGGAATGCATGTGTGTATAATAAAAAATAAAATTTTAAAAAAAAAAGCTAAGTACTTCATTCCAGTCTTTCTATTTAAAACACAATATATGGCATATGATTCAGCAGATGTGGGAAAGCGTGGGTATATGCTGGCAATCCATTCAAACAGCATGTAATAAAAAGCTTTCTTATGATTTTGAACTCTATTACAAAGAAAGGGGCTACATCTCCAAAAGCACCTATTCAAAGTGCTGCACCTCCACAGGAGGAGGAAAGCTGGGTGCCACGGATATGATTCACAACACTCCGTTATGTAGGAGACACCTATACTTGGCAATAAGAAATTCTGTAGAAAGAGTAGCTGCTTAAATCCTATTCCTTTCCAGGATCTGGCCACATCTTTGGATATGTTGCAAGTGGGTAGCACAGTGTTAGGAGCATTGCACAAAAGGCTACTGCATGAAAGAGGGTCATGACCACCATCTTCCACCTTTCTCACTCTGTAGAATTTTTAATGAGAGACACAAAAATCACTGTGTTTTGCATAAAACCCAGGCCTGCAGATAACGTGATAAGTGCACTCTGGACATGCCTAAAGGATCAGAGCTATGAGAACACACAAGTGGAAAATTCTGGTCTAGGCGTGAAGTAGGCATCTGTCACTGGTTTTAAATCCCTGAAGCACGTGACTGACAAAAACATAGGCATTAACAGGTTTAGGTGAAAATTTCTGTGATGACACCTTTCAACTTAGGAGGACTTTAAAACTTGTTCTGGGAAAAATTAGAACAAGAATAAAACTAGCACGAATATATACACTTGCTAGCAAAAAACAGAAGGGCCACAAAAGTGGCAAGAATCTAGTACTTAAAAGCGTTCTGACAGCACTGACCAGAGAGGGATGACAATGGACTTAAGGCCATACCTCTCTATCATTCTTCAAGACAACTATTTTGTAAGAAACATGCAATCAGACACAATGACCCACTACTCCTATGGAAGTCAGATTCTCACATGATGTTTAAAGAGCAGGTTTCTCTGCCTGCAATCCTTGCAATTCAAGTCCATTCCTGACAAAGTTCCTGCTTCAGGTTAGTAACATATAGCAACTCCAGTATTAATCAGCAAGGTATAACTCATCTCCCAGTGGGCAGCATTAAAGTAGTTTTCTTCCTTAACAGTTGAGGGGAAGAGAGTTTGTACTCCCAGCTTCCTTGGAATGTAAGGCTCCAAATTCAAAACTGTACAATGAATTCTCATTAGTTTCCACATCACGTATTCTAACAACATCTGTCGTATCAGTCCTCTTTGACCTACTTCTTACTTACTCCTACACTGTTTTCTAAGAGCAGGAATTCAAAGGAAGTTTGTACTAGACGGCAAAGCTGAATAAGAGAATACAGTCCTAATATTTCTGAAAATGATGCTCATACAGGAGGAAACAGCAACAGTACTGGCATGGGAGAAGATCCATGCCACCAGCAAAAGACTTGACAATGCCAAGCTTAGTAAACATAAACACACCCGGAGAATTAATTTTACTACAGTAAAAACTGTGAACAGCATCCTGTTTCTTGGGGTTTTTAACTTATGATGCATATCAAGCTGTGTTCGGAGGATCTAGAATAAATTAAAATGCACAAAATGCATATTTTCAAACAGATTCCAAAAATATAACAGTAAAACAGGCTATTAATACACTTTTCCCATTTAGAGTTGATTCATTAAGCAAAAGAATAATAATTTATTGTTCAGGAATTAAACCAATTGTTCCTATGCAACACTGCTCCAATATTTTAGAACTCCTGCATTGTTTCTTTTTCAAAGTGAAAGACAGAGTTTCCTGCTTCTACAAGAGGGCTGATTGGGACTAACCAAATATGCTGCAATGAATACAACATTCTCCCAGCGTCTGCAAAAACAACTACCAGTATCAAAAGGAATGGCATTTGCCTGGTATTCAGCCAGCAATTTTCATCATTTCAGACTCACTTTTTTTTTTTTTTCAGCAAACATGGACAGGTTGTATGTTTGCTTTGAACACTTTTAGCAGCCTTTCTAAGTTTAAGCTCTTAGGCTGACATTTAAACAGATCATATACATCCAACCGAATATAATTAAAATGAGTTTGTTAACACAAAATCAATAAAACAAAATTCCACTTACTGCAAACTCTTGTCACTGCTCTTCATATACTCTCTCACTCTCTTCATATGCAAGTAAAATTAGTTTAAAGGAGAATTAGAAGATTAATTGAACTAGAATCATCATAAGAGTACTTACTTGTCACTGGAGCTATTTCAGGTTAAGTCCGTTTTAGAGGGCTGAACAAAATTTGGCTCCTTTTTTTCTTTTTAAGCTCTCTTAGAAAAGTTATTGTGATTTATATTACATCTCAGTATGTATAACTTAATTTTATCCTAAGTGCATAGTGAGAAGATCAATGCATTCATCACACAGTAAGTGGAGAAGAATCAAGAAGGCAGAAATGGCTGAGGAAACAAACCATTCTGAGGCAGCAAAAGCTAGTTTTAGAGACCATCTCTTACAAATAAATCCTAAATTCAATATCCATTGTGAACATTCTTACCTTTAAGGTGTTTAGAAGAGTTTGCATCACATAGGTCTTTCCACTAGATGTATGCCCATAAATAAAGATGGATGGAAAACTAAACTGCTGACGCTGCGGGGGGGGGGGGGGGGGGGGGGAGAAAAAAGTTGTTGCTGTTTCAATTCTTCTTTTTCATTCAACAGACAAAAGATTTACTACTGACATTTCCCTCCAAAAGAAAAGTTATCTTTTAAACTAAGGCATTAAATATAAAATATGCCAATTATTATGGAATCAGTGTGATCAAGTTTTATGTTACATCTTCAAAATGCTGGGAGAGTAAGTCCCAAGAATCAAGTATCACATAAAGCTACCAGTGAAACTGCTGTAACATGAGGATACTTTTTTGTGGGAAAAACAAAACAAAACAACCCCCCACCCCCCAAACCCCCCACAAAAAACCCTAACCAAACAAAAACCAAAAAAACCCCCAACCAATACACACCAGGAGAGAAAAGCAGTGGGGTCTTAATTCAAGTTAGTTAACTAACTTAAAGAATCACACACTCCTCCAGACTGAACAACCCCAGTTCCCTCAGCCGCTCCTCATAAGACTTGTGCTCCAGACCCCTCACCAGCTTTGCTGCCCTTCTTCGGACACGCTGAAGCACCTCAACATCCTTCTTGTAGTGAGGGGCCCAAAACTGAACACAGGATTCAAGCTGTGGCCTCACCAGTGCCGAGTACAGGGGCACAATCACTTCCCTACTCCTGCTGGCTACCCTATTTCTGATACAGGCCAGGACGCTGTTGGCCTTCTTGGCCACCTGGGCACACTGCCGGCTCATATTTAGCCGGCTGTCAACCAGCACCCCAGGTCCTTTTCCGCCGGGCAGCTCTCCAGCCACTCCTCCCCAAGCCTGTAGCGTTGCATGGGGTTTTTGTGGCCAAAGTGCAGGACCCGGCACTTGGCCTTATTAAACCTCATACAGTTGACCTCTGCCCATCGATCCAGCCTGTCCAGATCCCTCTGCAGAGCCCTCCTACCCTCCAGCAGATCAACACTCCCACCCAACTTGGTGTCGTCTGCAAACTTGCTGAGGGAGCACTCGATTCCCTCATCCAGATCATCTATAAAGATATTGAACAAGACCAGCCCCAGAACCGAGACCTGGGGAACACCGCTTGTGTTCCATATTGTCAAGCAAACAACATCTTGTCAAGCATAAATTGCAAGCTTTACATTATCCGAGCTTCTGCAAACACTACAAATTGCTTTTCTTTCCATTAGCACCAAACAGAAAAAGAATTAAATGGTTTGTTGGAGAAGATGGTAAAGGAGCTCACTCTTCTCTCACAATATTTCAATATAATACCTCTATTTATTTAATGGTAATGATGCTGTATATTTCATGGATTATTTCTTTCAAGACGCAATAAAAATAGTTAACTTCTTTTTCTTTCATTCTGAACAGGGTTTTTTGTGTGTTTTTCTCATTTCTAAGAATCTTGTACACTGACTTAAAAAATTAATACAAAAATAAATTTGACAAACACTTTTGATGAAAAACAATACTCAATTAGTCCAAGATGAAGACGCTCTTACGCAAGATATGTGGATACTCTAAACTGAGCATTTTAAGAAGAATTTAAGTATCCATTTTTTTAAGGAGACTTGCTGCAACTATGCTTGCAATAAATACATAAAACCTAAATGCTGTAATTTTATGTAATTATTATTATCTATAATTAAAGGCAGAACCAAAAGCAGATACTAATTTCCATTTTGTTAAGTGAATGTAAATGGATGTATGAGCTGTTTTTAAGTTTGCAGTTAAAAACCTCCATTACTTTTCCACAGCTTTGCCAAACAGTAACAGAATCAATTAACAAGCCACTGATTTCCAAATCTTATAGCCAGCAACAGAACTACTAAGAATCAGATCAATTTCATGTACTTAGAATTCAGGCATGCAGATATTAGATGAACAGGTCAAAACCAAATGGACTTTCTACACTGCCACCTACAAAAAAACCACCCCATAACTTTAGACTGGGGAAGAAGACAGACTTAATTCCTGGTACTAACTGGCAAAGATGGAACAGAGTCATGGAGAAACCAGACTTCAGAGACAGCACGGCACAAATAGCTGTAAGTTTGTTTGGGTCCTTCCAACTGCAAAAAACAGCTTTCGACTTTCAAACTAACTAGATTCTATCTGCCAAAAACTAATGTTAGAGACAGGTAACAAACAAACAAACACACACCAAAACCAAAACAAAAAAAACCCACAACAAAACAAAAAAACCAGAGACAACCAAAGTACGTTCATAACAACATCACAAAAGTGCCCTTAAACATCTACTCCCCACTCTGAGACAGCACAATATCTTTGTTGTACTCAAACGTACACTATAAAAAGCACTACCTCTCCAAATATTGACAGCAGCATGGACACTTGGGATTCTCGACAAGGCACCAAACTTTCCAAGTGAAGCAATGTAGCTGCTGGGTATGCTGGATGTTCAAGATTAGGCATTTTGGTGCTCCTGTTGTTAGTCACCTAAACACACATGTCCAATTTGAGGTGCAGAGAAAGGAAATAAAGTGATCTGGAAAACAACACGTTTTAATTATCATTTGCTGTCATATACATAAAGCAGGAAAATTAACAGGAATTGACATCAAACCTCAATTTGATGTCAACGTTTGATGTTTGATGACATTCCAGCTCAGGATCATGGTATTATGATAGACTTAAGAGATTTTATCAAAATCAAACTTTGCTATGTAAGGCATTATACAGACATTTCCACACCAGACAGAATCAAAAATATCAAATAAAAAGGGAAAGGCATACAGGGAATGAGCAAATCAATGTAACAAAAAATTGTGATAGTTTAGTTAACGGGAGAAATACATATTTACTTCTGATTTTATATACATTCAAAAGTAGCAAGGGAATAAAATGAGGAACGTAGATTAGTCACAGATCATCACCTCCACAGACAGACAAAAAACTAGGATTTACAAGCAGTAGAGAAGAGGCAAGGCATAAGGAAACACAAGGATGACAAAATAATAGCTCTTCAGTTGTTAACAAGAATGCCTACCACAGCTTAAAGCAGCAGAAACATAAGAAAATCTAGCTGAGAGTAAGGACTGGAAATACTCCTTAAAAATAGTAGGAGTGCAAACCAATTACATAAAGCTGTAATATTCATTACAGTCTACCTTTTAGACAAGGACTAGTCGAGGAAGACTGATTTTGATTGTCCAAACACTGGGAAGGTTGGTTTCTAGTGACAGAATATGGAAAAACAGCTCAGTCAAACATCCTAATTTGTCTGCAGCTTCTAAAACTGCCAGAAATATGGTACATTTGTCTGTAGCGATAAGGACAACATGCAGAGAGAAAGAACTGAAGTAACCTCAGGAGCTGGATTCGGACTTTGTCAAATGTAACATAAGTCGACACCCAAAAAGAAAGTTTGGAAATGTAGGTAGCACAATAAAGGCATCTCATCAGCAGGCAGGAATATCTGTAAGTTATCAAGACAAAGATAATAAACAAAGCACTCCAAACACATTTAAATATAAGTATTTACAGCTAAATATGTTATGCTGGGTCTAAGTGCAATGCCTCATGAAAAAAGATTAGGTTAGCAGGAGGAGATCAGAAATAGCATGGGAAATGGAAAACAAACTGTTCTGAAGAAAAACAGCAATATTGGTTTCCACTGACAGGGGAGCCATTGGGCTACAAGGAGGCTCACAAATACAAATGTATTTATTGAAATACAATAGAGTTCATTTTGGGACCAATCTCTATTAAGCATTTCCATAAATACATTTGAGAAAACATTTTTTTCTTTTATTTTTACAATTTGCCCTCAGTGTTTTCTGCAGTAAAAGTTTGGGATTGTAGAATCAATAGAAAAACAAGTGGAATTAATGAGGAAAAAAAGGATAACCCCAATAATAGAAGTAATGCCAGTATAATGAAATTCAGCACTTGAAATTACACATATTTGTAAGTAATCATATCACACCTAACAAGGACTACAGTTAGAGATCAAGAAACTGTAAGTCTGAAGCAACCTGAAAACCAAACAAGTCAGTCACACACAGTAAGTATGAAAAATCAAAGTAATGCAGCTATTGAAAAAACAAACACATAATCATATGTATCAGATACATTATTTCCCATACAGACAACCATACAAATAGCCATGGCCCATTTTATCAGATCAGCAAGATCAGCTTTGAACAGGTCTGCCCACCTGTCCATTGTACCTATTCAGATATCTGTTCAAAATGGAATGAAGATACAAAAAAATTGAATAGCTCTAAAAATGAGCTAGGAATAAATATCAAGGATGAAAAGAAAAAAAAATTAGTCAGTAGCCTCCAAAACAGAGGACAAAGAAGGAAGGGAAAGAGTTTTAGAAAAGGCTGAAAAGTTTGCATGGATTTTAGATAAAGGACAGCTCTTTTGCTCCACTGACTACATGAGTACAGGGCTTGACTAAGTGTCCTAAACGTAGCAAAAACCATAAGGTACCTCAGCTTCTCCACGCTGCTGCCCAACTGCACCCCTGAAAAGTATGAATCACCTGTCGATCACATTGGATCTGTCAGTCCTGTTTGCTTCTCAAATACCCTAGCACATGTTAACCTACAGTGAACACATTTAAGCCGCTGGATGAAACCAACATCTCTACGAACTATATGCAGGTGTCAGTCTTCAACAGGATCCCATCTCAGAGCTCACCAGAGAAAGGGTGTTTAAAGCACCATGTTCACAAAACAATTCATTTAGATTAAATGGCAATGCTGACACAAGGACTAGCATCAGCCAAAGCTTGAATTCAGGATGTCCCTGACCAGGGAAGGTTGTGCATGTGACTCCAGCCAGATCAGGAGGGACAGAATACACTTACTTTCCAGCAGAGCCCAGGTTAAGGATACCAAAAGCACAAGTTAGATTTCGTGGCTGGATTTCACCATTTAGGAGGACACCTTCCAGCTCGCTGGTCCTAAAACACCTACTCTTGGCATGTCTTTCTCCACACTTTATCACGGAAGTTAACGGAACTGACGGGACTCGCCATTCCGCTTCCCCTCAGACTCTACAAGCACCCTCGGCCACACAGACACCGCCGGCCCAGGCGTGCCCTGGCCGAGGGGCAACGACTAACCCTAGCCCCCGCAGCGCGGTCGCACGCCGCGGGCTGAGGGCTCCTTCCGCCACGCGCCTGTGGGCCCAGCAGGCATCTCGGAGCCCGGCAGCCCGGGCGGGAGGCGCCCGGGACCCCGCGCCCCTCGCCCCCGCACCGATTCCCGGCCGGAACGCAGCAGGCGCAGGTCTGCCCCTTCATCCCCACCCCCGCACCCCCCCACCCCTCCCCGAGCGCCAGAAACCGGCCGGGCCCGAACGCGGGCGCCTCCGCTCCGCGGCTCACCCCGGCTTCCCACACCCACGCCGCCCGCGCGCCGGCTCTCGCGGCCCCGTCCGGCACATGCGCACGCCACCGCTCCCCTCCGCCTTCCCCGGACACTGCGCAGGTGCGGAGCCCGCACGCATGCGCCGTAGCGACGTGAGGCTATCTGCCCCTAGACTGTGTCTGGCAGCGCGAGAAAGGGCGGGAAGGGAGATGCGGGGGCGGGGGGGGCTGTTCTCGCCCGCTCCGTGGCTGCTGGCGTGCCAGAGGTGGGGTAGTGTCTTATCCCACGGGGAGAGCCGTGTACAGCGCATGTCACGGGAGAGGTCTGGAAGCATTGTGTGCGCCTTCTCTTCACACCCGGAAAATAAATAAATGTCACGGTTTAACCCCAGCCGGCAGCTAAGCCCCACGCAGCCACTCGCTCACTCCCCTGCAGCAGGATGGGGGAGAGAATTGGAAGAATAAAAGTGCGAAAACTCGTGGGCTGAGATAAAGACAGCTTAATAGGTAAAGCAAAAGCTGCGCACACAAGCAAAGCAAAACAAGGAATTCATTCACCACTTCCCATCGGCAGGCAGGTGTTCAGCCATCTCCAGGGAAGCAGGGCTCCATCGTGCATAACTTGGGAAAGCAAACACCATCACTCCGAACATCCTCCCCCTTCCTTCTTCTTCTCCCAGCTTTCTATGCTGAGCGTGATGTCATACGGTATGTGACATCCCTTTGGTCAGTTGGGGTCAGTTGTCCCAGATGGGTCCCCTCCCAGCTTCCCGTTGTACCCCGGCCTCCTCACTGGTGGGGTGAGGAGCAGAAGAAGCCTTGACTCTGTGTAAGCACTGCTCAGCAGTAACTGTTATCAACACTGTTTCCAGCACAAATCCAAAACACAGCTCTGAGAGAAAGGGTTAAGGGAATTTTAGTAAATAAGGTATAGCCTAATGATTGCTGGTAGTTAAAGAATCGAATTAGTAAATGATGTTTAATGTTTTGTTAGCTATTGTGTAAATTAACAGAAGCAAGGAATTTTGTGGCCCCTTACGAAAGACAGTTCCTGATAAACTGACAGGAGCAAGATTTGTGGCTCCTCACAAGGACAGTTCCTGATAAGAACCAGGAGAGTGCCTCAAGAACCGGCTGAAACTGACCCTGTGGCTTGGACGAAAACCAAAGAGCAACTGAGTCTGCATAAGAACAAGGGGTTACTAGCGGTGATGAAGAGGAGCCACCAGCCTTCATCCTCACGACCCTCAGCAACCACCACCAGAAGGCACTGCGCAAGCACAGCTGGGAGGGGTTTATGGAAATAACGTCTTGGAATTCATTTTAATATGAAGCGGGGACAGGTCATGCATATGTATAGGCGTATCGCAAAACTTTATGTATATGCAACACTTTGCTGTATATATCCGAAGTAAGTGCCGCGTTGGGGCACACATGACTTTGGTGGGACTACGCCCCGTGCTGCCCAGCGCTGAATAAACATACCTACTTTACAGTCTTACAGATTGTGGAATTTGATTTCCATGTGTCAGCTCCATACTAGCTACTACGAAGAAAATTAACTCTACCCAGCCAAAACCAGCACAATGTTAAAAGAAAATCGACATGAAATTGTATGCATAACTCATTTATGTTAATAGAGAACGCAGCTTAAAGGAATGGCTGTGAAGTCTCTGCTCCAGTCAAGCTTTGCAGACTCTTAAAAACTCACAGCAATACATTCAGCTCACAGTTCAAGTTGTATTATGCATAAACACTGCACATTGTATTCATGGGGTAAATACGACAACTGCATGCAGGGTTATGCAAGCTAAAGTGATACTCTCCCGCTGTAGTCTGAGCTGGGTGAAATGTTAAATAAGTGAATACAGCTTGTGTGAATCAAGCATGATTTCTTTTCAACAGTCACTTTTTGGTATATATACATGTGCATGCACAATCATCATAGCTTGGTGAGAACAGAATTTCAGATCTATAGATATATATTGTAAATTAGTCGACCAAAACTATCCTGAATGGAAGTAGGAAAAGCAGAAAAAGATGCAACTGATTTATGGTTATGTATAACAATTTGTCTACAATGATGTTCTTGAAATGACCTGTTATTTATCACAGTTTTTCCAAAGCGTAATAATAATATGACATTCTTTTTAATGTTACTGGATTCGCATATATGTGGGCAAAAGCTGCAGTATTACTAATTTTTTCCACCTTGCTTGTTAAAAAAACCTTAATTTGGAATAATAGGTATGTTTTAAAGTGCCGTATCAAGGCATACACTTCCCAACAGAGTGAAATACTTTTTTTCTAGCTCTTGAAACCATGGAATTTGTTGGAGCAGGTTCCTCTGTGTACAGATAGGCCATGTTTCAGAAAAAAAACAGATGTAATAACTGCAAGGAGTTTCAGAAAGATCATATTTGTATAGCCTATGTGGGAGATGAAATGAAATACTTTGGAAGCAGCTCTTAGTGATGTTCAGAATTTGCATCTTGTATGGATTACTACTGAGCAAATCTGAAATTTGGCTTTAAGCTGAGCAAGAATCCTAAAATGAGGGATCAGTCTTTAAACAAGTAGTTTTTACTTTAGTGATTCTGTAGGAGCATTGATGGTTCAGGCTGCAGTCCCTCCTAGGGACACTTCAACACAATCCATATTTCCCCAAAGAGGGCCATATTGCCCCTGTTCCACCCCCACTTCCACTCATTTTCTGGTCCTAGGATTTGGTTGGTTATGCAAACAGTTAGCTCAGGGAACCAGTCCTGCTGAAATTAAACCAAACTGAAAAATAGTTACTTCAGTAACTGCAGCCGCACTTCCAAAAACTTGCTTATTAACTGAGTGGGACCACCACTCCTGTCTTATGTAGCTTCTAGTCTGGAATTCAAACACAATACCCAGTAATAATTCTGTTTATTAATCCAAAGTGGCTCCATTATTATCATGGGTTAAAAACCAAAATAATGTATCTGTATAGCCTTAATAATTTAAAATTATTAAGAATATCTGTATTGATTGAAATAGTGGGACTATAATGCTATGTTTTTGCAGGACTGACCTGAAGTAATACATAATCCTGGACTCTCAAACCTGCAGATGAAAAGCTATTACAGCAGATTGTCGAACGGTTCTGTTCCGTTTCTGAGGCCTATCAGTGTCCATGTATCCTACAGGTAGTCTCTACTTCCCAGTAAAACTGCTTAAATTTAGTAAGTGTGATTTTTGATTTTCATTCAAGAGGTCAAAACTCTTAAGTCGCTGTTGCGAGATAGGATTCATGCCTAAGTATCTAGCTGGTTACATGTAGCATAGTAATTTTGTTTTGGTTTACATCTTTCATCGACCACAATTTCATTGATGTTGTTACTGAATATGCTTTTCTGCACAGCTTTAAATGGTTTCTTTATGTGTACTAAGCTGTCACATGCCTTTTTATCTTATTCTGACTATGAGTTGCTTACATATCAAATATATTCAAAATAAGAAAGCAGACAGTAAACTGAGGTTTGAAACTTGCATTTAACAGAGCAGGAGAGGATCCTTTCTCATTGTGTTTATGATCAGATATTTTACATTAATACTTTTTTGTTTGTCAAACTGATTTTCAGTACAAGTAGTGATTAATTTTCATTTACATTTTCTCATCCATAGCCCCAGTTCAGCAACAATCTTTAAAGTACAGAATATACACTCATTTCATTCAAATCACTGAGATTCCTCCTTCCTTAAACTTACAAACATGTGCTTAAGTGAATTACAGGATTAGATTCTTTAATTTGTATATGTAGTTATATATATACACACACAAAGAACTGTGTATAGAACATATGCATATTCTATGTAGGTTCTGTATATATGTAAAGCTATAGAGAGAGAATTATGCATATAGGATATGTGCAGTATTTAATTTTTTTTTTATCTCAGTCTTTCCAAGATACATTTTACCAGCGATGCCATTGTGCCACATGCTATTGAGACTGCATCTGGATTATTACTTAGCAGTCTCTTCCTATTCAAAAAAGTCAATTCAAGCTGACAGGGTGCAGGAAAGTGCTCTGGCAAAGGGCAGGAAGATAAGAAATTGCTGCTGTGGAAAGATGGTCTCTTGAAAGCATCACTGAGGTGGCTTAAGAAATTACTGCAACCACATTTCCACATTTCCTGCCTTGTTGGATGATACAGCTCTTTCAGCCAAGAAATCTAGTTATTTTTTAGATTAGCTAATCTAATTAATCTAATCTAATCTAATCTAATCTAATCTAATCTAATCTAATCTAATCTAATCTAAATCTAGCTGTCATCATCTACCTCTACACAAGTCCTCCGTTTAACTTAATTTCCCAGGTAGAGATTATTTAAAATATAAACTGGGTGATTTTTCTTTGAACCGGATGAAGAGGTCTCAAGTGGTTCATTGTGCACAATGTGGTAGGGGAACTAACCTTAAATAATGAAAGAGAAAAGATATTTGCAATAACTTCTAAAATGGTTTCAGCTTTATCTGATAATGGCTATCTGACTCATTCTAAATAAGGGTGGGATTTAAGCCTTGTCGAAGAATAGACACCAAAGGGGTGAAGAGCTGCTTAAACTAAAGGACAATGTAACAGAGCAAATAAGTATCTTAAGTACAATACTGCAATGAGGAGGAACACAAATTTCAGTAAAATACACTAATAAAAGCAAACTCCTTGATGTTTATCGAGGTGGAAACCCACCATTCCAATTGGTATCATTTTGCAAGTGTGTTATTTAAAAAAATGCGTACTAAAAGAACATTTGGAGGGCAAAAGTATGTTGGAACAGATAACTTTGGTCTGTCTGAAGTACACCTGCTCTGCTGCAGGCTATTCTAGGGAAAGTAGCTCTGTGCACCAGCTGTAGGAAAGTGGTCAAGTGCATAACAAAACAGTCTGAACACATTTTAAATGCCTGCCAGAAGCCTAACAATTAGTACTTAATGTCAATTGAAGTCGTACAGAGGTAGACAAATCTCTGTGCAAGCCCACATTGCACTAATGCAAGAAGTTATTAGGTGCCTTCAGGGTATCAGCTCACTCACCTCTTCATTCTCCTGATACCAAAACAAGGAAGGTGGTCGGGTAGTTAGGCTGTGTAATAGAAGATTTGGACCAAGGACTCAGAGTTACATCAGGAGAAATAGTCCCTGGAGACAGTTCTGTGGGCTGTGGGTTGCAGGAGTGCAATATATTCCCTTCACACCTTTTGCTGTCTCCCACTCAGCCCCTGTGTCAGTGCCAGGGAGTAACACCAGTGGTGACCTGGCAGGGGTTCTCTTCCACTGGCGTTTAGCGGTAGAATCAGAAACTGAGGATCTGATCCATAATTTCTCATTAAGTTTGCTAAAGATAGACAAAGATGAATGTTTAAAAATCTAATCGTTAGTGATTATAATCACCGACAGTGGATTTTCAAGCAATTAGTAGTAATTAAGCTCTCATTTATAACTCATTAATATGAAAAACAGTAATTCTATGGATGAAATACTCCCATAGTATCTAATGCAGAGGATTTTGCAGACAGAAATATATGATGAACCATCTAGAGTTTGAGATCTCCAAGTGAGATCTGATAAATATATCACCATAGCCAAATACTGCTAAAATTTCAGCCGGTTGCACAGAAAAATCTCTTGCACAGTATCATAATAGTTTACTTTTAGAATTTTGGCCCCAAGGGGAGCTGTCTGTTAAAGGTGAAGGAGAGAAATATCTTTCCGCAAACTGTCAATATACAAGGTCAATTTATACTGGAGATAGTTTAATTTTTAGTTACATTTCCATTAATTCTAGACACTGTTTATTTTCCAATTTATTTTTCTGGGAAAATGATGCCCTAGAACCAACATCCCCAGGTAAATCAGTGTATTAATTAGTACGTATATCTCTCTAAGAAGGTATGTAGCAGATTGCAGTAGTGTACATACTCCTCATAGAGCATGCTTTATCAAGAACATATCATTTTTTCATACAAAACCTCTGAGGTTTTGTAAGTTGCCTTACACTCTTTATAAATCAGGAGGACCAAGGGAGTTGGATGTCACTACGTATACGTAACCAAAACCTTTTATTTATCATTATGTATTCATATTGTGAAAGTCATACCAAAGTGATGCCACTTCTAGACAAAGTTAGTCCCACCTGGAAATTCTTGGGTTTCTTGCCTAAATGCCTGAACAGAGACTGAATTAATTAGGCATTTGAGGTTGGACTTAATGACTTTCTCTCACTGGCATTTGTGTGTGCACTGCAGAAAAATGAACTTTGGTTTATGAGACTGCATCTGACATGTTAGTGACTTACCAATCCTTTTTCAGAATTCAGTAAAAAGCATAGTTTTTATGCCATGCAAAATTTAAGCAAATCACCAGCAAACATCTAGAGATTACTCTAGTTATGTGTTAGAAAATTCTCATATTCTTAATATGTATTCTCAGATGTATCAAGCTTTTATTTACATGTTTCAATATGCAAAACTATTTTCTGCTGGATTCAAACTGAAAATGAAATTGCTTGTGTACCTTTGTTTTTTGTCCTCGCAGGAGTCTGGATAGGGTCAGGACTGGGTGGAGATTTCAAATAATTTTGTGTTTTCACAGGACAATGACAGACTCAGAGGGAAAGCACTGAAAAAAATACATTCACCTTTAACTGAAAAAATCTTTGCTATTCTGTGTCTGCCACTAAGCAGAGATTTGACTACCTAAATATAGTATCTGTAGTTCAAAAAAAGGAAATATTTTTCTCAGCTGACCTATGAAGATGGAAGTGAGTCTTCTTGCTTTCCTATTTCCCTAATTCTATTTTCTTATAATTTTCATTGCAAAGTTTCAAAAGACTAGGCATACTTCTGCATATTAATGAGTCATGAATTAAATGGATGTCCCATTTCATGACATTATGGGTAATGCCTTTCTTTTCTTACTTCCTAAAATACCATAGTATGCAACTGCCCAGGCAAAATCACTGCTCCAGAATCTGTGCTAGAGCACTTAGCAATGTGCCCATCAGTGAAACGAGAGGTGAAGACGAACTGCTCAGCAGCTTGGTGTTGCAGACAGGCAATAAAGTTTCCTAATACACCTCGCCTTATGAACCTGTTCTGTGTTGCATACATGTCCAAGCGTCTCCATCAGTCCAGACATTCCTGCCAACTTCATTTTTGTATCCACTTGCCAATTTCAAATATATCTATAGGAGAACTTCTGTATCTATGGTACCAGCTATGTAGAAGTTTATTGAAAATAAGGAGGAATGCCCCAGCCTAAGGAAACATTCCACTTTTGAGTTTGTACCCCATCATGCACCAGAGAAACCTCAAAGCAAAACTGCACCTGAACTGATGGCCATGTTTGAGATAGTTCCCCTTTCACAATACTGCAATACCTTTTGCTCTGTGGCAGAAATTAGGCAGGTAACCAGCGTCTCCAAGCCTTTCTGAACTATATAGTTCACTGACGGGACTTCCAAGGCTTCTGCTGGGAAATGCAGCAGTTTGCCAGATTTCTCTAAACACGGTCAACATGATTCCATGTTGGGATCACCCTGCAGGGGCTCGACCTTAAGGAGAAGGAGCTGTGGCATTGAGAAGCTGGTAAACAACTGGATATCTGCAGGGCTCGGCCTTGAGGAGAAGGAGCTGTGGTAAACAACTAAGAGGAAGCAAAGGAGCGCATGGACACCCGCAGGCAGCGAATCCTGACTGTGGAGAAGTGCGTGGACTGTGTGTGGTAACCAACCAGGACGTATTTTGTGGCGCGTGAAAGAGCTGTAACTGCATAAAAAGCGGACACTTGTAGCAATAAAGGTCTTTGGCCTGAATCCCCGCCAGAGTCCGTGCCCTGTTACTCCACAATTCCATGTGTGTTCTCCTACTAATTTTGGTACTGGAAATATTGACAAGGTACCACATCATTGTAAAGGAAAGCCACCCATTCACATGGATTAGGATAGCTTCCCACATTGTTTTAATGTCTGAAGTTGCTGGAAATGTAACCTGTGAAAGCTGAACTGCATGACAGAGATGGAATCTGAGTATCCTGAGAGGATATGCTTGATGTAGCCATAAAAATGGAGTGATGCAACCAGTCAATGTGATGCAACCTAGCTCACATCACTGTTTCCTGGAACAGGGGAAATGCCAGAGTGCTGCGTTACGTACAAAGACGGGTTGTAAGATGTTTGATGGGGTCCTGTGCTCAGCCGAAGCATTGGCCTACAGCCAGGGTATGTGCTTTTTAACAGTGAATCTTATTTTTCAGTTGTAAGCCAGTGTTTTAATTCTCCCTGTCATTCAACCCAATGTAGCACTGCCTCAGATGGCAATTATTATGCTATAGCATTTATACTATAAGCATATGAATATATAGACATGTGTGAGCATGTGTGCACGTGTGTATGTGTTTGGAGTGTGTTACAAAGGAATAGTTCTGCCCATTAATGCTTGTGATAGTGCACAGTATTTAAAATGGGACACTGGCACTTCTAAAAAACGTGTAAAAATGTTTTTGAAAAAAGGCATTGCCATTCTCTCACTCCTAAAATATGACATGGAAAAAGATGTGGCTATTCAGTGCACTGACAGCAGGGTAAGGCACCTTGATTAACAGGAAATCAACCAAAACTAAACATGCAGATCCCGGTTGAGAAAGTAGCTAATGACTAATGTTACTCTATATAATTTCTGATAAGCAAAATCTGTAATCCAAATTTCTCATGGGTCATCTGAACCAAACCCATGGCATCTGGTCATCGCTGCTCCATGGCATCTGGTCATCGCTGCTCCATGGCATCTGGTCATTGCTGCTCCAATCCAGATGCATGTAGCTGCGCTGGGGCGAGGTAAGGGCTGCACAGCCACATTGAATCGTGGGGTTTCAGCGGGGTACCCCCATGGGCACTTTACCAGACACTTTGTTAGAGACCCCTTAATACCTTCATTAATTCCATCATTAATTCTACATTAACTGCATTCCCTCAACCGTAGGCTTATATAGGAGCTTTCTAGAACCCAGTGTAAATTAAAGTAAACCTGAAGTTGTCTTCAGTTATATTAAACTTCTATAGTGCCAAGAAGTAACTCACACTGCATTTTTCTTTGCCCATATCCTGAGGTACCCTAAAAAGAGTCTGCTGACAGCCTTGGCTTACAGCTTTACCTACAGAATAGACTATAGTGTCTTCTGTGTTAGGACATGATGTCCTAGAAACTTTAAAGTGTTCTTTTTTCTCCCATGACATCATCTGTGATGCAGGATTCACATTCCCAGAGAGCATAATCTGTTGGGAGGGTTTTACTTTCCTTGAATCGGGCATATAACTGCTGAAACATTCATTGTGAACCAGTTTTCTTTCATCTGGGCTTGGTATTATTTTAAAAGCGGTTGAGTCAGTTGCTGTTTCACAGTCACAGCAATATCATGCTTGACTTCATTCCCATGGGATTTTTTTGCTAGCTGCCAGTAAACTATGAGAGACAGTTCCCAATGCATTTTTGTCAATGCAGAATTGAAAATGAATTTAATCTTTAAATAGAAAATCAACTAAATATTGAGGCTGGAGGAGGAAGCAGCAACTGAGTTATGACATTTGTGGACTAAACTTTAATATCACAATTTTAATCTATAAAAGTGAAAAAGCAGCTAAATTTCACCCTGGGCAGATAGACTGCTTACTGAGACTAATAAGAAATCCTATCTACTTCTCAGCTTGAACTTTTTCTTCAGCTTATTTTCCATAGCCATGCAGCTGTCTCAGTCTTATGCCAACCTCTCAGCAAAATAAATTTGGCATTTAAATAAAGGCAGAGGAGAATATTGCGCTAACAATTTTTAATAATCTTAATTAATTATTGATTAGAGCTAATGACAGTAAGCCAAAAAAATTGATTTGCTGTTTCTACTGAGCCAAAATGATTTACTTGTAAAATGAAAGTGATTAACCAGTAAGACTAACAGTGATGATTCAAAAAAATATAAACTCCGTAACATCAAAGTATTATTAGGCAGACATCTTTATTGCAGTGTCGGATGCATGAGGGATAGCTCCTCCTAACATGCGTGCGTTGAAACAAAAGTTCATCCTTTATGTACCTTAAAGACATGAATATTCACACATTTTCCGAGAAATCTCTGCCTCCCTGCCTATCTACTACATTTACATAATGCTGGTGCTGCAAAACTACACTACGCATGCGTGGGGGTCTCGGCTGGTCGCCGGTGGTCGTTTGGGGAGTCACCCCTACTCCCTTTCCCCTTTTATGGTCCCGGGTCTCCTAAGGGTAGTTTCTTCTCCTTGGATGTTTGTCCCTTCTGCTGTTCAGCCAAGCGATTCTTTCTTATCATCCATGTTTGAGCACTCCTGCTAGGATGTTTCTATTCTCAAGGTTAAGATATCTTCTGTGTACTCATTAATCTCTCGGTCCTTGCTCTTAACTCTTCTTTGTTTTGACTTCATGAGGCCTCTTGGTTCTACACACATGCTTTCCTTGTGATTAACTGTTTACATGTAGCTGAAATGTTAGCATTGAGGCAAGTATAGCCTAAGGACTATGAGAGTAGGCCGTTCAACATAATCACACAGTTATTAGGCTAAAGAAATCTATACAAAAGTTAAACTAATCGTGTAATCAGTAACCTTCCAGAAAGTACATACATTAAGAAATTTACAAAACTTACTGTTGATTAGTTACACATGCTAAAACCTTAAAATTGTTTTAGATACTTGTTTCAGTGATAATGTGATAATCTCCCATTTCTAATTCACTATATTAATAAAAAGGTGTCTGGTGAGTGATAAGCAAAGGAATCCAAGATAGTTTTAGGTAGTAGATCTTTCATTGCATTTATCACTAGTATGTTGTGATTTCTTTCAACTACAGTAAATAATACATGACTTGGGGAGAAAAGCTGTACAAACCTTGGTAGATACAGATTTTTTGCCTTACAGTACCATTTGGGTAGTAATAAATGACCATGGAGAACTGACCTCTTCTTCATGTCTTCCAGCTACTTTGTCAATATTTATAACAGCAGTAGTTTTTCTCAAAACATTCTAGCATTTAGCCTATACAACCTATACTTAGCTTTTATCTAAGAAAAATCTGTGCTGCATTTGAGAATTTCTCCACTTAGAAACGTTTTTTTTATTACTAGTATGGTCTCATAGTCAGGTATATCCTGTGCTTGTGACATGAAAACAGTATTTTTTCTTGTTATTTTTTAATAGTTAAAACTGAGTATTTAAAAATAATTTCTGACACCACATGCAGTATTTCACTGATATCATATACTGAGCATCATATTCCACCTTCGAGCTTCTGTTTGGTATTCCCTATCTGTAGGTCCAGCAGTTGTTTGCTCCTTAATTTACAGCTTCATGCGAGAAGTTCACAATCAACAGGCTAGTTTTGATGATTCTCCCCCACCATCCCTCAGGATCTTTGTATAAGCCAAGGTAATTCACATTATGACCTATATATTCTGTTCCTATGGGTATGTATGAGGTTGAAGTCTAAAAGACTGGAGACAGACAGGCTGGAGATGGATCAGGTTGATCATCAGAATAAGCCATAATCATAGCATAGTGGAAGCCTAACTATTGCCATTTATTTTTCTTTTCCTTGGTATATATCGTAACAAAAGGCAGTGTTAAGGAAGGAATTTAAAAGAGATAGTTCTGCTGGTATTTAAGATGGATAAAAACTTTTTTAAGTGTAGGTGGTGTTGATTAGAAAGACAATGTTGTTTGCCACCATAAGCTGATCAGAGATGCAGGCAACATTTCCTGTTAACGAGTGAGGATATGTGTGTGTGGTGATGGGCTGTATATATGTAAAATTCATGTGCTGAATAGAGACATCGTTTCAGAATAAAGAGATCCACGATGGTGCTTGGGTTACAAGTGACCAGTGGGATGGAGATGTTGCCCACAGAAAGTCAAGAAAGAGAGGGAGAGTCCAGGCAGGTGAAGAACCCTGGTTTAGACCCTTTTTGTTCAGCACGACTTTTAGTCTCCAAGGACTGATGTGAGAGCGAGCTGTGATTTTTACTGTTGTACAAAAGGGAACTGGCTTGAAGAGAGAGGAAGCGTCAGTATTGCTGAGCTAGAATAGAGGTAGGAGCCAAATTTATATTCTGTAGAGAAGATGAGAAGATGAGAAGATTTAAAGAAAAAACCTGTTTGCTCATACTCTATCAAGAAGAATTCTCTCAACTATGAGTAAAACCAGTCTTCATCTGAGGACATTTCAGCTTATGATTTCAAACTTCCAGAGTACAGTAACTGTTTTCTCTGTGAAACTACCGAACCTGCCAAACCCTGCCTTTGTGTCAATGTGTATTCTGCTGATACCTCAGTTTTATTTGTTTAAATGTCTCAAGACACTGCATGTGTTGAATTCTGTTTCATTCTGAAAAGATCAAAGGCAAAACCAGTGTAACAGCTGGTTCAATTATTTATGAATCAAGTCACGATATTGAACGTGTCTTGATCAAAATACAGCTATGGCTCAAAAGGGAATGCTGATCTCTACTCCAACCCAGCATAATTCAGAAACTGGTATGTCAAAGCTGTTAATTTTTAAGTCATTATTTTTACCGAGACTGCCATGGCAAATAAAACCCAGCTGCATCAACGATTCTTAAATCCAGGCATGGAAGAAATACCCAGCACTGCAGACCTCACCTATGTCCTGGTTGGTTAGAAACATAGAATCATAGAATATCTCAAGTTAGAAGGGACCCATATACATATATATGTATATGTACATATACATATATATGTATATGGGACCCTGTATATATAAAAATAAACAGGGATGCTGGCTCTAGCACAAAGGAGTGGCAAACCATCCAGCAAAATGCTGTTACTGTGTGATGAAGTATGCTGGTTTTTTTCTGGAGTTCAGGGTGAAATGAAACATGTAAAAATGGACTAAATCTTGACAACATTTCCACAACAAGTATGAACAAAAGGTGTGATATCCCATGTGTTTCTATAATTGAAGATATAACTCATTTTGGTGACAGCTCAGATAGTGGCAGTGAAATAGCCTTGACCTAGAAAATACTAAATCTGGAATAATCAAACAAGAGGAGCAAGTGCGACTCAGATTCAGCAAGAAACATCTCAGTCATTTTCACAGAAGAAAGCTGTAATATTACCATCGTTCTGAAAGGGGATAGCCGTGGGGCCAGGGCTACCTGTCTGGCCTTTATGCCCTGCAGTGGCACCGGTGACTTGAGTTCCCCAGCCCAAGGGTGGTACAAAGAATTCCCCCAGGTTCTTACCTCTGCCCAGCGCCAGTGTCTCGGTGAGCGCTGCTGCGTCTGGGAGTTGGCAAGGATTAAGCCCTCGCTGCAGACGTTAGCTACCAAAGCATTTGTACATCATCTAACAGGAGAAAGCTCACTTTCTGGGCTTCCTAAAGCAGATTTCCACACTGTCACACCTTCAGGCCACCAGGACATGAAATGCACTGTAACTATTTTGCCAAAGCTTTATTTTTTCAAATTTACATCACAGTAAGTATCAGTTCAGTTTATGAATAAGTCCAGCTCTTCCATCTGAGGAGTCCAGCTCTTCCATCTAAACTAAAAAGCTCTAACTTAATAAAATGTTACTTTATATTTCTGATGAATTCTTTTAGAGTTTGAGAACTGTCTTCAAACATTTAGTGAACGGTTGACAGTTTGATATGACTAATGTATACTAGCACATGGTAGCATTTATAAGAATAGATTTACAAGTTTAATGATAACCAAATCATATACGATTGCTTTTTCTAGCCTCCAGTGAGACTTGATCACATGGTAAATCATATGATTTTAGTTCTGTTAGAATTTACAAGATTCATTTTCCGGCATCTCATTACACTTATTTATACAGCACCTTTGATTTCAAGCACTGGATTCTCACAACAGCAACAAAGAAAAATATGGAAGAAACCCTGGATTTTCATAACCACTTCCTCTAGGTGCTGCGTGAATCAGCAACAAGGAACTTCCATTAAGTATATGTTTGCCATAGGTAAAAGATCTCGACTAATGGAGTTTTAAAGCTTCTGTCATGCAATTTATTTTCAGGTTTACTCACTCCTCTTTGTTGATGATCCTTCAAAATCTTTGCTCCTTCACGGCTAGTGCTGTGGCATTACAGTCGTGGTGATAATCCTACCAAAGAATGTGGTCTGTCTATACAGGAGTGTTCTTAAATCTTGATCTTGTTATACAAGATTTATAAATTTTTTAATGAAAATACAGTTCAGAAGAATGCTGTCGCAATTTGCTGATCTTGTATGTCAGGGATGTTGCTATATTACGTTGATTGAAGGGAGAAACAAACTAAATTGCGCTAAACTAGTGTGTGCTTTGGTATCACCAAATAATCAGCGCTGAGGTCTGGATTAAAGATTAAAAGATTAAAATGGATTTGTGGCACTTTCCTGTGACATCCTAGAAGAACTGAATTCTCAGAAATGTCTAAATACTCCCCAGGTCCCTTAAATGTTTCATGTTGGGCACCCTAAAATGTAAGCATCCCAAATCATCTCATATCACTGGACCATATATATAAAATGTGAATTAGGGTTTGATCTTTTGTGGCCTTTCTGTGGCCTTAACCCAACATTTAAAAATAGCTGAAATATAGTTGAATAGTTGAAAACAGGCATGGCATTTTCCCTACCAGGAGAGCTACTTCTCTGCTGCTTGTCTTTTTAAAAGAGCTGCCTTATGTATTACTTGAATTACAAAACTGTGTGCTGAGGCATTCCACCAAGTGATGGATAACTGGAGAGACCTTCTGGGAAGCAACAAGATGCAACTGCTTCTCATAATACTCCAATCAGTCTTCCTTCCTGGCCTTTTTCTTCAAAAGCTGATTTTAAAACAAAGATTTATCTCACAGCACTGAGAATTCTGGCTTAAATACAAAAGAGCACGTAGACTGTAAATAAACAGATTTCATAAGCCTGCACAGATTAGATGCTTGCAGCCACATCGTGCTACCTGGTTTCATCATCTGCAATGCAACAAATGTATTAAAAGTAGGTGGTCGGTCCAGAAACTGCTTCCTCTTGCCTTTCCTGCCTGAGAACATGATGCTGTTAGGGGAAAGGGAAGTTCCTACTTGTATTGCAGCATCATGTGGAGCTGGACTGATGCTGCAGCGGTGAAAATGCAGCTGCTTAGACTCCTGGCTCCGTGGGCTACTGCACTGGGGAGCCTGAGCCTTCTCCTGTCCTGCACAGTCACTGCATGAACAGCACTGGCTTAAAAGAACATACTTGACTCCGTGACAGTAAGAGATAAATGAAGAAATACGAAAACTTGGTACAGACTGCAGGGATGATCCCACACTTTGCATGCAAAGTTATTGATGGAGGATGAACACATTCTGCAAGAAAGCCTCCTTGGAACATCTGGCAGGATTATAAATAGCTGCATATTCCCAGAAGATAGGAGAAGGTTAAAAAGAAAAAGAGGTTCTGCTTCATGCCAGCTGCTGCTAGCCAAAATATATGTTAGTTTAGATCACGAGGTAGGAGCGAAATTGTTAGCCAGCGGCTGGTTCAGGTGGAGTCCATTCCTTAGAAGTTCTGAAGATCTACAAGCATCGAGGAAGCCATGGGGGAGCAAGTAGAAATAATTAGGGAATCGGTATGTTTAGAGTGAAGATAACTCCCCTGCTACTGACCTGCAGTGCTTTGCAGGGCTTTGTCAGCGCCTCCAAGCTGCCAAAAATGTGCCAGTGGAGAATGGAAATGGGGCTATTCAAAACAGGTGTCAAGAGCATCCTACCGTGCCTGTGCAGCATGCCCAGGTAAGCTTCATTTCAGGGCCCACAGACACCCGTTACACGTAGCCGCGAGGAAACACCAGTCACAGAACAGGAAAATAAAATTTCCTCATGTCTGTAATCTGTTTTCCCATTCTCCTGTGGTGGAGAGTGTCCGCTTGGCCTTTGTGCCTTCCTTAGTAACCTCAGAGGCTTAAAAGCCTTTTGGAAATCAGCACATACTATTTCCTTAAGAACAATTCAGAACTTCCAGGCTGTGTGGGATAGTGACTCCATGTAGCCTAACTGCGAACACAAGGAACCTGTATCTACAGCTCCAGCTCAGAAAAAGTGAAGGAACTTTGCTCAGCCTTTGTTGGACTGTTGTCCTAAATAAAGATGAATTTTGTCACATAACTAGGCTTTTGTTCAAGAAAGCACTTTTTCTTTCTCATGCATCCCTAAAACAAAATTCAGATGTATTGCTTTGGTATTAAATTCGTTTGGGAGCTCCCACTGTTACCCCGACGCTATGTTTCACCTCCAAAGCATTATATTGAAGTAGAAAGATATTTGCAAGTCGATTTTTAAAACTGTAATATTTAATTTGAGTTGCATTTATGCAGGGAGAGGAAAGAACCACTCCAACGTTTTTATTGTATCATTTACATTGCAATCAGGTTCTCGATAGCCCCCTTAGCAACTGTTTGGCATTTCCCGGCTTGCACTGTAGTCTCCATTAGCAAACCCGGGCGGGACAGGAGGCCACTCGCGACAGCGTTCAGTGATGACCAAAGCCCTGTTCACACCCAGCTCCGGAGCATTTAGCTCAGCTGGCTCATCCAAAGTAAGCTCACACTAACTGGGTGGAAGAAAACAGATTCCGCCCGCATTGCTCCAGGCTCTGGGGTGCTCTGCATCCTCTTTCTTCAAACTGCGGCTACGCTGCCTTTCAGCGGCCCTGTTCTGCTGACCAGAGATCTATCTGAGCACCGAGGGTCACTGTCTCTGCTTTGATTGCTGCTCAGCCTGTTCAGGGGGCATAGAAGCTTTCTCCTTGTCCTAGGGCTTCATCCTAGGAAAGCTGGCTACAGACTAGCAAACGAGCAAGCATATGCTTTATTTTAAGTAAATGGGTATTATGCTAAAATGAACTAGATCTATTCACATATTAATGTAAAACATCTGCTTAAATGCCACCAGGATTCCTAAATCTTTGCAGAATTGAGCAACCTGCCCCGGAACACTGGAAAAAAATGACCGTCCTGAAGTGATGTGCATCACTCTGTATTTGGCAGCACGGTGGTTTCAAATGTGTTGTCAACCCCCCTGTGTAACTCTCATGCGTGTTTGATTTAATTACTGCATGTGATAGCCTCAGGGAAAAACATCTGATTTTTAATGTACTGTATCAGTTGCTAAACCTGATGTGAAGGAAGCCAGCATGAAGTATGTACAGTACGAGAAAGACTAATGTTCACGCTTCTACCACTGTTAGATATTAGATATTAGATATTAACTGATATTAGTTAGGTTGTAACTAATATCAGCCATTCCTGCAAAGGTAAGGGCTCTGAAAGAAGCTCATACAGCTCTTTACTGATGGCAAAAGTAGGAGCCTTAAATTTGGATTCCAGCCTTTCTTCCTCACAAATGCAGGTCTTCATTAGAATTGAAACGGAGGGGCAGCCTGTTCAGGGGCAGACAGACAAATGCGCTGCTTCACACTTTCTGAATCATTGCGTTCACCAGAGCTTGTGTTACTGTTTCCATTAAGTGTTAAAACTCTCTTTAAAAATAATTAACTATCTTCTTTGGGTTTTGTAGTATGTACTCTGCAAGAGACTGAAAACACTGATGAGCATCAGTGCCATCTCCTCTTCTTCCATTCAGCCAACAACCTGTATTGGCTTCCCCATCTCCTTCTGTGTTTAGAAGAGAGGCTGCTCAGGGCTCCTGCCTTCCTCCTGTTTTGCCTCCTCTTACAATGTCTCAGAAGAAGAGGGGACTATTTCACAAGAGAAGAGTTTAGCATTAATGTAAGAAGGATATTTGAAAATTGTGGTGTTTATATGATTCTGAACAGTGCACTACGCGCCAAGATCCCATGCCATTCTCTGGGTTTACTCATCTATCTACATAGACTTGGGCTGGGTGCAGTCCAGGCAGCATAATTAACAAAGCATTAGTTTGATGACAAAATACTTGCAGTTTTGTCCATTTTCTCTGGGATTTCTCTGCCACACAGGCACTTCTTTAGTTCCAGGTTTTGTTGTCCATGGTATGTCCAGCACACCCATTCCGGTCTCTGGAGAAACACACAAAGCACTGAGTGTCAGATGCAATTAAAATGAACAGAAATGAGTAAGGTAAAAGGCAAGCCCAATAATTCTTATATAATTACACGACATGTTTCTTTCAGCAGCTCGTATAGTTGTCTCCTAGATTATGCGGTCGTCTTCTCACCAGGCATGGGAGGGGGAAACATATCTTGGAGCATACCTGGAAGCAAAATTTTTCAAGCCTACCTTAAGAATGGAAACAACCTTACAACCTGCGGACGCCAAGTGCAGTACTTTAACCCTCATCACCTTGCTAAGAGCATGCTGCTCCCGTGCACTGCACAGCCTTAACGGAGCGTGGGTCCTGGCGATGGGACGCCATAGCCTGGCTGCAACGGACTCCTCATTTCAAGTACACTGACTGACTAATCTTTATTACAGCTTTATAATTTCTTACTTTGAGTCTTCAATAAGCACAAATGAGCAGGTGGGCTCCCGCAGAGGCAGCAATGGAGTGCACCTATTCCAGCTCACAGACTGTCTTCTTCACTGGCTGTCCTGCCCCACGCCAGCAGCAGAGGAGTTAACCAGCGGTATCTGAGATGCATACGGGCCGCAGGATCAAAACAAAGCTAATGGCAAGTGACAACCTGCCCTCCTGCAGCTCCAGCTGCAGAATCCCTATGGCAACTTAGCCAAAATGAAACTGTCTTCACCCACGCGTCTCAGCAATTGTGGGAAGCTCTCTCTGAATGCCCAAAAAAGCAAGTGAACCTGACAGTGTATATGCTTTCTTGTCACCACAGGGATAAGGTATATATCTTCAGAAATTTTTTATGAGGACTGTCTTATCCAGATCATAGCTGTAACAAAAACTGTGACCTCTTTCTACTCTATTCCTAGCAAAAAAAAAAAACACTCAGAAAAAACCCGCAGCACTCAGCAGCATGTAATTCACCAGTCTCTGAAAGAGCCACAAATCAGCCATAACCTGGTCTTTTGAATATATTGTTAGCACCACAGGGCAAAGAGCCCCAGAGAACATGAACAGAGCCTGAAAGAGGTGAGTATAATGAGGACATTTTCGTAGGCATTTTAAGTCCTCCTTAATCCAGTCTCTGTACTTCTATTTACAAAGAGTCCATGCTACAAGTTTTTTGTTTCAATATCTGTACATCACCGAATACTGCTGGAGGGGCCCTGTCGCGAATGAGTAATTTACATCACTTCAAGAATCACTGATAAAGATATCAGAAAGCGAATGATTTTAATAAAAATTTGTAAAAAGCTCAACTTAACAGAATTCAATGGCAAGGCCCACTCTATTACTTATTCAACATGGAAAAGGTATACAGAGAGAAACCAAATTACAATTAAATTGGAAAGATTTACTCATGTATCGAACTGAGTTAATGGGTATATTGAGGAGAGAAAGTAGGGGACACCCTCCCATTGAGCCATGAGGTTGAGAGTGGACGGAAATCTACCCCTAGTCCCAGACTTGGTCAACGGTTTATGACTAAGGTTAGGTAAGGAAAGTAAAGGAATACTCTCCCGTTGAGTCACGAGGTTCAGAGTGGACCCCCTTGCTTTCCAAACTCCTTCTCAGAGTGGAGTCTAGGTGCAGCTGAATCCACTCCTAGTCCTGGACTAGGTCAATGGTTTGATGACTAAAGGGATAGGGTATCGGGGATTCTGGTGTAGTGATATATGTTGTGCTTGGTGTAACTTTAGGATGACAACAATTTAATACAAAATAACAGCAATCAAATTCACTAACGATATTGACATAAATCACAGTATCAAATCATATAAAACTTAGCAGCATAATGAACTTAAACTTACTAAGATTCCTTAAACACACACACATATAGCTGTAGAGATAGAGACACATAAAGAGATGTAGAGAAAAGAGATAGATATGTACAAAGGTGCCTATTCAATATCCCCCTTGAATTCAGTCAAATACTCACATCGAATCCTTTGTGTCGCTCAACAGGTGCACAGTTGAGCCTGAGTTGATCGCGAACTTGAGGGTTCACGGACACTGAAAGGTGTCCCACTCAGAGGGAGGTGCTGGTCACAGCCCACTGCGGTCCAGGACAGCTCAAAGGGTCTCACTTGGGACCACTATTTATAGGACTGGGAGGGGATTGACTTTAGGCATCAGTGGGTTTCCACAATCCAGGCAGGTGATTTCTGAAGTTTTAACGGTACCGCTGCCAGGATTGTCTGGAGATAATTGATTAGTTCTGTTCTTGTTCTGTACCTTGTTTAGGTGATCGCGTTCCTGATACGCTCAGTGCCATTCTCCTCCTTGGCTACACAAGAGTGCTTGGTACGGTTGACGGGCTCTCAGCCACCAAACCCTTTGTTTGGAGGCCAGGGCTTGTCAGGCAACTTAGAGTGGCCCAGGTACAAAGGTGAAGTGGGGGTGAGGGGGGAGTGCACCACCACAGGCCCTGATACACTTAGATTTTAAAAAGTCTAAAAAATCTGAAGAAACCTTCAGAAAACATCAAACAACCCATAAGCAATCCAAGTTCCCCACTAGTAGCAGGGAAGATACCAGAATGCTTTCTGCCCGTAAGTTTTTTGTATTTCTTCTTAGTTTTATACTGCTTATGAGTAAAGTTTGTCTGAACACAAGGAGTTAACATTTACTCGAGTTTGCCTTCCCCATTCTCTTAACTCCTGATATGTCAGTTCCTGTAACAATAAACAGCATCTCACTTTTATTTTGGTCTGTTTTCAGCTAAACATAAAAACCTTAATAAAATTTTTGCAAATTTAATTTTGGAATCAAAGGGATTTCCAGGTTTCCCTCATCAGTGCCAACTGCAGTCAAATACACTGCAGGTCAGGAGCTCCAGCTAAAAATAATTACAGTTCAGGTCAGTCAAACCAACTTTTCTATATATTTACAATGAGCACAGGAAGTGTCCATCCTTTATCAGGATTTTTGAGTAACAGATCATTCAGGACCTAACTGAGTACAGTATTTCTTGTTGCTTTCCTGCACTATGATAAAGAAGGTCATGTTTTAAGTGGACTGGTCACTGAAAGGGCTCTAGGTCAGCTCAGAGGCTGGTGAACCCTCATCTCCAAAAGGTCAGTAGTGTCCTACAGAGAAGTTCACTAAACTTTGATTATAAGAAAGAGTTTTGAGGAGAAGGCATGCTAGGAAGCCCAGTGAGGTTTTGGGTATTTTGTACATGCCTCAGACATTTTGTATCATGTATTGGCCATCCTTCTGCAGACTAGATTCTTAACTGAGTACAGATAGCACTGGTCACGAGCAACGGAGCTGTGATCCAGACGAAGGGTGGTTGGTGCAACTACATGGCATGAGATGGGAAAGTGCAGTTAGGTCTTGCATATTTCTGTGCAAAATATTTCTCTCAAGTTGCGCCAGGGGAAGTTTAGATTGGATATTAGGAAAAATTTCTTCACTGAGAGAGTGGTCAAGCATTGGAACAGACTGCCCAGGGAGGTGGTGGAGTCATCATCACTGGAAGTGTTCGAAAAACGTGTGGATGTGACACTTCAGGACATGGTCAAGGGGGCATGGTGGTGTTGGGTTAACGGTTGGACTTGATGATCTTGAAGGACCTTTCCAACCTTAGTGATTCTGTGGTTCTGTGATTCTGACACATCAGGGATGCAGCAGACCCTCCAAGTACACGCTGCCTACGTGGCCAGATGCACAGTAGCCCCTTGCTCCTAAACCTGTACAAGAGTAGTCCATTAGACACTATTAATGGAGGAGGCTTTTGGTCACTGCTGCTGCACATTTAATAATTCAAAGCTCTAACGTATATTGCAGCTACAAGGAAATATTCATCATTTACTATTTAACCGTGAAGAATTTTGAACATTTCTAAAGGACTTGGTCATTGTCTTACACTTATGTTCTATATTAGTCTGTTTTGGAGATTTTTTGCCAGAGAAGTAACTGCAATCCTACCTGCAGGTGAATTTGGTATATGTGAATCAAAAAACTTATTTTGAATGCATGTTTATGCAGATGTTTTGTCTTCAGAGGAATACAAAACGAAATAATACTCAAATCATAAGTAATCCATATTTTTAATGTAAGTTCCAAGTATGCTTCAGTTACATAAATCTTTATTTTTGCATCTTGGGTTAGGACACAAGGCAGCTGAAATGCTTCTGAACAAGGATATTGATTTGAGGAAAGGCTGGCTTTGTTTCATTGTAATCTGAAGAGTATGCAATAACAGTATGCAAAATGCCTAATGATTCACTAACAGCAACTATATGGAAAGGCATGTTGACTGGTAAAATCTTCAAGAGATTCGTGAAGACTTTAACAAAATTCTAAGGAGCCTTAGAGCTGCAGCAATCTGTTTCACAGAATCACAGAATCACTAAGGTTGGGCAGCCTGTTCCAATGCTTGACCACTCTCTCAGTGAAGAAATTTTTCCTAATATCCAATCTAAACCTCCCCTGGCACAACTTGAGGCCATTTCCTCCTGTCCTATCGCTGGTTACTTGGGAGAAGAGACCAACACCCACCTCGCCACAACCCCCTTTCAGGTAGTTGTAGAGAGCGATAAGGTCTCCTCTCAGCCTCCTCTTCTCCAGACTAAACAACCCCAGTTCCCTCAGCCGCTCCTCATAAGACTTGTGCTCCAGACCCCTCACCAGCTTCGTTGCCCTTCTCTGGACACTCTTCAGCACCTCAACATCCTTCTTGTAGTGAGGGGCCCAAAACTGAACACAGGATTCAAGGTGCGGCCTCACCAGTGCCGAGTACAGGGGCACAATCACTTCCCTACTCCTGCTGGCCACACTATTTCTGATACAGGCCAGGACGCTGTTGGCCTTCTTGGCCACCTGGGCACACTGTCGGCTCATGTTCAGCCAGCTGTCAACCAGCACCCCCAGGTCCCTTTCCGCCGGGCAGCTCTCCAGCCACTCCTCCCCAAGCCTGTAGCGTTGCATGGGGTTGTTGTGACCCAAGTGCAGGACCCTGCACTTGGCCTTATTAAACCTCATACAGTTGGCCTCTGACCATTGATCCAGCCTGTCCAGATCCCTCTGCAGAGCCCTCCTACCCTCCAGCAGATCAACACTCCCACCCAGCTTGGTGTCATCTGCAAACTTACTGAGGGAGCACTTGATCTCCTCATCCAGATCATCTATAAAGATATTGAACAAGACTGGCCCCAGAACTGAGCCCTGGGGAACGCCACTTGTGACCGGCCGCCAGCTGGATTTAACGCCATTCACCACAACTCTCTGGGCTCGGCCATCCAGCCAGTTCTTTACCCAGTGAAGAGTAAACCTGTCTAAGCCACAAGCCGCCAGTTTCTCCAGGAGAATGCTGTGGGAGACACTTCATTTGTGCACCTGATGCAATAGCATTTTAACCTACAGTTGCTGATCCACAAACTCTGGAATTAGATGTTTTGAGCCTCACCTTAATTTTCTGCAGAGGGACATGCAAAGAACTCAGTACTCTCCCTATTTTATTTCACTTTACTGTACTTTCAATCTAGTAAATGTCATCACACCCGTGTTTGCACGGCTTTTGGTGGGTCCAATTCATGTAGAGCTCTGGTTCATACTCACAGAGCACAGCTAGCAGCCAGGAAGGGAAAAACATCCTGATGTCAAAGAGGTAGGACCTTTTGGACCTTTTTTCCCTGTCTTTGATAGTAAGCCAGAATATGAAATACTGTAACCTAGGCTGGAATATTCAGAAGTAACAGTTGCTGTTCCTCTGTCTGAAGAAGAAAAAAATGCTGTTCAGTCTTTCTTCAGTGCAAAGACCTGCTACTGAATGGATCTTCTCGTTTCTGAGACTGCTGAGAAGTTGAGACTCCATTGTCTGAAGCTTAAGAAAGCCTCTCTTGGCTTCAGTAGAATTTGATGTAAATTGTTCAAGAAAAGGATTGTTTAAATAAGAATCATATCTGTGATGATTTAAGAATATAAGCAAGGTGGGCCTTCGAGGGGGTGGTAACATCTTATTAGACCATCAGAAAGTTGTTTAAAAGGGGTGTGCTTTTCATCTTACCCAAAGGGCTTTCGTGCCTGAAACCTCTTCTGCTTCCAGCTGCATCAGGCAGTCAAACAGAGAGGTAACCTCTCCACAAAAGCCTTGTCTCTATGGGTAAGAAATGTCACCTCTCCCCACCTCCTCTGATGTCGAACTGCAATAATTTGTAAGCTGATTTTCTTTTGAGTCCAATTGTCTCGGAAAGCTTTAAAGAATAAGACATTTCTCCATAATGAGGTTGCCTCCCTATAGGTGTTTACCACTTAAAGGTTAATGTACCCCAGTATTAAGGAAACTGTCCTTCTTCTACAACCAATACAATAAAAAACAGGTATTTTTATTATTTCTCTCAGCATGACCAAAGGCTTCATAGAAGAGGCAGTGTGGTTTATCAGCTGGAGTATGGACCCAAGGTCAGGAAACGTAGTTCTGTTCCTCATCTGCCACTCAGCGGTGTTGAGCGAAGGTGTGAATTTTTCAGGGCGTGATGACCTGTGTCCAAGCAGAAGCCGAGATAAGGCTCACCCCCCCACACACGCCCTGCTGAGAGAGAGCTGCGCGTGCTCCGGCTCAGCGCCGAGCTGGCACGGCTCAGCACCGGCTCCAGGCTCAGAGCAGAACGGAGTTTGCATCTGCCTGCACAGGAGCACACGAAGGGGTGCCTGTGCCTCCAGATCTCCTCTCACTTATCTGCACAGTCATTTGGGGTTTTAGGGAGATTGGAACAGGAATTTTTGCATCTAGCATCTTATTATAACTGCTCTTGCAGTTAAACTGTGGTCTTCCTTGTGCTGATCCTACGGAAACTATTAATATGGCACATTACTTAATATTAAAAAACCACTGTTGTCAGAGTGGTAGGGTACAAGTAGACCAGGAAGTTCATTAGCATTCTTCACCAGATAGATCTGGAAATGTAGCGGTACATGCTAAACGATTAAAAGATGTTCAGGTGCCTTTCTCAGGGAAATGACTTGTCTTCCCTGGTGGGTTGTTGTGATTGCTCAGAAACTGCATAATCTGACATGATGATGCCTGTCTCTTCTCCTGAATGATTAGAAACCTTTCCTGTCAGAAAATATTTAGAGTATAGTTTGTCTTCCATTGCTTTCAATTCCCAAAGCAATTACATCAGAAAGACTTAGAACTGGACCAGTGTGATTTTCTTTTAAACTGATGCCATTTTATCACTAGAAACCTGCTATCAACACTTATTCTGGATGTGTGGGTGCCTATTCTGCCAGACTTGTTATTTCCCCAGTTATACTGAAAACTGTCTCCGTGTGAAGAGGATGGTATTGCTGTACCTAAGCCAGTATGGATAACATCTTGTGAATTCTAGTTTTGGCAAGACCTAAGAAACAGATACAAATTTAGTTTAGAGGGCACCCCAGCTTCCCATTGCTCTCTGCTCTTGGCTCTGTTTTCTGTACCTGACCAAGGGCTTTTAAGGCTCCAAGGGTGACAATTCTGGATTGTCTCCAGCCCTTATATTCAGAGGTTATAGAATATGTGTCCCTAAAGTGAGAAGTACTTTCTCCTTTGGTTATAGTGGTGCCTGGATTGGGTAACAGTGTGTGTTTGTAATTACGTCATCTAAGTTTACTTGGCAAATTATCTCCAAGGCATACATGATCACACAGTACAGTGCAATATCCCTAAATATAAAGGGGAACAATAATTTATAAGCTAAATCATTGTATCTAGCAAAAACATAAATATGCAACTAAAAGTCAAATGAAAACAATTCAAAGTCTTTCTTTTTAATTCTTCCTTAGATCCTCAGGGCAGAAAGCAAGAGACAGTAAAGCAACAGCAGAGAACAGAACAAGGATATCTGGTAAGTGGGTCAAGCTACTTAGAGAAAGATTTTTAAAAAAAACCAAACCCCAAACAAATTAATTTAAAAGAAGTGCGCATGAAAGGGGAAAGAGAAAGAAAATTCAGAGTATGGCGAGCAGTGTCATGGTTTAGCCCCAGCCAGCAACTAAGCCCCACGCAGCCGCTCGCTCACTCCCCCACGGTGGGACGGGGGAGAGAATCAGAAGAGTAAAAGTGAGGAAAGTCATGGTTTGAGATAAAGACAGTTTAATAGGGAAAGCAAAAGCCACGCACGCAAGCAAAGCAAAACAAGGAATTCATTCACCACTTCCCATGGGCAGGCGGGTGTTCAGCCATCTCCAGGGAAGCAGGGCTCCGTCACGTGTAATGGTTACTTGGTAAGACAAACGCCATCACTCCGAATGTCCCTCCACCCCTTCCTTCTTCTTTGTCCCAGCTTTATATACTGAGCATGACATCATATGGTATGAAATGAATATTTCTTTGGCCAGCCTGAGTCAGCTGTCCTGGCTGTGTCCCCTCCCAGTTTCCTGTGCACACCCAGCCTTCTTGCTAGCCGGCCAGCATGAGAAGCTGGACTGTCCTTGACTGATCACCAACAACCCAAAACATCAGCACGTTATCAACATTTTCTCATCCCAAATCCAAAACATAGCCTCACACTAGCTTCTGTGAAGAAAATTAACTCTATCCTGGCTGAAACCAGGACAAGGAGACAGCTGACTGGTCTAGTCTCGCCTCCTCTAGAACTGACCCATAGAAGTTTACTGGCATTGGACTTAGCTGTGTTTCACAAAAACCTCTTCTAGCACGGCATCCAGTCCTTGTCCATGGTTCATAATTCACAGGGAAATAAGTTAACTTCTCTGGTAACACAAATTAGGAGAGGGATTCTGGAAAGAACAGACTGAGATTGACAACTGTACTGGAAAGGCTGAATGGTTTTGTGAGAGGGATGCAGGGATGGGGGAAGAGTGCCTGCCCCGCTCAGTTGCACCACTTCTACAGCATGGGGCTAGATTTTAATTCCCATTGGTTTCAGTAAACCAACCCCAAATTTCTAGTCTTTAGCAGGCAGCTTAAAAAAAGAAAAAGTTGTGCCACCACTGGTTTGTTTTGTTTTTAATGCATTCAAGGGTATAAGCTACTCTTCTCTCTCAGGCTATTGACATAATTTTGCACCTTTTTGCTTCTAATCTTACTATCTCTTATACAAGAAATACAAATTCACATGTAGAATAGTGGTTTCTGTTCTGGCTAGGACACAGAGCCAAATAACTTTTAAATATAATCATTCACTATCAATCTATTTCAGACAACTGCAGCAAAGAAGTCAGTAACTACGTCTCTTGGAGTGGGGACTAGGGACTTCATCTGACTGCCAGGACTTTCCAAATATCATGGCGAGTGGCTTGGTGACTACATCAGCCAATTCCCTTAGGACTCTGGAGTGCATCTCATCAGATCCCATAGACTTGCGATTGTTCAGGTTCCTCAGGTCGTCTTGAACCTGATCTTCTCTTACAGTGGGAGGGACTTTGCTCCTCCAGTCCCCTTCTTACAGTCCATCCCCTCAAGATGTGTGGGAAGAGAGACTGCCAGTGAAGACTGAGGCAAAGAAGTCATTGAGTACCTCAGCCTTCTCTTCATCCGTTGTTACCACCTTGCCAGTCTTGCTCATCAAGGGGGGTACACTTTTTTTGACCTTCCTCTTCTGGCTGACACACCTGTAGAAGCCCTTCTTGTTATTCTTTGTGTCCCTTGCCAAGTTCAGCTCCAGCCGTGCCTTGGCCTTCCTGACCCCGTCCCTACACAACCTGGATGGGGTCAGGAAGGCCAAGGTGCGGCTGGAGCTGAACTTACATCATCCTTCCCATACATCAGTGTCTTTTCCCTTGTCTCTTTCCTCTTTCAGACCAGACTTCTGAAAAGGTTAGTTGTGTTTCTATAGTAATCTGAAGAACTGAGTAAGTCAAAAGGGGAACACCTTTCTGAGTATTAAATAGCTTGTTCACCAGCAAGACACTATGCCCATGTGTTAAGACACAGTCCTAGTGTATCCTCAACTATTCTCAAGCTTTCTTGCTGTTTCTCCAGTAACAGCAGTTCAAACTTTCAGGCCTTGACACTTCAAGGAGCATTAGCCCTATGTTGCTTAGAAATATTAGCAAACATGCAAAATTACTTCGATACTTCCCCCCACAAAGAGAAGGAAGTAATTTAGGAAAAACTGATGCAATCTAGAAAGAAAAGGCTCAGCTCTGTTTCATCAGTTATGTGATCCTGAAGGCAAGGGGGGATTATTTACCCAGAGTGCAGAGTCACCTGTCATTTGCTTCAATATTTGTAGGTATTTTGGCAGGATGGAGGTTTCTGATAAGAGGATATTATTTCACACGTGGCAAAGTTGAATGAGTGCTCTGAGCACATCATTCTGAGCTTTCCACAAGGCCTCAGCCTCTGCTGCACTTGGCTGAGTGCATTCAGTTTGGGCTGATTTCAGCAGCTCAATGTCACAGGCCTGTGTCATCGCTTGTAAACGTTGGGTACCGGGAGCACAAATGAAGGAGCCATGGCAAAACCAGGCAGCACACTGTAGAAGCTGAATTAATTGCTGATAGATGTGGGGAAGACGAGAGAGTAATTTTGACCTTTCCCTTCTAAATTTGTCTTTCAGAGTTACCTTTTGATAACTTTTGATATCATTAAAGTGTCAAAAGAATAACAAAACAAAAAAAAGCAGAGGAAAGACAGAAAGTTAGAGCAAGCTGAGACATCCTGAGGTATTTGGGATAGTGATGGATGAGTACCCCCATAGTACTTCAGCTGTTGCAATTTTAGATGCCAGGTCAGTACCAAACAGAAGAAGTGCATGAGACATGAAGGAAGCATAAGTACATCACACTGATGGGAGGAGGGACTGTGATTTTGCCTGCCCCTTCCCAGATCCTCAGCTTGTAGGTACCCTGGCTACACTTCCAAGAGGCCAGAGGCACTTTTCAAGGCTGTTTCTGGTTCCCAGGCTTGTGACTTCAGGCTGGCAGGCCTTTCTATGTCAGATTTTTTCAGCAGACAATTTCTTCTCTTTAGTAATTTTCCCCTTCTAACCAGGCCACCTTGCTGGTGGCTTACATCAAGGTTGGTTTCTTGTCTTTTTCTCTGTTGTGTTTGTCTGCCAGGTTTGGGTCTCTGTATGGCTGGTTTATGGCTTCCTCCTTTTCCTTATCATCCCATCAGACAAGGTCCTGAATCAGATAATCTTAGCGAAATAAACATTCTTATATCCACATATCCTTATCAATCAGTGTGAATGACTTCCATCACTGCCTCCCGTATCTGTGGTTGGTTAGGTTTGGGTCTTTGCACCCTCTTGCTTGTGGCTTTCTCCTTTTCTTAGCATCCCCCTTAGCATTGGAAAGGTCCTTCCCCAGACACCTTTCAGGAAGCACATGCTCTCTCCTTCTGCATACCCTTACAACAACAATTAGGATCTGGCTGAGCACTGAGGAACATACTACTGGACAGCAAAGGAACCGGTGTAACTGCCAACATATTCTATACTAGTAGCAGGATTTTGAACTTGACATGAAATTTCACCAGAAGCCAGCACAGAGACTTTAAAATGGGAACATTATGTTGAAACAACCGAGTACCCAAAAGACTGTGAGCTGCCACATCCTGTATCAGCTGCATTTGGGAGATAACACGGTTGGTGACTCCCGCAAAGAATCGCAATAATCCAGCCCTGAGAAGTTAAAACCAATTCAAAATCCTCCCCCTTAGGAAGGGACACAGCCTGCTGATATTTCATAGGCAGCACAAAGATGGCCTGGTAATAAAATGCACGCGTATCTGTTGATCAGTTTGACAACAATACGAAAGCTTAACTCTGGGAGATGGGTTTAAAAGTGCAAGATGAGCTGAATACCAGGATGGCAGTCACATTCAGCAAATATCTCCTGACATGAGCCTTATTCAACTCTTCGTGCTTGCTGTGTCCAAGGACTGACTTTCTTCTCTTATGTCTCACAGAATCACAGAATCATTAAGGTTGGAAAAGACCTTCAAGATCATCAAGCCCAACCACCAACCCAGCACCACCGTGCCCACTAAACCATGTCCTGAAGTGCCACATCTACATGTTTTTTGAACACTTCCAGTGATGGTGACTCCACCATCTCCCTGGGCAGCCTGTTCCAATGTTCGACCACTCTCTCGGTAAAGAAATTTTTTCCTAATATCTAGTCTAAACAGTCGCCTTACAATTTGGCCTCGCACAGTTGCTGGTGTCTCCCCTGCCCTGTCCTGGGTTTCTCTCCCTGATGTGTGTTTCTTTTCTGTCTTTGGGGGTTTTTTTCACACACAAAGCTCGAACGTGCCATGTACAGCCACTGGGACCCTGTCAGACAAGATATCCATTATGTTTAAAAGTAAATCTAAATAGAAACTGGTAAGGCATCCACAGCTGTAATCATCAAACAAAACAGATTTAACTGATAGTACTGAATGGTGCCAACATAGTAAAAAAAGTGAAGAGTCAAACTGACCACTGTTTTCCCTCATTTACCTGTCAGCACAGTTACACTGGTGAACATGGAGCGGGACAGGGAACAGCGAAGGAGAGGTTAAAATACCCTCTTCTCTTTGCATGAGAAACTGGAGCCCCAGATCTGCCCAGCACTGTCCATACTCTCACCTCCCACAAGTGCCTGTGTCCACCTCCACTGTGAGCAAGGCAGGATGACTTCTTCTCTCCACACTCCCTTCTTCGGAAAATCTTGCCTCTGTGGGGTAAAGTGGCATTAATTCAGCCTGCAGAAACAGGAGAAAGCCTGAACCATTGCAGTTAACAGAGCAGTGTACAGCAAGGGAAAAGAGGCACCTGCTACCTTTGCAGTAATCAACATTTCAAATCTATCACTCCAGCTGAAAAGCAATCCTTTTTCAATCTCTTGATACAAACCACACATAGAAATTAGGCATAGCTTTGACTGATGATAATTTTGCTGATAAAAAAGGTTATTTATGACAGTTTCAAATTTGATGAAATAAATTCATTTCAGTAAACTCCAATTTTTTTGTTGACAAAATGGAAGAGCATTCCCTCGGCAATTCCTGTGCCAAGTACCACAGAGATTGCATCTAACCTTGTGTTTGAATATCGTCTCATCGGCACAGTCAGACCAGGCAGGGAACACCTCCGCTGCGGTCACTGAGGTGGTTATATGGCACAGGAATGTTCACGTTAACTCTGAACTAGCAGGGATAGATGCAAGTGATGGGACACCCATTAACAGAGCACAGCCAGGCAAGGCATCATGCAGCATAGCGTAGCTGTGCAGTTGGGCTCCTCCTTCCCTCTTCCCTCAACTCAATCCAATCAAGCTTGATCCAGACTTGGAGCTAGCTCTGTCAGTCCTGTGACAGCTGCAGAGGGCTCAGAGAGGACTAATTTAGGCTCATCAGAAGAAAATACTTGAGGAAAAGAGCTCCTCATTCCTCAGTCATCACTGGGAGAGAGCAGGCTCAGAACTATTCGTTTGGAATTGCCCTAAAAATGGATGTTCATTCCCTGAGAAAAGCCCTAATCTCAGCAAATTACCACGAGGCAGTACAAGCACATGCAGGCAGCACCTTCAGTCTGTTGCTGCCTGGCTCTAGATGTGGTGCTCATGTATTTAGAGCTCTTGCAGGTGGTTCTATCTAAGAACCAGCCCAAGACCTCAAGTCAGCATCCAAGATATCCTAAGCATATCTCCTGGGCACTTAGGTGGGTTTCTTCAGTGTTCTGGTTGGACTTGAGCTCTCCTACCTTCCTGTTGATCACCTGGCAAGAAGGGAACACAAGAGCTTGGGAATGGGATGCTGCTGCTTCCACCCCGAGATGCGCTTCTGATCCTCCCTACAAGACCAGGGGACGCGGTGTCCCACAGGATCAGGCCAACAGAGGGGTGAGAACGGTCCTCCCTTACCTGCTGAAGGACACCTGAGTGGCAGTCATTTAGTGAAGTGCCAGTCACCTTTCCCAGCTGAGGAGCTGTCTGCAACCCAATACAACAGTCACAGAGTTCGCCATTTGATACAGATGTACACCCCTCTGCCACACTCTTTGGAGACAATCCAAAGTAATTGCAGAGCTGTCTACTGGTACTGTGAAAGCAGGTAATAAGCAGTGAAAGACCTTCATGGGTTTAGGAGGCTTTCTGTGGTGTTACAGGGGGGATTCACATAGTTCCTCCAGGAGGAATAATCTCAACATGGATTTGCTTAGTGCTAATGAGTTCTGGTATTCAGTTGCATGTTGTTTCCACGTGTGGTAAAAAGACATGCAGTCTCATTAATCCCCTTTAACTGTGAGCCATTTTTCTTTCACTTTTAATATTCTCAAGCCCAGGGAGTGCCAAGGGGAATACAGGACAGGCTGACTACAGAGGAGTTATTTCCTCTGAAATCATGCTCATCCGTCTGTCAGGAATTCTTGAAACAACTGCAATAAATCCTGAATTTTTAATATGGTTCACAAGTTCAGAGACAGAAAAATCAGTGCTCAGACAGCTGGGATTGAGGTAGTTATCTACGATGTCAGGGTACACATGTTTCTGTAAAAGGAAATCAAACAGGAAACTGCATTGAAAAAAGAGTGATCAAATATGGTCAGAAGACAAAGAATGACTGATGGAAAGTAGAAGAAGATGGGTCAGTAGAAATGGGTATGAAAGGGCCAGGAGAGAAAAAAGAGCTCTCTGCCTGATGCCTTGTTGTTCTACATTATAGCCAAATATACAGGTCTATATTAACCAACACCATAAATGTAAGGAATAGTACCCAAACAGCATAACAGAGGCTGCTGTGTTAACTCTCAAAAATCCAGATAGCCCAAATCCTTACAGAATTCTTGGTTGCAAACACAGAAAATGAGACATGACTTCAGGGGAGCTACAGATTGCTTTCGATGGCCTTGCTACTCACAGATCACTAACTGGGAAGCAACGGTATGGGCTGAAATCTCCCCCACAGACCCCCTGGCCTCACTGAATTATTATCAATTCCTATAGGAGAAGGAATGGCTGCTGCACTGCATGTGTGTTTCTCAGCTGCAGTTGTGGCCCCACTGAAGCTGGAGTGTCAAACCCCACACTTATGTCAACATGGCAAAATATATGCAAGGATACAGAGACAGTATTTACATTAAAGAAAACAGATGTGCATATGGGCATTGACACCTGTGCACACTGAAAGATGCAGCAGGGTCAGAAATGTCTTCAGGAGCTGCAGTAGGCTTGAGGCAGGAGTCAGGTCAGGCTAGAGGGTGAAGCATGAGAAGGAAGCATGAAGCTCAGCTGAGCTGAGGAAAACAGCAGAAAGAGGATATGGTTCACAAACTGCAGCAGACCTTGTCTTGTCCTACCACAATGGGCAAGACGCTGAGGTCTACCTTTACCACGTTTGAGACTGCCCAGTCCTGCAGGCAGAAGGCCAGAGTGCTGTGAAGGGAAGGTGGTCTGAAAGTCAAGGGAAGACAAGAGGCTGTGCATTGCAAGCAGGTGAAACAGAGGTTCTCTTCTGCCAACTTTGACAGTGTGGCCAGTAAAAGCCTGTGATGAAAACATGGAAATCTCAGTGTGATTTATACGTGTTCACATATGGCCGATTGTCTACAGTCCCACTCGAGCCAATGGCAGTCCAGTCAGCGTAGTCAGTGTCAATGAATGTAATGGAGTAATTAATCTGATAAGAAGTAAGCTTCTACTTTAAGATGAGACGAATCATGATATTGACTTTATTGGCTAGGTTTCTATTGACTATAAAGGGACTCTAGGGTCATTTGCTGAGATGTAGGTGCTTACAGTCTGGACATCTACATGAATCCGTCTGAATATTCCTAAATGAAAGAACAACAAAGAAAAGTCAGTGACAACAGCAAATTCTGGCCATTATATACCACAGCATTCCAGGAAATAAATGTGATTTCTTGGATCAGTAAAAGTCAAATACACTCCTTAAGGTTTCCAGGAAATGTTTTCTGGGGTCTTTCTGAAGGCAACAGCATCAGCCAAAGTTAGTGGTGAAAAGATCTTTCGAGAGAGTCTCTCCATGAGCAGCTGACGGTTTCAATTTCCAACCCACTATGCTTGCGTATGTAGACAGTGTGTATGGATAGGCAGGGTTTTCTGATGCTCCTGGAGGCCTCTGATGTGGTTAAGTATGTTGAGTCGGTCTTGAGACATTCTGCCTACTGGCAGGAACTCAAAGCTAACCAACTATGTTCTGGGCTGGCCAGCACAGACCTTTCTTGCTGTGTTGATGCATTACCTGGCTGTTCTGCCTGGATATGGTAACTTCTCTTCCTAGCTAACTCTGTAATTATCCAATTTTGCAAACACCTTGATATTGACCAAGACTCTACTGTACATCTTCAGGGATCTCTTGAATGCAACATTGATTACTGCACTAAAAGGTTTCTCAGAAATGAGAGGCTGTCTTACAGCAGAGTAGCTTGGCATTAGGGAATAGAGAGAGATGCGAGACCGTAAGACCTCCTAAGAGAACTTCAAAGCTCAGAGAGTAAAACAGCTTCAGGCATTCAAATGTTGGTAATATGCAAGCTACCGAGAGAGTCAAGGTCTGAGCTTAGGCCTCTTCCTTCCTCACATCAGAATATTTCTGCTAGTGAAGCCAGCTGGCTTTCTTCAGCCCTAGGTTAGAGTTGGAGCTGTTTAGTGTTTTAAGGATGGTCAGGGAACTTGGACGTTGGTTAGGTGATGAGTCCCAGCTAACACTGTGGGGATATCTGGTTAACTGCTAACCCAAATACACACCAAGGCCAGACAGTGATCAGAGGAGCCCAGACAGCCCAGCCCATGGAAATCAGACCCTCCTAAGCCCATCACAGGTGACTAATTAAGAAATTGCCCCTGTTGCAGAATGCAGGAAGGCTTTCAACACAAGAATGTTAGTCTGCAGTGCTATGCAAACCAAGGGGGACTGTTGCTAAAAGGACTTACTATGGGATGTTGGAGTGCACTAGATCTGATGGTCCTTAACAAACACCAACAATGCAAATGCATCTCCATGAGAGCCTCACTGTGGAGAGGTCATCTTTGCAGGGCACAGTTGCATCTTTGGCTGCCAGATATTAATTAGGGATTAATTAGGTGAGCCTGAAGCTAGTGTGGAAGAGCTTGGTGAGCAAAACTTACATAAAACCTAGGAGAGATGGGAAGCCTGAGTAGGAGTGTGTCCAGAAAGGGTAGGAGAGCTTGGGTTTTGTGTATACATGTAGACTTGACACTGTATTTAGACTTTTATATGTTGGGGATGTGGGACCTTGATGTAACATAGAAGGCTGGTTAGCTAGTTTCACGCCAAATGTGGGTCATAGGAAGAGACAAAGAGGGGAAAAAGAGGAAAAGGTACTGCCCCACTAACCGTGGGGTGGAAGCCTGCAACCAGATCTGCCTAGCAGTTTTCTCTGGGTGGGATCCGCGCTGCTGTACGTGCCATGCACACAGAAACCTGTCACAGGAAGGTCTCTCCACTGTGTACAGACACACTGCCAACAACTGCCCCCACCAGCTCATTCATCTGCACGCAAATCAATGCTCATGCTTTGCCTACGGATAGCTCACATCCATCGCAACAATGACAATACCTGTGGCATCAACAGCCCACGAAAAACAGAGGCAACTAGATGGCACAGGCTGTTGCACAAAATGAAACATAAATTCTAAGAAATACGGAATTGGTTGGTAGGGACTAATACAGAGACCGCTGAAGTGATACTTTGTTTTTTGAATCTTTACATATACAGAAAGAAATAAAAATGTATTATGCACATATAGAAATATATTATGCACATATTAAATTGCTGTACAGAGCTTGTTGAATGGTGCAGGTAGAGCATGACTTCCAGAAGAACACCTTATTGTTCTACGAACAACAAATCAATTCTTACAATCCCTTTTGCATGCCATGGATTTTAGTGGGAGCTGGAGCCAGTTTATCTGTAAAGCAATAATTACCAACCCTCTCACAAGCATTGACTGTGGATCTGGGGAGAAGTTCCATTCGTGCCTGAAATGCCCGCTTTTTATGTGAGAGGAGCTGGCAATGAGAGCTCTTAAGGAAGCTGTTTGGCACTCACAGCCGGGAGGATAGCTTGAGGATTAGCTTCCATATGAGCTTCCATACATAGTGTTGATTCACCCAGGATTTCCAGGTATGCCTGGAATGCTAGGAACCTGAAAAGTGGTAGGCTGCTGGCAAAATGGCATGTTTCTGGTGAAAACAGGAGATTGACAGCGAAGTGGAAGATGTGGCAAGTGTGTGCAATGACAGGAATTTCTGCAGCAGGAAAAGGTCAGTTTACATTTCTGAATAATTTCAGGAGAGTGGGAAAAGCTGGTTGCTTCACATAGAGTACGTATGGCCAAAGAATAATTAAAAAACAAACAAACAATCTTCTTTTTAAAATTTCATGGCTTTCAAGGCCTTTTTCTTGATTTTGGAGTTTTGAGTAGTGACTCCAGATCATGAGTGAAAATCTGAATCTTGACTCTTTCACTTGTCACTCTGAAGTAGAGCTCAGGATGCTCCATGCAGTGGGCAGATGTCTGTCCCTGATTGCAGGGGTCATTGCAACCACCAGCCCAAGAACAACTTTCTTTGCAGCGTAGTGTACTTTTCTTTATCTGTTTGTAAAAACACAAGATAGACTTACAAAACCACCCCTCCACAGCAAAATCGGTGTATATGCAAGGAAACAAACAGTACGGTGTAGAAGAAAAGCACCAGTTGTGTGTTCAGAAGGCAGCCAACTTTTAACATATGCGTATGCAAATGCATACAATTATGGCAACACTGTACAGGATGGTCTGTGGATTCTTTTCAGTTTCAGGGATCTTTCAGTTAATAGGCTGAGAAACACTACTATAAAACATGAATGAATGTCCATCAGTGCCACTTAGTGCTGTTTTGGTGGCTTCAGCTCTCTATGTAGAAGTCCAGCATATACCTACCAAAGAAGTTCATCGTGTTGGTTGCATGCATAGACCTCATGGCGAAGCATGTGCAGAGCACTAACTAAGCAAAACACTTGACAGATGTGGCAAAGTCCATGGTTGTTGTGGCTCATTTCTCTGCATCTGTTGGTCTGGAGTCCCAGAGGGTCAGAAAGTCACTGGTGTCACCATGAGTGAGTAAGGAAGAAATGTCCTTGAGCTGCTTGAGAGGACATACAGGGAGGCAGTGGGAGACTCCTCACAGCCAGTATCAGGGGGTTCAAATTGGACTTGAACTGCAACCCACTTAGGTGGAGGTTGGCTAAGTATTATTTTATTAATCGGCTTTGTAAAATTTTTTTTGTGTTGCTCCTTTCTTGAAATTCCATTTGTTTAAAATCAGTTTAAAATCAGCAGTCAGATAGGGTAAAGCCTCAGGTTTCCAGATGGAGGCTTGGATTGCAATCACTTCTGTTCATTTGAGAAAGAACCGTGAAATGATGATGCCCAGCTAACATAGCTCTTTTTAATGCCAAATGTGGCTGACAAAATGATTTTGTCTCTAAAGATACCATGGTTTTGTCCTTTGTCAAGCCTTTGCAATATTTTGCTGCCATTTATGTGATACATTTCTTTTTCTAACTAAGGCTATTAAAGATGGAAAAAAAAATCTGTGAGCTGCAGAATCTTAAGAGTCACCAAATCACCAAGTAGTTGAGGTTGGCAAGGACCTTTGAAGGTCATCTACTCCAACCTCCTGTTCAAAGCAGGGCAGCCTACAGCAGGTTTCTCAAGGCTGTGTCCAGTCAGATTTTTAATATCTCCAAGGAGGGAGACCCCACAACTTCTCTGGGCAACCTGTGCAAGTGCTTGGTCACCTTCACAGTATAAAATGTTGTGGTTTTTTCCAATATTGATATGTCATTTCCTGTGCCCATTGCCTCTTGTCCTGTCACTGGGCACCACTGATAAAAGCCCGGCTCCAACTTCTTTGCTTCCCCCATCAGCATTTATACACATTGATGAGATCCCCCTTAACCTTCTCTTCCCCAGGCTGAACAGTCCAAGATCTCTCAGCCTTTTCTCGTAAGAGACATGCTCCAGTTCCTTCATCATCTTCGTGGCCCTTCACTGGACTCGCCCTAGTATGTCCATGTCACTCTTGTACTGGGGAGCCCAGAACTAGACCCAGCACTCCAGCTGTGTCTCACCAGCACTGAACAGAGAAGGATCATCTCCTCAGCCTGCTGGCGATACTCTGCCCAATGCAGCCAGGAGGCTGGACAGGATTGTGAGAGTCTCAATCAGAAGTCGAGGGTGCTTTGGGACACCGTGACCCTGGATGCACTACTCAAGTTTGGTTTATAAAATGTTTTGACATCCACTATGGGCCATATTCATATAAACCTCAGAGCACTCTCATAACCCATATCCATGTCTAATCTTGAAGTGTAGTACTTGAATAGTTGATCAGTTTTGCTTATGCTGAAGTAATTTTTCACACAATTAGCTGTAGGGAGACAGTAAGAGAGCTGATTCTAATCGTGTTACTTCCTACAGGTAAGATCAAAAGTCAGGCATTTTTAGATGGTTCTTGACAGGGACATAGTGAAAGTTTTAAAAAACAAGGGCTACAATTGACATCAATAATACAATGCTTCTTGGTAGCGGCAGGAAGCATTCAAATAGTTTTTTTCTTTTTTTTTCTTTTTTTTCTTTTAAGACCACTGGTAACAGGTATTTAGCCTGCTTTGGCTTTCCCTCAAACTTTTCACAAATAGGCCAAGCTGTTTCACCTAGAGACTTGAAAGCAGGAAACAGAAAGGGTGCCGTTAGCTGTTTGTATTTTTGAAACTGTAGACGCTCAAACGCCCCAGCGCCGGCGCCGGTGAGGTGGGTACGGGTGGCTCTGCTGCAAGTACCTGCACGCAGCCGAAACCAGCAGAGCCCTCGTGTGCGTGGGATGGGTGAGCAGTCCCTGCTTCCCGAGGGGCAGGTGACTTCAGGTCTGCAGAGCAAGCAGCGATAGTTCGAGCCGAGGCTCTGAGATATAACCTTGGCCACAGAGAGCTGCCTTGGCTGGAGACCCATCAGCAGCAGTCACACTGATTTGGGCCCAGCTTATGAAAGCTGAAAAAAAGCAAGTTGTCCTCTAGCACCATTTGTATTCCCAGCACGGCATCACAAATGGTGCCATTTCTGTATCTGCGATGTGATGACATGCCACGGGGGAGCTCTCGCAGGCGCTTGGTTTCAGAGCATCTGAATTTGCTTCCAAGTTTGCTGAGTCCAGATTTCAAGTGTCCGACAGCAGAAGACTCTCAGCTTTGCCAGAACATCAGCTGCATTACCTGGGCTGTTCCGCTAACTCACAGCCGTGACACCACCAAGAAACCCTATTGCAGTCACAACTGGGCTGTCTCACACAGCCATTAGCATTCCTTTCAGTGTGAAAATCCTTCTAATTTCAGGTTTGGTTTAAAAACTGTATGCTTTTACCATAGTGTCAGTGGCAGCCCAGTCTGATTTCATATTTATAGTCCAGAATGACGATCATAAATGTATGTGATAATTTTAATAGGACTTGTGATAAGCTGTGGAATCATCTTCCATCTCCTCCCTGCCATTCCTGAAGTCTCATCCCAGTTTAAGTATCACACGATCTTCCTTGCAGATACCACCTTTGCCCTTTTCCACTAACTTTCTGCCTACTTTTGCCCATGTGCGAACAACTTTTGTTTGTGACCTCTCCCCGTTCTGGCTTGGTCACCCTACTAATGTCGCTCTGGAGAAAGTCCTTTCCCAGATCTGTATGGGCTTCTTACTGGACAGGGAGGCAGTTCTGAGAAGATGCCAACACCTTTCTTGTCTGTCTGTCTGATCCAAAAATTCCCGATGAACACGGTTAATGTCCGTGTCTATCTACAGCTGCCAGATAGACTATCTGGATGTAAGTAGATTTGTCAGTGTGTACTCAGAGTAGATTTGCACATTGTCTTCCAACTTTTAACGTCCAATTTTATTACTAATATTACAGAATTATGAATGTAGTTAATGACTTTTTTATTATCTCTTTGCTCCCAGGGCCATGATTATCTCACACACTGCAGTGGCTCTGCTCAGTATGGGCACCATTTTGCACTTTAAAAAGGATGTAATGGTCGTACTCATGTTTCCAGAACTCCTCTTTATGGATAATGAAGGGAGATGGGAATGGAGAAAGGAGAAGAAATAAGACAGTAAGGAATTAAAAACAGGAATCTGTAACCTAAACATTTTTAGAAACACCATGGAAGAAAGGGGAAGAGCTACAGAGAGAAGCAAAAGTATCGGCCTGTTTGTCTTCAGTAAAACATCCTTCAGTTAGTTGTTTACAGAACGGTTATTCGTCCTCCTGGAGAAGAGTGGTGTTAAGTATTTTGGATGCCATTCTTGACCTAGAGTCTTTGCACGTTACTTTTGACTGCCGGGGCTGTGCCGCGGCCGCCAGTCCCCACGTCCTCTCTGCGCTGTGCTGCGCTGCCGACCTCGCACTGCGGGCTGAGGTCACGCTGCCCGCTCCGCCTGCACATGCACCTGGGTCTAATGGTGAGCAAAGGTACCTTAGGACGCGTCCGGGTCATTTAATGCCAGGAGCCAGTCAGTGAGACGAGCAGGTGTGCAGGCAGCTTACCCAACCCAGCTGTACCGCGGACGTCCGCAGAGGTAATCCATCCCCGAGCGCCGCTTCCCTGGGAAACGGCTGCAGCAGCCCGGCTCACCGGGATGAGTGTTTACAGGGAATCCCCCGGGATGAGCGACTGTATCTTTGACTTCCCACCAGCTTTCACTCACATAAGGCAGAGCACGTACTTCTCCTTGATTCAGAAGAAAATCCGATTTTGAAATTGCCATGGCACCTGACTCTCTAGCAAATGCGCACGTTGTGTACAAAGTGGCATGTGCACGCAGAATAAAAATCAGCGTCCACAGAAGCGGAAAGCAACACCAGATCTTCCCATTTTGCAGTGGCTACCGACCTCGTAAAGTATTGGCAGCTCAGAGGGAGCTCCTTGCTGCAGTTAGAGCTGCAGCGTGTAGTACATAAGCCTGTCATGTGCGACTCAAATGTAGCTTGTAGTCGCTTGTTTTAGTGTTGGAATAGGTTTTTGGTTTGGCTGCTTGCAGTCTTCTCCAAAGCAAAAGATGGGATGGGATTGCCAAAGGTGAGCAGAACACTTCAGGTAATGGTGGATGGAAAAGCTTAACCGGGCAGTTAAGCTCAATGAATGCTACCAAAGATTTCTGGCACTGAGAGGTCTTCTGCTGTGGGAGCAGGTGCTGTTTGCTGACGGCGGGATTGCAGCTAGAACATGGGCTTTATCTGCAGAAGCCTGCTGACACTTAGTGGATCACTCTGCAGTTGGTCTGTGTGTCCTGTCTCCACTGTACCAAGGGATGAGGGGCCAGTTCACCTGACAAACATTGAATAGCACCAAGAGGTGATCTGTGAAAACAGTATCCAAGCAAGCCACCATACTAGTGAGTTCAAGTTACCACTGCATCCTAACTAAATTATCCTGCAGTTGCAGGACAACAGCGGGTCTTCTTACATCCTCCCAGCTTCCTGATGTAGCACCATATCCCGATGCATCCTATTCTGGGTATGAGATCTTCACTGTGAGACTTTTTTCAGGCTGGTCAAAGGGCATTTCCACCAGCAAATAGGCATTCCTGGCACTATGTAATCCTCCAGATAGATGTGCACCATTTTTCATCATTTATACAGTAATATGGTTGTTTTCCTGTTTCTCTGAAGTCCATAATGATGCGTCTAGTGCCGTATTCGAGCCTGCTTTTGTCCCTCAGGAAATTTTGGTCTTCTCTGAAAGTGGCTGCTTTATCCAGTGGAGGTTTAATTCTCCATTTCATCTGCCTTAGCATGGTACAAAGTGGCTGCCGTAGATCAGAAAATTTAGTCTGTGTCTTAAAGTCTTTTTCTCATCTCCTTCTACCTGGACAGATTGCTTACCATAGTATCTATTATCACCTCCACTTCCCATTACCACCTGCTGACACTAGCCAATTTGAAATCTTCTTCAGCTAATTCTGTTCATTCTCCCACACTAACCTCCCTGCGAGCTGGGACGGGCTCGCTTCACCGGGTTCAGCACCCAGAAAGGAGCATTACGTCTGGCGAGAGAAATCCCCACAGTCACACCCTCGTCTCATCCATCACCTTTCTAAATCATCTCTTCCCACATCTTAAGAAAAGTCTACCGTTCTGGAGTCATCCTCACTCGGAAACTGGCCTTTACCCTCCTACTCTCTGCATTTTGCCCAATTTCCCATTAATCTGTCTCTTAATAAACCGCTTCTGCTGGTTCCTGGTTGCGCATCTGCACATGCTCTCATCTTCTGCCTGGGCCATTGCAAGTCCTGTTGGAATAGTTTCAGGTCTATATTCCCTCTTGAAAGACCTCTCTTGGCTTTCTGTCAGCTACAAAAACACCCTGATCACCCCGAAGTCCCTTAACGGGGCTAGTGGTGGTATCTGTGCATATTGCTGCACTTACCCCCGACGACCTCCATGTTGTGGCTCTCCTTAGACCCCCGACCAGCCTGAGCTGTAACCTTGGACCTTCCTTCCCATTTCAGGGTTCATTGCTGCTGTCACACCGGCTACGAACGTGATGGTTTTGCAGGCTGTTGTACACCTCCCTTACTAACACATCATCTCTTTGGAAACCACAGCTCTGAAGTGCCCCAGCCTGTGGTGCCCCATGCCGTGCCTCCCTCCTGCCAAAGCATTCCCTGGCCTATGGCCCCGTATCTCCTCGGATTTTATGCTGCTGCATTTTACAGCATTTTCCCCTGCGGCAATTACTGTGCTTCCTAAGGTTTTGTATGCACGATGCCTTATCCAAATAAATTGAACCTCTGCTCTTTTTACTGTTCTCTAGCCACAGGGGAAAGTAATTCATTTGTTTGAGGAAGGGGGTGTGGAGAAGGCACCAGCACTAGGTCAAAACTCCTCAAACGTAAAACAGATTACACTTTGCTGAAAGGCAGAGAGATCAACATGTTTCTTCAAGCATTTTTTCCAGACGTATGGAGATTAAAGTTAGAAATAAAATTGGTTTGTATATATTTCCCTTCAGCTTGTGTCACTTTATCAAAGATAGTAATTTTCAAAAATGTCTCAGTAATAAATCAGAAATAAAACTCTGGAGAAACCAATGAATCTTCACTTATTTTTCAAAGATGCTTTTAACTGGATAGCATCCCACAGATATGCATGATCTTTCTCTGCATGGATGTTTATTACCGCTTCGCCTGCCTCACGTGCCTTTTAATAAACATATTAAAGTGTCAGCTAGATTCATTGCATCTCCAGTAAGAAGTAATTTTGCATCTTTCACTTAAAAACTAGTTTTAGAACGTCCCAAAGCAATTATTCCTCAGTGAATCACCACAGACAGCTTGGTATTGTTAGAGAAAAAGTGCCTGAGGGTGCTGCTCCTTCCTTTTCCTCAGGAACCAGAACAGCAGCAATAGCACACGCGTCTTCATCATGCCGCAACTCTAACCGCTCTGCTCGCTGTGTCTCAAGCCAAAGAAACTCTGCATTTACAGCGATGATCTCAAAACGTGCAAAAAGGCATTTCAAAGGGCAGTTATGTAAGTGCAGGAGAGTATGGAGATAGCTAATAGCAAAAGCTACACAAATTTTTACGTCGCATCCTACAGCATTTTATTTCTTGAAAGATAAATTACTTACTTATGACATCTTTCCACATCAGGTCCTCGTAATGTAATCCTTCTAGGAGCACTCCATTGGTGTTGCCCTCCTCTCTCACAGCGGGAATTGTGCACAACTTCATTTGCAGTTTGTATTAACTACAGAAGATGGCAGTACTAAAAGTAATTACGATGCACAGCTGATTGGAAGACTGCTTCATCTTTTATTCCCTTCCCAGTCTGGCTTTACAGAGGCTGTAGCACACCAAAGCCAAACTGGGCTTTGAGGCAGAAAAATGATGAGCTCTGGGACAAAGAGAAATTTCAATAAATACAGGTGAATTAAAAGGGTTGGGTTGCACTCAATATGACTAGGAATGATTCCATGTATTATTTAACTATGCTAAGTATTATTAGAAATGCTATTTCTGTTAGTTCTATATTTCCTTCAACTTTCTGCAATGAAACATTTTGGGACCACTGCAGAGTTTTGAAAATTGTGAAGGGGAGAGTGATCCATAGGCACTGGAGGTTTTGTTCTACACGGAAAAGGTATGGGTCATCATCCCACCGTACCCAAAAGGTGTGGGATCATCCGTGTTCATTTGAGGATCTGGGTACTCAGGAGGTGAAGCCCTCTCTTCCTCCACCCGCCTTATTCCCTTTTCTTTGTGGGGCACCGAGCACTTCAGACCAAGGAGCAGAGGAGAGGACACATCAATAGATGTCCTTGGGCTTCTGGGTGAACATCGCAGTAAGGATCCGCGGGCTCACCTTCATCTGCACCCTTCTGCAGAAGAGCACGCAGGGGCTGTGTTGGGTGGCTGCTCACTTCTGGGAACTACAGCTGGTTTTAAGGGGCCTTCCTAACCTGGAGCGTGACTGCGGCAGTGATGGGAATTCATCAGAAGGGACAATTCTGAAGGTTATTGTCTGTAACATTACTAAATGCATTTTTCTTCTAATTATTAGCTTTCCTAAAAGCACATGAAATACTGGAAAAAGTTTATTACTAGAGGATATTTTTCCTATTAAATCATCTGTATAAAGGTAAACAAATAATTGACTTCTGGAGATCATTAAGACCATTCTCACAAGTAGCTAGAAAAATTGCTATCTGCATTCTGTTCAGAACCTTTAAGATGCAAATTCTGCTGGAAGTGCAAAAAGCTTCAGTAATGAGACTGATGCAAAACCCTGTGAAAACCTGAACCACCAAAATCAGAGTTTAGACTCTTTTCAGAGTCTAGTCCTTTCTAGTCCAAGGAATAAATCAAAGAATTTGAACTGCTTACATGATTCATTATTATTTGTGTCTGGACTTCATTATTTATTTTCTTCAATGCAGAGATTCCATTCTGAGGAGATAAAGAGAAAAATCTAGTTATACTACTCACTTCTGTGAGAGTTAATAGCCCAGTGACTTCAAAAGGAGTGGCACATAGCTCACCAAGCCTGAATTCGGTCCACATAATGTAAAATGAATCACAGAATCACAGAATCACAGAATGGTTGGGGTCAGAAGGGACCTCTGAAGATCACCTGGTCCAACCCCCCTGCCAAGGCAGGATCACCTAGGGCAGGTTGCACAGGAACGCGTCCAGTCGCGTTTTGAAGGTCTCCAGAGAAGGAGACTCCACAACCTCCCTGGGCAGCCTGTTCCAGTGCTCCGTCACCCTCACAGTAAAGAAGTTTTCCCTCATGTTGAGGCGGAACTTCCTGTGCTGCAGTTTGTGCCCATTGCCCCTCGTCCTGTCACCGGGCACTACTGAAAAGAGACTGGCCCCATCCTCCTGACAAAGAAATATGCTTATGCAAAACAAAATCGCATAAAAGTCTTAAAGGATGAAATCTCACAGTCCTGGAACTGGCAACAGAAGCAAAAAGTGAACAGGAGAAAGTCAAACTGCTCCCACAAGATTTCACCACTTTTTAAGAAGTGTGTGTAAAATGATTTATTTCTTTCTGCGGGTTGTTTCTTTACCTAAACCTCCCCAGTCTTCAGCGATAAGCCTGCTGCAAATAACACAAGTGAGGGTGTGCAGATAATATTAAAAAGGCTGTAGAAATGGAAAGGATTTTCCTCTGAACAGATCTCAAGTTCTCCATTTAATTTTTGGTAATACTGCTTTTATTAAACTATTTTCCCTAACTTCAAAGTTAATTCCAAAAGGAGTTGAGGATGGCAAAAACTACTTAAAGAACAAAGTGGGAAAGCCTACTTTGCATTAACCTGCAAATTGCGGCAGACAACAGAAGAAACAACCTTGAAGATCCACTTATGCGCATGCATTATACACACACGTAGCCCTCACTTTGGCTCCATGCTCCCTATCGAATAACCCAGCTTCCAAGAATGAATATTGTGAGAAATAAGTACAAAGAAGAGGGGAAGGGAGGGAACTCTCCTGAAATATTATGCGGTGAATATGTCCACCGTCAGTGGGGCACAGTCTCTTCCTTCCTGAGCTGGGGCCTTTGTGCCATGTAGGTGCAAACTAGGAATTTAAAACAGGCTTAAAGTTAGTTTAATTAAATCCTGTGCCTGTCAACCTGTCTCCTCTTGAATAGGTTACACCATTATATCTTTAATCAAGGCAAAGCCAGAGCAGATCAGCCCATGGGATCAGAAACCTGGCTGTGCCCCGTACAACGTTTCCTGGCTCTTGTCTCAACCAAGAGTATTTTGAAAAGTATCTTGCCTAAGTGGCACCGCAAAGCACCCGACCACCTTAACAGGACTCCAGATTTGCAAAAAAGGAGCAAGATCATGACCAGTGAGGAGGAATTTGCAAGAAACTTACCCTTTTTATCATCCCTTGCTTACAGCTGCCTTCAGTTGCAGTCCCCTTGTCTACCTCTGCCAGGCATGAATTCATGCTCCACGATGCTTCGGGTCATCGCTGTGAAGCTGCAAATGGCCTGCTTTATTAAGCACATCCTCTTTCTAGATTTCCATTGACGCAGCATTATTATATCCTTCCAGCATACAAGACACTTTTTTTTTTATACACCTACTGAGCATCAGACGAGTGCAAGGTACACCCCATGTATTTGTTCTGGCCGTCTGATTCTCTTACTGATACTGTTCAAACCAGGAGAGTAAGCAAAAACTAAAAAAGAAAAGTGTTGTGTTTCCTTATTAAGAAGTAGATCACAGCTGTTATTCTGTGCCATGGGAGAATGTCATCAGCTATGAACTTTTTGTGTGATTTAGCCACTTCGAGGTGATATTCAGTAAAGATGGTGACAGTAGTGGGAATATAACATATGAATGGTTTCCTTTATTTTAGGCAGAAAAAAGTGCATATAAAAAGTACATGGGAGTATTCAAGGATTTAACAGCAAAATTAGGTAGCTCTCTCTTTCACTAGTAAGAGACCCAGCATGAAAAATAATTAACAATTAGATTCTTTCAGTGTCTTTTATTTAGTTATCTCAGAGCACTTTGCAAAGCTGAGTCAACAGCCAGAGAATTTGAGCTGCTTCACCTTCAGTGTTATGTGGTCAATCAGTCTGGGCAAATCAGGAACAGGCTCCCAGTAACCCTGATCCTCGGGGTCTGCTCCAAACCTATGGAGTTCAGCTTCATTGGGGTAGGTAGTGCAATATCAGTTAACAAAATCATTAACTATCAATCAGATGGACTTCTGCATATTCTGGGAAGAGAAGGCAGCCAGTCCTGGTTGTTTTTTCAAAAACTGTTTATTATTCACAAGACCAGACAACTAATTCTACTTCGTTTGGATATGGCGATGTTACAATTCGGATACCAACAAGCCCCTCCTATAACTCATTTTATACACTACCCTTTTATAATAATGCATTCTCTGTTTCATTCCCACTGAAAAATAGTCTTAACCCCATACCAGTTTAAAAACACTATCTACATTGACTTCATTGATCTAGTTCTTAACTTGAAAAAACTTCCACTATGTTCTCTTGAAGACTCTTTAATAAATACAGCTCCTTTAACTTTTCTTTATAGCCTGTTTTGCAGAGCCAGTGCAATCTTTGTTGACCTAGCCTGTACCCGCTCCAAGGCAATAACAACCTATCGATGTGTGCAGGTGTAGTGCTCAGTATCTGAAATAGTGCTTGACAAGTGTCTTGTACAGAAAAAGCATCGCCTTTTTGTAGTTTCTTTCATCGATACAACATTAGGGGTGTTTTTCTTTCTGAGGCATTAGTTGGCATGAAAATTCCAATTATTGTTTTCATATCAGCTCCCGGTCTTATTTGATTGTTCCATTTAGCACCTATTTCTTGGGCTGTTTCTTCAGTCTTGGACTAATTATTTTACAGAACTCTACACTGAATTTCCTTTACCATCTGCTGGTCTAATCAACCTAATGATCCATGTCTTCTGGAAGCAGATTGCATTATTCCTCATTATTTGCTCTGTTTCTGACTTTACCTTCATTCGCTCTGTAGACTGAGGACTTGGCTCCAGTGCTTGGCTACTGATGAGGGCAGTGACAGCACAACTTTAAGCAGATGTTAGATAAGGTTACTTCCAGAGGTACTGGCATCATCTCCTAGCACAACTCAGAGTAGCCTAAAAACCTCCTGAAATGAGAGCAGGCAACATTGATCCCCACAGCTACAATTGCTTAAATAAATGGATTCAACAAAATCGTGGGGTTTGGTGTTTCTTAGCCATGCTCTAACTGGTGCCTGAGGAGGGGGATGACACAAAAGCCTGCTTAGTGCCTATATGTTACCAAAGGCTTCTCATACTGAGACTGACTTAATGGAAATTGTATACAATCTTCAAGGTGTAAAGCAGCTGAAGTGCTGTCAAGATCACGCTGTTGTTTTGAAATACTTCTTTTGATTGTTTTGATGTAAAATTGTTGAGTGTGTGAATCAGGGCCCTTAAAACTGACTCAGAGCGATTCCAACTGTAACGCCGAAGAAGCACTAAATAATTGCTGAGGATCAGAATGTCACTTTTGTCCTGTTTTAAAAGCATACAGCTCTACATTAAACAGAAATAAGCTGGAGTTTCAGCAGTGACTGGTGTTTAAGCAAAGATCTGAGGTCTATCATAGCTACTCATCCTCACTACTGCTTCTGCGGGGGCAGTTCCAGCAAACACATTGACCATCAGACTCCCAACTGAATTAGCAAACCTATTGAATAAGAAGAGTACTTTTTCTTACAAGCTGAATGCTTCTCTGCTCGGGTATATAATTCACCCAAACTATTCATAACATGTCTTCAGAATAAAAGTCTACAGCAATAAAGTTTGGGGGTGAGGGAGGCTGGTGTTATGTTGTTGGAATGAGTTGCTTTAGAAAGGTACCTGGATTTCCATGTATCTTATAAAGAGATACCTGCTTTAGTTTCTTCTGCAGCTAAGGGGCCTATATTCCATTTCCTACAAATAGGTTGTGAAGTACCCTAGAGTATTGGAAACATAGGGGTAAAAAACACTAATCAAGACCTATTACGGGAGACTGAGATGGCAGCTGGAGGTGAAACAACATTCTCTAGGCAATGTTAAATAGTCCACCTCGTTGAAGCGTAAGCAACTGAATTGAGCGTACAGACTGAAGCCTTCTCCAACATTACATTGGAGCTGCTTTGCAGAGATTATCTGTGGTGGTAAAACCCCCTAAAAATGGTAAACAGTGTCTAAGTGGTGGGGAGAAGGCATTCTGAATGGCAAATTGCTTATCCCTACACTGAATATGTCAGTGCAGCTTCATATACTGCCAGCCTGCCCAGGGCATTGCACAATTAATACTTTCATATCAGCTGTGATTTACAAGATCTTTTAAAATGAAGACAGAGATAGCCGTTGCACATCCAACTGCCTGGGAGGGTGAAGCACAGATAAGAAATCAATGTTGCGTAGAGGCTCTGCAGAGAGAACACATCCTGGTCCCAGATGAGCCTGACGGCGTTTGCATTCTCACAGAGAAGAAGAGCTAATCAAAGCTGTGACACGGTTAAGTTCCCCTAAATTAGAAGATAAGGAGGAAGGGGAACTGAAGTCCCCAGGAAATAATTTGATACTTATTTCACTCAAGAGGCAACCCAACAACTGTCACTGTCACAGGGGGGACAGAAACGCAAGAGAGATGCCGATTCCTTAAGATAACGCTGAAGGAGCCGAGCACTGCTGATTTGTTTCCGCAGGTTCTGTGCCCCAGAGAAATCTCACAATGACAAGCACACTGGAAGTTGCTTTTGTTGTTTGTTGTTTCTCTTCAAGAACTTGGTTTGTAATCAGGAATTTAACCTTTGCTTTTCCATGTAGCTTGTTTCATAACTGAACTTGCTGAGCTTCTGAAGTTGAGGTGAATCCAGCAAATCTGTAGCACACGCGTTGCCTCAGAGGTGATGAATTCAGGGGGAGTGGGGCTTGCAGGCACCCACTGGAGGGGAGCAGGTTTGGAAATCCAGAAAATGGGATGTGTTTCTCACCATCTGGAAAGTTTGGGGGCTTGCAGCAAGGAGAGGACCGCTGCCGGTAGGGCGTTACCAGTGAGGAATACGAGTGAGAACCATGGCACCGTGGTGCTGAAGATTGTTTAATACAAATAAATATAACAATATTTCAAATGCTCAGCTCCACGTCAGTGTGCATTAAAAATTAAAACATTTTTGAAGGTGGCTGCATTCTTCGAGCGAGAGTATGTGAATCCCAGGCTAGCCTTTTCTGCATTACAAAACAGGGTAGGAGTTGCCTGACCTGCATAGTTCAGGCCAGAAGACCTCCTTAAATAAATTGCATTTGAGAGAACATTTGTCCAGAAAGATCTCTATTCATTACCTGCAGAGTTCCTGGCATGCTGGAATCACATCTCTCAAATTCTGCCACTGCTTTTAAGAGCCTATATCTAGCTGGAATTCATCTGAATTCGATTTCTAGCCAATGAATCATCATCTGCTTTTCTGTAATGGTTAGAAGACATCTATTACCACATTTCTGTTCTGAATGTATATGTGGGTTGATCGAGTCCTCTTGTAGACTCATCTTTGCTAAGCAGACAGATTTGGGATCCAGGGTCTTTCAGGTTAGATCATGTCTTCCCCTTTCACTGCTGTTCCAATATTTTTGTGAACCATTTGTAATTAATTAATACTCTTCATTAACTGGGGTACCAGCATTATACATACCAGTTACACCACTGCCAAATACTCTCACTTGATTTTCTTCTGCATGTGCATCCCAGAATCACATCTACAGAGATGTTTTGCATTATTCATATGGGATGTAGATTATTTATCACTTTAATTTGTAAAATGGAATGTTGTGTAGTACTAAATTAAATAACATATAGACATTAAGTAATATTGTGTAAATAGTTAATATTAACAATATTTCTTTAAAAGCAAAGATGCAGCTGCAAAGGTTTTTTTCAGATGTGTGTTGAAAGTTGGTCCAACTCCTGTAAGAAAGTATTATATGGACTTAATGCTTTGTCTGCCTCAAGAACATCTAACCACTACATTATTATGATGTATAAGTCTCTGAGTGGGACTTTCAAAGACCATGGTCTCTGTAAAATTGATCTCTGGAAGTGATCCTAGGAAAATAGCTTTATGGAGAGTTACTGTTTCTTTTACTGGCATAATGCAGTTAATGCTGGTAGTCATACAAATCTAATGTAGTGACATTACTCTTCATTTTCCATATTTTAGTGCCCTCAAGGCTTTTATTCATTTTACCTTGGGATGATATTTTGCATATGTTAAAAAAAAAAGAGCTTCTATTTTTTATTTGTCAGGACAGATATGAAATTTTATGGCATCTATGGGAGGGAGATGCCACTCATTTAGTTGTTGTCTCTGGTGTTAAGATATATGACAAGAATAGGTAAGGAGTCAAATGCTCAGATGGTTTAGAGCTATAATGCTTGAAACCACTCAAAAAAATCGGCCCCATTCAAAATGCAAAATTAAAACACTAACCTTTGTGTGCAGGTTTGCTGTGCAGAAAGATGAAATGTGACGCCCGTCTACAAGAAAGGCCGGAAGGAGGATCCTGGGAACTACAGGCCTGTCAGCCTGACCTCTGTTCCAGGGAAGATTATGGAGCGGTTGGTTTTGAGAGTGCTCACAGGGCATCTGCAGAACAGCCAAAGGATCAGGCCCAGCCAGCATGGGTTCATGAAAGGCAGGTCCTGCTTGACCAACCTGATTTCCTTCTATGACCAGGTGACCCGCCTAGTGGATGAGGGAAAGGCTGTGGACGTTGTCTACCTGGACTTTAGTAAAGCCTTTGACAGCGTCTCCCACAGCATTCTCCTGGAGAAACTGGCGGCTCGTGGCTTAGACGGGTTTACTCTTCGCTGGGTGAGGAACTGGCTGGATGGCCGAGCCCAGAGAGTTGTGGTGAATGGCGTTAAATCCGGCTGGCGGCCGGTCACGAGTGGTGTTCCCCAGGGTTCGGTTCTGGGACCAGTCTTGTTCAATATCTTTGTAGATGATCTGGATGAGGGAATTGAGTGCTCCCTCAGTAAGTTTGCAGATGACACCAAGCTGAGTGGGAGTGTTGATCTGCTGGAGGGTAGGAGGGCTCTGCAGAGGGATCTGGACAGGCTGGATCGATGGGCAGAGGCCAACTGTATGAGGTTTAATAAGGCCAAGTGCCGGGTCCTGCACTTGGGTCACAACAACCCCATGCAATGCTACAGGCTTGGGGAGGAGTGGCTGGAGAGCTGCCCGGCAGAAAGGGACCTGGGGGTGCTGGTTGACAGCCGGCTGAATATGAGCCAGCAGTGTGCCCAGGTGGCCAAGAAGGCCAACAGCGTCCTGGCCTGTATCAGGAATAGTGTGGCCAGCAGGAGTAGGGAAGTGATCGTGCCCCTGTACGCGGCACTGGTGAGGCCGCACCTTGAATACTGTGTTCAGTTTTGGGCCCCTCACTACAAGAAGGATGCTGAGGTGCTGGAGCGTGTCCAGAGAAGGGCAACGAAGCTGGTGAGGGGTCTGGAGCACAAGTCTTATGAGGAGCGGCTGAGGGAACTGGGCTTGTTTAGTCTGGAGAAGAGGAGGCTGAGGGGAGACCTTATCGCTCTCTACAACTACCTGAAAGGGGGTTGTGGCGATGAGGGTGTTGGTCTCTTCTCCCAAGTAACTAGTGATAGGACAAGAGGAAATGGCCTCAAGTTGCGCCAGGGGCGGTTTAGATTGGATATTAGGAAAAATTTCTTCACTGAGAGGGTGGTCAGGCATTGGAACAGGCTGCCCAGGGAGGTGGTGGAGTCGCCATCCCTGGAAGTGTTCAAAAAACGTGTGGATGTGGCGCTTCAGGACATGGTTTAGGGGACATGGTAGTTCTGGATTAATGGTTGGACTTGATGATCTTAAAGGTCCTTTCCAACCTAGTGATTCTGTGATTCTGTGATTCTGTAATGTTTAGAGGGTGATCCAGCCTGTAAAAATGCATCTCTTGGACACTTTCAGTAGTATTTAAGAGACTTGTAATTATTATACTAAACAACTACTAGCCTGTTCAGTGATACAGTATTGTGCTGAGATCATGAAAAGCAGGCGGAAGGGTTGAATGCGCAAGTCCTTCAGCAAGGAGAGGTAGTTCTGCCAGAGGTAGTGATGGCAGCTCCTCTCCCCCATCTCCCGGGGGAATACCAGCCCCTGGTGAGGTGCGAACTACCCCACGCTCATCTCAGGGCTCACCTGCACCCTCAGACAGTGCTTGCAGACAGTCGAGGGGGGCACCCAGCCAGCCACCCGCTGAGAACCACTTACACTGACTTCCCATGCCCGAGGGCTCTGGAAAAGCCGAGGAAATCCAGCCAGTGATGCACATTTAAGAGGGCTGTGGAGAATACACAGCCTGGGGGCTGCTCCCTGCTTTTGTACCGATGAATCTTTTAAAACTTACAGTTGAGTGTGATCAAATGTTTCAAAGTTCAGGGGAGTCGCTGTGAAGGTGCCAGAGCTGTACCTGAGTGGCACTGAGAACCTAGTCTAACATCCATAGTCGTTTCGGCATTGTTCTTCTTTCCAATCAGAAAGAAATGCATACTTTTTTTTTTTTAAAAAAGGCTCTTTCAGTCTATATTTGCTATAGAATTTACTTCTGACTAGCAAACTTGATCATGTTTTGCTTTCATGTGATACGTAGGAATTAAGAAGAGTCTCCTTTTCTTGGTCACTTGTCTGAGTATATCTTTGAACAGCTGCAGCAGGCATTTTCTCTTTTGGACTCTCATAAAGGAGGGATTTTTTTTTTTGGTTTTACCTTGCTTTTGATATAGTTATATATTAAAAATAAAATAAAAAGCCTGCAACACCTTTGCTTCAGCAGTCACACTGCACAAAACAGAACAGAGGAGTAACAAGAGGAGCTTCAGTAACCTTCTCATGCAAGATGAAATATTTAAACATCATATAAACATCATATCATTCAGGGAACAAGGACATACTTCACCCTGAGAAAAGAGGCTCTATCCACTGCATTCCTGTAGGAAGCATTTAAACCTCTGCTTGAGGGCCAATTAGTATCATACATTGTCCATGTAAAACAACAAGGAAGAGGCAGTTGGCAAAAAGACTTTATGGAAATCTCTCTGCAGGCAGATTTCTATGTGATTTCCCTGTTCTTCTCCTCTAGAGAGTAGCAAAAAAAAAAAAACACGGGTGGGGAGAAAACTTTTTGCTCAGCTACATTTTTCTTGGGTTCAGAGATTCATCTATGCAGAAAGCCAGCTCAGCAGACCTCCATACTCCTAAACACAACTTCTGTGGGCAGAATTAAAGCTGGTAAACAACTTCCTCTTCCAGTCCTTTTTCTGTCCTGTGTACCTATGTTATGGTCTTGATGCTGACAGCACGTGAGCTGCTGCGTCCTGGAGCCACCAGAGCTCTGTGAGCACGAGCCACTCGCGTCTGGGCTTTTGGGTAAGGCAAATGACCCACGTTTAATGTGGCAGCAGCTGTGTCTTAGGAGGCATAGGTTGGATGTTTAGCATTGTGAAGATTGGGATCCACCAGAGGAGGTTTGGGATTTCTGCTTTCTCCTGGAAGGTAAATGCTAGATAAATCACAAACTCATAAGGTTGGACTGTGGTCTGCTGATAACCACTGGACCATGGACTGTTCTGAGGTGTCTGCAAAAAAGTGACAGAGAAAAGTGAGTCTATCGTCAGTCTGTCAGAACCTGCTATACCAGCTCTGCACCTTCCCTGGGAAACGTTGTCAGGCCTGCAAGCTGGGAAAGGCTGGGGCTCTGCGCGGGGCCCCGCTGGGGCACGGGCAGGCAGCCCTGGGTGGGGGTTCCCCAGCCCGCGGCCGTTCGGGAGCCGGAGGAGGAACGTGTGAGAGCAAGAAGGGAATCAGTCATTTCTCCAGGTGGCAAAGAAAACCTGACGTGTCACTAGTGAACAGTTAGGCAGGTTCAGAGGCACAGCTTGCTCCTTCCCCTGCGTGCCTAAGGGATAGCTCAGGTTCTGCTCATTTTGGGGAGGCTGCAGCCTCCCTCTCCTCCCCCAGCCTGCCAACTGCTCTTTCCCACGATGGTGCCGCTGCCACTTACCGGCTGCCACAGAGGCAGCGCAGGATGTGTCGCTATGACTCAGGGTGGGAAGTCACCACGGTGCTTGTCGAGACCAACTGTGGCCCAGGGCGAGGACACCCACTCCTCGGGAAACGGTTCTGCTGAGCATCCAGATGGTTGGGAGGAAGTTTGGTAGCAGGAGAAAGATACAGAGCAGAAAGTGCAGCCTTGTAGAAGAGTAAAAATATCCTAGAGAAAGGAAAAGCAAACATGCAGACAGGGATACCCGCCTAAAAAAACCCAAAAACAGAAGAGCAGGCTCCGGCTCCCCTGCGATGCACACCACTGAATACAGAAGAGAGGCCAGAAGCTGCAGTGGAGCTCTCAGCTGGGTCAGGTTTGCCAAAAGAAGGGACGAGGACTTACCTCGGGCAACAAAACATTCGTAGCTGCTTACGAAGGTGGCTGCATCGTTGCAGCGGGTCTGACAGCCGCCTGCAGCAGTGGCCATCGCTGGATCTCTGGTCGGTAGCTCCGGAGGGCAAAGCGCTGCTGCCAGCGCGGCTCCTCAACCCGACGGTAGGGGCGGGGCTGGGCGCGCGGCAGCGCGCGGCCCCGCTGCCCGTCGAACCAGCTCAGAGGTGCCGGGACGTATTAGATAAACATCCTCATCCAATTTAAGCAAAATAACTTATTCATAAATGTCTCATGAGAAAGGCAGGCACACCTTATTCAATATCTTATGTAGCTGATGTGGTTTGCAAAGGATTTGTAACTCACAGGTTAGGAAACAACCTTTTTCAAACTCCTGCAGAAGCAGCGGACAAGCGGTTGCATTCAAACTCCTGCACAGAACATTGGGACCCCAGACATTGTCATGTCTCCTCCTTTTAACAACAACATAGTATGCTTCTGCTTTGCAGAATGTGCAGGAAAAGAATAAAAAGTTAGGAGATGTTTTCTCCAGAAATGCAATTATGCTGAAGTATGTTAAAAGATTACATCAACTTCAATTGTATCTGAAAGAAAAAAATCCTAGAAATTCAAAGGCTTATGTTTAATTCCTTACAATTAGCTTTGCTGTTGATATATTTAGATGTTTATATTACATTTACTTTTTTTTTTCATTTTGTGCAAACGAGGCAGTTCAATAAGGTCATGTCAGCATTTATGAACTGAATTATTCTGTGATTTCAAAATTTTCACTTTTGTTACCCCTGGGTACAAAAATCAATCCCATCGCCAATATTGACCTTGGTGGTGGAGCAAACTGTAGATGCAGAGTGCAACCCAAAGTACAGATAGAGAACATGGTAAGGTGAGGAGAAGATCGTACTGTGGGAATTCACAGTTCCTTATTCCTTGTCATGCACCTGGCATCCCTGGGAGCAGGCTGGAGGAAGCGAAAATCCAAGTGAGCTCTGTACAAAAGAGGCTGCCTACAAATAATTGGAAGTGATTTGTAGTGAGGTCTTTAATTCCAAGTCTGTCTGCTTTATAGAAGAGTCGGGATTTAATTATACTTGTTGCAAAGCTTTCCCAGCATTCTTGAGATTACTGTGCGCATACTTAAAGCGGCAAACTCTGCAAACCACTAATGTTAATTTTCCTTTATAGGTCCTGGACAAATGGAAACGCTGTTCAAAACTGATGTGGCATTTTTTAATCATGCTAAATGGATGGCCAGCAAATTGTGGGTCAGTCAATGTTCCAGTGATTCCTAGAAAAAGAATGGGAAAAGGTGTTTTGTCAGATTAGTGTGTCAGAGGGAGGATTCCATACAGCTTTTAGACTCCTATTGTGTGACATTTTGATTTAAAAATTAACACTATCCAATACCAATGTGGCAAGTGCTAAGTGGATTAAAAAGTAACCAGTATGTTTTATGGGGTATTTCTTACAGAGAACACTTAAAGAAAGAATCTGTCTCCAAAAAGCTCTGCAGTGATGAGTGCCTGGCCCAGTGCTGTTCTTTTTCTTTCTTTGGAAATAAAATAGGAACTGGCTAATAAAGTTCGCAAAAATTCACACACTAGCTGATGGTAAATCATGATGAGAACTTGCACAACGTGATTCTGGACCACTCTATAAACTGAACACGTATTGCAGGGGGGAAAAACCACCAAAAAACCCCCAAACAAACCCTACTAGAGCCAATGACAAGATTCTTGCTGCCTTTGATGGCAATGGAGTTTTACAAGACTTGTTTAATAGAGTCGGACAAAGGTTAACGTGTCTGTAAACACAGACTGCGGTTCTGCCTGCGGAGACCGGGGCGTTGCATTAGGATAAATGGGACTGAAATTATTCATGGGTCACGATGGATTTATCAGATGAACAAAAGCACTGACGATAAGACCGCTGCTGCTGGACTGGACTGGGAAGCAAGAACATTTTAGCCTCACTGAAATGGAGTCCTTGGCCTGAGCAGGTCCGGGAGCATCCACCATGTTACCAAACGTCTGAGTGGTCCTGGGCCAGATGCTTTACTGCTTCTATCATTCATTCTGTATTTCCTAGTTAATGATGTTCTGGGCCAGCCTGAATGTTTCTTCCATCTCAAAAGTCAAACGATTATTTATAAATTGGCAAAGGTTCAGAAATGAGACGGGCAAGTAATCCAAAATCTGGGAAGTGCATATTACAGTGATTTAGCATCTCTGGCAGCTTGGCTTTCAAACGGTAAGAAGTAACTTGATCAAGGTTTTTTTACATGGGAAGAAGATAGCATCTGATACATTACAGTTCTGTCATCTATTAGACAAAGGTGCAACAAAATCTAGTACCTGGAAGTTGAATCTAGGCAAAGAGTTACCGCTATATGATATCCTAAATCTTGTTTGGAGTCTTGTCACAGGTTGTCCCTCGACACTTCTCTGGACAAGTAAATCTGCAAAACAGACCTAATATTCCGGTGTAGCATCTTGATTTCAAGACCCACGTTTAGCTTTTGACAAGCTACTGTCCTTAGCTGTGGGGCCCCCAGGCTAGGCACAGCAAGGAACACCACAAAGGGAACAAGCACATTATTTTTTACTCAGAATTGTTTTCATTTATGAGCTGCAACATTTCAAACTGCCAAAGCCTGAAGGCAGCCTCCCTCTGCTGGGTCTCCCCAGCCCAGCCACACCAGCCCTTTACGTCTCCTTGGCCAGGGCATTTCCCGAGGCGGCGGCAGGGACAGAGGTGCTGCGAGCGGGCAGCAAGTGCCAGCTCTGGCCTCTGCCCACCGCGGGCTTCTGCAGAGGGACATCCTACATGTCCCTGCACTACAAACCTCCTGGGTACAGCAGGGAAGAGCTGCATGATGCTGATGGCCCTTGACCGCTTTGTCCCATCTTCTCCATCCCTGGTGGCTGGCAAGGACCAAGCCAGCGCTCTCAGGTGGGGGCTCCAGCCCACAGCATCTTCTGCAGGACTTTCAGAAGACCAAATGGGATTTGTAGCTGGACACAGAGAGCACCTAAACTGTCAGGTGTTTTCCTAAATACCCTAGAGACCAACCACAAGTTCTTGGTGTGGAGGCAGGGCATTCTGGGTGAATTGTTACAACCTGTGTGTTGCAAATGAGTCTATTATATTCATTCCTCAAAAAGACACATTATGAATCAAAAACCAATTCATACGTTGAGAAATTCATTTTGAGTAATACTACCAGGGGGAAAAAAAACAAACCAGAAGTGCTCTATTTTAATATTTTCGAAATGAAATGGTCTTGGTTTTGTTATCCAATACTGCTTCATTGTAAAATTGATCTGAGTTTAGTGTTAATAAATGGTAAAAATATGTGAAAAGCAAGCAATGTATCTGACTGGATATTAGTTTTCCCTCATTTATTTTCAGTTTGGCCACCAAACAGAAAAATCAATTATTGTCACAACTCTATTCACTATATATAAGTGCCTCTCTTTCAACACACCACTCTCCACGGTTTTCTCCTCTTTTATGGAGACTCTTACTTTGGCCAGGTATCATAAAATCATAGAATCATAGAATCACAGAATAGTTTGAGTTGGAAGGGACATTCAAAGCACATCTAATCCAACCCCCCTGCAATAAGCAGGGACATCTTCAACTAGATCAGGTTGCTCAGAGCCTTGTCCAACCTGACCCGGAATGTTTCCAGGGATGGGGCATCTACCACCTCTCTGGGCACCCTGGGCCAGGGTTTCACTACCCTCATGGTGAAAAATTTCTTCCTTATATCTAGTCTAAATCTGCCCTCATTTAGTTTAAAACCATTACCCCTTGTCCATCACAACAGGCCCTGCTAAAAAGTCTGTCCCCATCTTTCTTACAAGCCCCCTTTAAGTACTGGAAGGCTGCCATAAGGTCTTCCCAGAGCCGCCTCTTCTCCAGGCTGAACAACCCCAACTCTCTCAGCCTGTCCTCACAGGAGGGGGGTTCCATCCCTCTGAGCATTTTGGCAGCCCTCCTCCGGACCCGCTCCAACAGGTCCATGTCTTCCCTGTGCTGAGGGCTCCAGAGCTGGACACAGCACTCCAGGTGGGGTCTCAGCGGAGCAGAGTAGAGGGGCAGAATCCCCTCCCTCGACCTGCTGGCCACGCTGCTTTGGATGCAGCCCAGGATATGGTTGGCTTCTTGAGCTTGTAGTATATAGTAACTTGTGGTTTTCCCCAGATGATCTGATATTTTCCTTCACATAAGTTCCCCTTAATTTTTTCTACTGCTAGTGGTGATTATAACTAGTTAGTCTCTACTTTAAGTTTCATTAACATGTTGTTTATTGCCTCCTTTAGATAATGAAGCTATTAATTAAAATTGTCTCTATCAAGGATCCACTGTGTATGTGACTAAGTATTGCTCCAACATAGTTAAACATTGGTTTTGATTATTTTCATTGTCTTTCAAAAGGTTTTCAGTACACATGGTAACGAGCCCATCCAAGCCACTTAGAGTATTTTGGACAAGATACCACAAAATCAGAATGCAATCGCCCTTCTCTCCTATTGCCACTTAACTGGCAAGAAGTATGGCTAAAACATAGACTGTGTAAACTTCTATTGTTTATTGCTCATAGGTTTCATTAACCTCTTCATTTTACTGACCATCTGCATCTATTTTCCCCATCATTGTACACACACTTAGTTTATGCAAGGAGTGTGTAATATTGCCAATTTCCCACTGTGAGACTCTTGATACTTTTTTTCAGAGCTATTAAAGTGTTGGCTCCACTCAACAGCTGGTTTACCTTGGTACCACCATTAAGATGAAAAATTAGTTTAGAGACATTTTTGGGCCAAAGATCATTTCATCAATACACATGAAGTAAACATTTATTCAAATGTCAGCCTGGGGCTAAAACCAAGGAGACATTCCAGAAGTCCATTAGCATCAGGAGAAAGACTAAGTCACTACAGAAAATGTTGCTTTACTTCTCAGTGGTAAATTTATAACAGATGACACCAGGACTGAAATTTGGTGGGGTTTTTTTTCACTTCATCATGTATGTTAAATTTGATCATATGGTTAACACCATTAGCATCATTATAAAGAGGTAAAACTCCAGATGTGGAATAGGAATAGGAATAGGAATGGGAATAGGAATAGGAATAGGAATACGAATACGAATACAAATACGAATACGAATACGAATAGGTTAAAGACCACTTAGATAGGCTTGCTAATCAGGGAGCCCATGGCAATTATTGAGGGTATTGTAAATCTTACAGGCAAGAGGCTGAGGCAGTATCATGGTATGCATGGGGGATGAGAAGTTTTAGAATATTAGAAAGTTTATAAAAAGATAAATATAGTGTCTGTGTTTAGAAAAGGATGAGGGAGGACTATGAACGTGGAGACTAGAACTGATGGAGTTACAGATCAGTCTGCCAAGCTTTAATTCCTAGAATAATATGGAAATAAACAATGTTTTTTATGAATACATGGAAGATAAAACAGGGATGAGTGACACCTAACATGGATTTATCAAGGAACAATCTTGTCAAATTTAATTTATTCTGTTCTATTACAGGATAACTTGCCTTGTAGATAAAGACAAAGGTATAGTTGTCCTATATCTTGACCCTTTTAAGGCTTTTAATGCCCTCTTATGCAATACTTTCATAGCCAGATAAGGACAGGTGGTTTAGGTGAAGCTCCTGGAAGGCGAATGTTTAGGTAGGTGGCAAGGAACACTTTAAGATTAGCTACTCGTAGCTCACTGATACATTGAATGTGTGTATCTTTAGCAGTTCCACAAGAGTCTGCCTTCAGCTTGGTGTTTGTCAATACTGTTATTAATGGCTTGAACAATGAAATAGGTTATATGCTTATTAAATCACTAGATTATATTAACCTAAGTGAGCTGCAAGCACTCTGGAGACTTAAGCAGTTAAGTACATAAGCATGCTGCTGTGCCCAGGTTAGTATAACCTACTTGTCATCAGGGTTAATTAATCACATCAGCATCTTGCTAATGTGACCACACTGCTTGTGGTAGCTGCAATAACCCTGAATGGCACTGCATTATGCCACAGAGATACTCTGAAAGAGAGAAATTCCATACTTTCTCCATTTAATCTCCTTCCCCAGCCTGCTCTGGGTCAAGATGCTGATTTACTGGCAGGTCACTCAGGTACATTTAAACATTTTACCATAAATCCTCCTGGAATCACAGCAGACTTAGCTGTGCTGTGTTGTATAACGCCAGGGTGAATGTGTGCTTTATGCTAGAATATCATCTTGTGCAGCATCAAAATCCCTCGCTGCAGTGCCCAAGCTTCCCTTGCAGATTCCTCTGTCCAAGTATTTATCAGGCCCTGCGTGTTAGAAAGGTCTGCATAGTCCCTCACACCGACACTAAGAGAGTGGTAATTTTCCTGCTTTTCCTGAAAAGATACTGGATTGCAGGAGGACTATGATTCCAGCAGATCAATGCCAGAGGAGTTAATATCACCTACTTTTGCCTCCCCGTAGTATAGTTCTAAAATTAGAAACAAGCAGAAACACTATGCAGCATCCAAACTGGCTTGTCACTAGGGTAAAATACTGGCCAGCTTCTGACTTACTGAAGATCAGAAGATCCTTCTCTTGCTACATCCCCACGGGGCTGTTGTTTAACCTCTCAGGAGGAATTATTTGGAAATAAATGTAACCGATATTAACTGGATTACAATGTTAATCTAATTAAAGCATCTTTTTTTTATTCAATCTGAGGTAAAATATTTTTAGTCATTCTCTACTGTGAAAAATATTACCTGAAAACATCGTAAGTCACACCCTGGCTGCAGTAATATTACCTTGTTAAGGGCAGAGATGGGACTTCAACACTGGCCGTACAATTTTTGAAAGCCTCGTCGATGTTATGTTTAGCATCATATAGTCCTTATTCAAATGGCTGAATGTTGACGGTAGTAAAGTTGCAGCCACCTACATGATGCTTGGGGATCTGGAAAGAAAACCTAAAATGCATCTCGTTGGCAGAAAAGTTGAGGTAGTTATCTTAAACTAGGCTGGTCTAGAGAAACAGAAGTCCTTCGCCATGTGAATTCCAGCCTAGGAGACGTATCTTAACTAAACTTTTATTATACGAAAAACATGTCTAGACACCAGCCTTAACTGTACAGCTATCTTTGAAGACGTACAGCATATAGCCTGCGGCACGGTATTTCACAGCGCCTTTTCTATTGAATCTACTGACCCTCTGGCAAACAGCTGCCACAGCAAGAGAGGTGAAATTTCCATCATCTCAAGGAGGAGTCTCTGATGGTGTCTCCGAAGGGCACAACACAGCAAGCCACCTCAAAGCTCTGTCTGGCTTAATTAGCAGCACTGACAAGCAGGCTACGCTCGCGAGGCAGAGCGCTGCACCGTGTGGTTGCTGCTGGGAGCGAGGTGACTTGCTCAGAGAAGCCCTAGATAGCAAGACGCTGCACTGGGCCATGCAGAATGTATTGTAAGATATTGTAATTGGCATTGTAAGACAGCTTAGCAGGCCCTGAGAGGAATCATTTCTTGGTGGGCAGGGACTGGAAAGTTTAGATCCCAAGTTCCCAAGTGGCCCATAAAGTGTTATATTTCAGCCAGTGTACTTCAGAGTAGTTTTGCAACTCCTCCAAGGAGTTACACAGGCTGAGGGGAGGAAGCTGAGGCCGGTCTTAGCTGAGTTGTGTGTCAGAGTGCACCAAGGGCTCTTCTTCTTCGCCATGGATCTCAGCAACTATGTTCCCACTTTCCCTGTACTTACTTCGTCATGTTCATCTGTACTCCCACCTGCTTCCCCCTTCAATAGCCACTGTTCATCCCACTTTTTCATAGGTGAACCTACCCTGGGTTGTGAAGTCTGATCTTCTGCTGTCACTGGGAACGCTGCTACTTAGTCCCTTTTCCATGTTTTTCTTTCAAAAACTGGTGGAATCTTTTTTTCCTTTCAATCTGTGCTTCCACATGCAACCCAGGTATTTCTCACCTTCCTGACATCCTTTCCCCCTTGCTACAAGCCACTGCTCCTTGCCTGACCACCACTCTCTCGCCAGCCCCCTCTCTCTACACAAGTGGACTACTGTCATTTGCAGACAACCACTCTGGTTCAGGGCAGACTTTGGGATACGCGATTTTTTCGTGATGATTGCACCCCATTCCCCAGTTCTTTGGGATATCTAGTCCTGCAGCCTGCTTGGGGTGGGGCTCCAGCAGGGCCGCGCTGTCCTTCCCAGCTCTGCCCAGCTTTATGGGACTCCTTCCCGCTATCACCAACAAAAGCAGGACTAAGTTCAAGAGAAGTGGGGCAAATTTTCTAACTAAATTACCCACACCCTAATTTTCAAGGTAGACCTAAATTGGACCATTTCTGACTGAAACAGTGACGGCAACACCCATTTCACTGACACTGATAAGAGTAGTTCTAGCCAGCCCTTTGCTGTGCCTCTCCACCGTTGTAAACGCGACAGAAATAGAAAGAAATGCCATTTCCCGCTCCCTGAGAAGGAACATTTCACCGGTGCAGCCGGGCCCTGGGGGGAAAGAAAGCCAAAATGTGCAGAAACTATAATAAAGAAGACATAATGTAAAATAAAAAAGACATAATGTAAAAGTTAATGCTTTTTGATGAGCGAGAGCTCATCAGTGGCGAGGCTGCGGGTTTCCATGGCGCCAGGGCCGCACACCGGGGCTGCCGGGGCTCCCTCCACCGCCCTGGTCGCAGGCGTAAGGGGAACCTTACGATGACCACGCTGCTGCTCCGGGCAAGCACACCGGCCGCCGTTGGCAGCCGGCTCCAGACAGCGCGGGACAAGGGAAGAACTGATCTGGACTTGCGTGTGTTTTAGGATGCTACCTACCAGCGCTGGCACCCACTTAAGCTGTAAGCAAACTCAAAACATGCTTAGGTTACCTCGGTCATCAGTGAAATGGCACAAAAATTCCTGCACGGCCTTTAGCGTTGTCCCAGCTTCAGCTCACACTGAGTGCAGGAAAGGGGGGAGCAGAGTGGGGACTTTCTGCTTTTTCAGCGTCTGCTTTGGATGCCCCACACATCCTTGGACACAAGCTGGAGCAGCCTCAGGACTACCATGACTTGCCTTCCTCCTCTTCCAGCCTCAGGATCTAGGCCAGTCCAAATTAGATGAGTTTGTTCTTTGGACATATCCATCTCAGTTGTGTTAAGAGGTTATAACAGTTATATGTAGCTATTTAAGTGGGCTCAGAGTGAAATTACCAGTTGTCGCTAGACATTGGGAGAACATGATAGCCAGGGAGTGACACCACAGAAACCTGTGAGGCAAGTCCCCGAGAAGTGGAGCTGTTCCTGTACTTTTACATGCAGCTACAGGTATGAAAAGCTACCTGGCAGCTAGACCCCCCTGTGAAGCAGGGGTCTAAGGCAGAGCTGCACTTTAAGAGGGATGGATGGGCGAAACTGCTCGGAGGCAGTTGTGTGCCTGAATGGGGGCATCTCCCTCCCATGGAAGTTCACATGTGTCTGGGTGGGCACGTTCTCACGCGCTCAACAGTTTTTTCCAGTTCCCTTCAACTGTTGCCCTAGCAGGGTCCAGCCCCACAAAATTCATCATTCATGGTCAGACACTTTTACTGCTATTTATCCATTAACACATAACTTCCTACTACCCCATTCCCTCCTCACAGGTTTCTTTCTTTTCTGTGTGAGTCTTCTCTCTTGCTAACTCTACTCCAACCATGCATTCACTCCTTCTCCCCACTACCTTTCTCTTAGTTACCCACCAGGTGAATATCAATGAATTCCCAGATGTGCATTTTTTGCCCAGCAACTGCATTCATCTGTTACTCTTACCCACCACATCCAAGGCTTTCCCCGGCACAACATACAGCCCTTCCCCATAGCGCTCCAAACAATGGGTTTAAGCAGCTCTCCACTGCGGCTCCACCGCTGCATATAATTGACTAGTTCCAAAGAGAAATGCTGTTATTAGAAACATTAACCAAATAATAAGTTTTTATTTTGTGTTTTGTGTAATGATCTGTAACACAAAAAGTGAGTACATTTGCGGTTAAATAAAATGGTCAATAGTATGGTCAAGGCCAATTTGGGGCACAAAGTATACGTTTAAAGATTCTATAAATTCTCTTTAAACTTGCCTATTTTTAACCACACACGCACACAAAAATGTTTTTTAGAACAATACTGTGGTTGTACAACCCAGTACTGAACAGGATGTGCCAAAAAAAGAGCTGTCTGTGCCACTTGATTTACATCCCCTTTCTTCTGTGTTGCCTGCTCACATGCTAATTGGTAAACAGGATCCTGCCTTATCAGGTGCGTGAGACAGCATCTGCTGTCCAGAAGGATCAGGATGATGAGAATCCTGTTTCACCTATTGAAGAAGCTTTTGGTGAAAATCCTGGCTTAAGACTCTGACTTTTTTAGGTGAGACTAGATGGCAGTCACAGGGCTGGGACCCAGTTAAATCCCAGAGAGAAAAATAGTGGAGGTACAACACGTTGTTGGAGAGAAAGGATAATCTTTTGAGGATAGAGATGAGAAAGCTGTCCTGAAGAGCTGGAGACTATCCCTGCTTCTGCCACAGAATTCTTCTGTGGTGCCAGGCAAGATGCTTAAAACTTTTTATCGATGAGCAGCAACTCAGTGTGGCTCCTTCTGAGGCTTTGTTTGCAGAACTGCTGGAACCAAAATCCATGGGAGCTCTGCTTTGAGAAATGAGGTCCCAGCTGCCTTTTAACTGTTCTGTCTAGAATATACCAACCTTCTATCTCATAAAGACATGATATTTTCTAAGACTATGAAGCGCACAGATAATTGTGGCAAGAACCATAAAAAAGCTTCCTGAGCCTGTCTTTGGTCATTCTGAAGAAATTTCCGATACCAAAGAGTGTGACTAGAGGATTTAAGGCTCTAGAGAGGGACACACACAACCTGAGAGATTCAGATGCCCCCCAAAATAGGCATCTAGTACCACTTTCCTGTTTTCCATGCGCTAAACTGAAGGACTAATGGGTGAAATCTGTGCCCTTTTGGTGCCGGAGGCCAGAGAGGACATTCCAGGACAAGCAAGCCAGCCACTGCCTGGACACAGGCAATCGTGTCTCCTTTCCCACACTCTTTTACTCAGATTGTCAGCAGAGTCCTAGTTTCTTCCTTGCCTCTGGCCTCTCCTTTTCTTGCCCAGACTACCTCCCACATTTCTCCCTACTCCAGTCTGACTCTCCTCCCACAGCTTCTCCTCCAATCTCACTAATTCTGCCTTCCCAGCTCTATCGGCCCACCTCTTCTGTAAAGCACCTCATTTCTCCTCTCCTGGCTCCTTCCCAGGTCCAAATCTCTTCCTTCCGCCATTCCAGTTCCAGGTTTCATCTTCTTTGTGTCCACATTCATAGACCCTCTACACCTAAACCTCCCATTTGGCCCAGACCCACTGCCTCTTTTCTTTTTGAACTCTCAGAACTTCTTGCTCAACCCTCACTCCACCTTCCATCCCTAAATTGTTTGTTTCAGGCCACTTTGGATCTCCTCCAGCCTTCTAGGGCTGGCTTGTACTGTCTTCACCTCCATATTCAATGGCCCTTTTGAGGACAGGAAAGACAGGCGTCCTACGCCGAGCCCTGGGGCCCAGCTAGCCTCAGCCTGGAGAAAACAGGACTGAGCACTGAAGGGAAAGACCATCACTCCTCCTGCTGCTCGAGGCTGGAACAAGTTCAGTTACTCTCTGAAGGCAGTGTATGAGCAGTCTGGTCACGTGCAGCAACTGCAGTAGGAGCAAGATTAGGCAGCCGAGCATACGCGGGCACCTCCATCAGCGTTGGACAAAGCACCCTCAGTGGGAACTGAATCTCCAGGAATTTTAGCTGTAGTTTGCACGCTTGGACCCACCTCCCTAAGAAAGTGTGACAAGCGTGAGCGTTTGGGGTCCACGCTGCCCATCTCTGAGCAAGCCCGTGCCACCCATTGCCCTCTGAGAGGGGAGGGCTCCTGCGTGCTGGGCAGTAACAGTGTGACCGTGCTGAGGTGGCTCCCCTTGTGCTCCCATCCTTCGGCAGAAGCTTTTAAAGCTCTCTGCCCCCAATGTGAGCACAGGGGCCTGAAAACCTGTTAGCAGGTGCTGTCCCTCCCTAGCCCCTCTGCAGCAAACCTGGGAAGGGCTGGTGTGCTGCTTCTATCGGGCTGCGCCTGTTTTTTGACAGTCACGGGGCCGAAATCAAACTTTGTCCGAAGCGGATGAAAAATGTTTAAGGAACGCCAGGTGTAATTTCCACGCGAGTCTCCCTCCTCCTGGGCGCTGATGAGCGCTGGCATTTAATTGAGCGCGTCCCTCAGCCGGCACCGAGGCGCAGGCCGCCGCGGCCGCGCGCTCTCCCGAGCCTCCCTCCGCTCCGGCTGCCAGCGCGTCCCGGGAGAGGACAACCCTCAGAGCGCTGTGTTTACGTGATATCAATTACTGCTACTAACTCAGGCTCAATGCATAGGTCGGGACTGCAAATCCAAGTGTCACTGGCATAGGAAGGATTATTACCAGATGCTAATTGCTCATTAATACATGCTGATCGCTGCTGCATACCAAACACGCTCAACGCAGCGCGTGCCGGCCAAAGTCACTTGACTGGAGCGGAGCTGCTCTTCGCCACCGGTGCCACCTCACCCACCCACGCCGAGGGCCGCCACCATGGCTCCACGGCTGCTCTGTGCTCACGGCGGCGATCCTCTCCACGGCCGCCATCCCGCCTCCGGAGGTGAGGAGGTTTCCGACTGCCCAGCCCCGAGACCTCACCCTGGCGCCGGTTTGATTCAGGCGGGAGACAAGTGTCTGCGGACTCCGCCTGTGCCAGGGCAGCGGCCGCTGCTCAGCCCGCGGGGGCTGAGCGGTTACGGCCCCTGGCTGCAGCCAGAGCGGTGTTTCGCGAGGGAACGGACCACACAGGGTCTCAAAAGGAACCCACACGCGGGCTTTAAACCCTAAACCCCGCTGCCAGAACGCGTCTCCCAGGACACGCAGCACGAGCAGCGCCGGGAGCGGCTCAGCCGGGCGGCCGCTGCCCCGGCCGGCCGCTGCCCCGGCCGGCGCAGGGCCCGCGGGGAGACCCCGGCCGCCGCGCCCACCGCCCACGGGGCTCGCGCTTCCCGCCCGGCGGAAGGGCGCCGGCCGCCCCTCGCCCCCTCCCTCGCCGTCGCCTCGCCGCGGGGACGGCGCGTCAGCCGTGCCGTGCCCCCTCACGCGGCTGCGGAGGGCGGCGGGGCGCCCCGGCCCCGCGGCGGGCGCGGTGGCGGTTGGCGCCCGGCACGGCGAGGAACCGCGGGCGGCGGCGGGAGGGCGGGCTGCGGGGCGGGCGGTGCGTGGCGGCCGGCAGCGCTGAGCCCCGATAGGCGGCGGCGGGCCATGTTGGTGCTGCCGCCGCTGCTGCTGCTGGCGCGGAGCCGCTGAAGCCCGGCGGAGGGGCTCGCCGGCTCTCGCACGCAGCGGCGGCGGCGGAGCGCGTCGCGTCGAGCGGAGCGAGCGGGGAGGAGGAGGAGAAAGAGGAGGAGGAGGAGAGGAGGAGGAAGGGGAGGGGGGATCTTCTCGGCGAGGATGCCCGGAGCGGCTGCAGGGACGGCGGCGACAGGAGCAGGCTCGTCAGGAGCGGCAGCAGCGGGGATGCTCCCGGCTCAGGAGGCGGCCAAGATCTACCACACCAACTACGTGCGAAACTCGCGGGCCATCGGCGTGCTCTGGGCCATCTTCACCATCTGCTTTGCCATCGTCAACGTGGTGTGCTTCATCCAGCCCTACTGGATCGGGGACGGCGTGGACACCCCGCAGGCGGGCTACTTCGGGCTCTTCCACTACTGCATCGGCAACGGCTTCAGCCGGGAACTCACCTGCCGGGGCAGCTTCACGGACTTCTCCAGTCTGCCCTCGGGAGCCTTCAAAGCTGCCTCCTTCTTCATCGGGCTCTCGATGATGCTTATCATCGCCTGCATCGTCTGCTTCATCCTCTTCTTCTTCTGCAACACAGCCACCGTCTACAAGATCTGTGCCTGGATGCAGCTGACCTCGGGTGAGTGGGGACAGCGGCCCCGGCCCCGGGGGGGCTCCGCGCCGCCCGACCCGGCCTGGCTCTCCCCGGCCCCGCGGGAGCACCAGCGGCTCCGAGAAACTTGCGGCGCCGGCGGCCGCCCGGGCCGGGAGCGGGCAGGGGGAGCGGGCCCGGGTGCCCCGCTGGGGCTGGCAGGGGAGGTGGTGCTCAGGAGTGGTGGTGGTGGGGTGGCCGGGACGCCTCAGCAGCGTTGCAAAGCGGTGCCGGTGTCTGCCCCGGGCCGCCCCACCACCCGCGTGGGTACGAGCTTGGGCCGAGGTCCGGTTCAGCCCGCAGCCCCTCGCATCGCCCCCCCCAAGCGAGGAGCAAGGGTGCCCGGGGAAATTGTCCGGTTTCGGCCTATGAACCCACCCGTGAGCATCAAACAGCCCCAGGGAGGGCTGTTGGGCAGCGGCAGCCCCAGGCTGTCCTCCCCTGCTTGGTTTATCGCTGAAGGTCGGGAGAAAATGGCAGTGGGGGCCGTGGGGACACCTCGAGCGGGCGAAGGTGGGTGAAGGCAGCTGCCAGCCTGTTGAAGGCTTAGTCCTGAGCCCAGGCTTCCACCTGGTAAAGAGAGAGCCCGCTTCAGTTCGGCAGGGTGGGATGGCGAGGCTTTCTGGTGGCCAACTGGAAGAGCAGCTGAGGTCATTGGATGCATGAGTTTTGTTGGGGTCTGTTCCCCCTGTTCACAGGGTTTATTTTCTTCTGTATGTTAGAAGTGTAAAGAAAAACAAAAAAATAATTTCAGTTGCTGGTTTTGACTCAGAGGGTCTCCTGACTTCATTTGACATTCCCCATCACATCCAGAGTCTCCCTGGGGAAAACGCATGATAAAGAGGGAGAACACCAGGACATCCCTTTTTGCATTTCCAACACAGCTTTCCCTCTGAGTTAGTAGAGGACTGGTGATTTGTGTGCAGCTGGGAGGCAGAGGAGGAGAACAGGATGGTCTCTAGAGTTGATATAGTAATAAAATCAGTTTTGACAAGATAGAAAAGATAAATTCTTCAATAATTTGGAAAAAAAAAGTCTAAAAACAAAGCATACCTTCTACTTGTCCTCCCAATAAAACCCTGAAATTGAGAAGTTTTGGCTTTGCAGGAATAAGCTGTTAGGGAAACAGAGCAAAATGTCTCCAAAATCGGCTCACAATCGCTTTCTCAGTCCCCTTAATTGACCTACATTCATTTCAGTTTCTGAGCAATAATTCTTCTGAGTTGTTTGCTGAGCAGCTTCAGCATTATTCAATTTGCCACCTAGTCCATGAGGCTTAGTGGAAATTTCTGGTTTGTATAAACAGCGTTATCCATTTCTCTCTGCGATGCTGTTTTTATGTGTGTTATATATTATGCTGTTTCTGTCACTTAAGTTTCTGTATGGTTTCTTTCTTTATCACTTGGGGATTGATCTGCAGTCACTTGAGGCTGGTAGATTTTTCCCCGATTCCAGTGAGGCTAGGTTCAGGTTCATTATCTCTGCATTGGTGCTGGTGGCTACTCTTATCTGTTCAGTGACATGCATTCTGATATGGTGTTATTAATTGTACACAGTCATGTCACTTGGCTCCAGGCAGAGCAAACTGTTTCATCTTTGCACCGCTGATGTCTCCTCTGCTCCATTAAGGACTTTTGCATTCAGCTGTCTCCTCTTCTTATGGCTCCACTGGTAAAAGGTGGCATGAATATTGACTGGTTTGGTGCATTCTCAGACTGTTTTGTTCATGTCCGGTGTGCGGTAGGACAGCACAATTTCCAAATCCCTTAACACTCCCAACATCATCAGAGATAATAATGTTTTATTTATGTGGTTCCACTGCTTTATGCCAACAGAAGCTAGTACAAGCTAGATAAAAATTAGTCTGTTTACTGCATTTCTGCACAGAAACATAATATTCAACATAAACTTAACATTTCTGCATTATAAACAATAATAATGTTTCGAAACCACTGCATGCAGCTGATCCACAGGAGCCCAGCCAGTCTATATCATGCTGCACGGGTGCAGGTGTGACCCTGAAGAGATGTTTTCAGGCAAAATAACACAATTTTTGTCATCGCCAAAGCTGGAAGATGCACTTGTTGGCATTGAAAGTCAACAAAATGAGTTTTACATCAGCAGCAGAATCACTTTTCAGACCGCTTACCCCCAAAATTAAAATAATAGGGGAATATGTGTATAGCCAAGTGGCTCTTGGCCATCTTTCGCAGTTTGTACGTGAATGTCCTGGAAAAACTGGAACAATGTTGGGTGTTGAAAGAGCCTGACTTTGTTGTTTGCTGAATGTTGTACCTTAATTCAGCATTTACCTGGCTGTTAATTTCTGTATTACCTCAAAAAAAGTTTCCTCAAAGGGAGAGAAAACTACCATAAAATCCACATTGGTTTGGGTTGCATGCTTTGAAGAAGGAAGCAATGGTGGTGGGACAGAAGGATAACTTAGAATAAAATGTGCAGGACAAGAGAGTTATAATGAGTTTTGGTAGGCTTCCTATGAGCCGTATGACCTACTTCTGTTATTATTTTACTTTTTTGAGAGTATAAGTAATAGGCAGTATTATTAATCTTGAGATGCTTATCTCACAAATAACAGTTTAGTAATGTCATCTATGTATGCATATACTTCTGCGTGGTACAGGAACAAAACTGAATCTGAAATAGTAAAATAAAAAAGTATGTGAGTATAGCTTTGACTTTGCTTGCTATTATGTACCTTAGCAGTGTTAGCATTCAGTTAGATCATATAATAATATTTAAAATTGATGTAATTTAAATCTCCTTAGGGGCAGTTTTTTCAATGTGGGATTATGCTTTATTTTGGATTGCAAATAAAAGCTTAGGAACTGATTTCTTTAAAAGAAAGATTTTGAACATATTCTGTCCTGCATGAGTCATTATAAATTGTCAGCATGATATAGCTCTTGTTTTGAAGAGGTGTTTTTTAAATAAGGAAAAGATAACATCTTGGACACATGCATTTTCAATCGTTGTTGCTGTCTAATCATGTCTATGACATGATTAAGCAGAAAAATCCTAGGAAAAGCAGTTTTGTTTATGTACGGGAGGACAGCATACATTAGACTCCCTTAGGATTTTGCCATGGCTTAGGCTGTTTCTTTTGTTCCATGTGCATAATGCTGTCAAGGTACACTTGGTATCTTGAGAGCCAGCATTGGCAGGCTCGTTGTCCATCGCCTAGCCTCCCCTTCTGCAACTTCAGAATTACGTATACAAACTCTTGCACGTACGCTTACCTAATTTGAGCCGCTGCATGAACACAAACACTTAGTGAAGGTTTTAGAAAGGAAGTATTACTGCTCTTTACTACCCTGCATCTGAAGGTTGTGATAAACCTCACAAATAAAGATATTTCTTGAGATTTATTCCTTTATAAATTAAATAAATTAAGTGCTTCAGTTCTGTCATTGTGATTTTTTTTCATTATTAGACATTTATCATGACTTTTTTTTTTCTTTACTAGGATGTTGCAAGTTACAGGAAAGAGAAAAGTAGAGAAAGCAAAAGAAAGGCATGGAAAGTGTCCCATGGACAAGTGGGCTGAAACTAATATATTTGGTTTTGAGGAGATGCCTAAGCCCATGCCCACAATAAGAGAACAGTTGAACAAAACAGCATAAAACTGCTGTACTTTGTCAAACTACAGGCTCATCTAGGCCAGTGATCTCTGACAGCGGTCTGTAACATGAGCGCACAGAAGCATCAGAGCAGCGAAAGCTCATTTTGCTGTTGGTGCTCTCTGTCCTCCAGCACTTGTGTTCAGGGATTTGCTGAGATAAGTCTTGGCATTTAAAAGCTCTTGCTAGAAATTCTCTTTTAGGACTTTGGTCACTTTTTGAACCTGTGTGAACTTTTAGTGGCTATAGTGCCCCAGAGCGAGGAGCTTAATACACATTGGGTGAAGATTCAGTAGGTTTTTTTGAAGGTTTTAAACCTTACATATGCCCATTTCATTTGCCCACCCGCCCAGCTCAGGTATTGGAAGATGCTGTGAACAGGGGACTCCCACACACCTTCCCTGTGCTGGTCCTGATTACATCTTTGCTGTATCCCCTCAGTTACCTGTTTTTGAGACCTGATGAGTATGTGGCTTCGTAGTCATTCCTTAGTTGTTAGGTTGTACCATGCCTGTGTTCATCCCTGCTGCCCTGCCCACAGCCATTTCCAGTCTACTGCGTCCTTTCAGAGGCTGTGGGACCAGAACTACACGCAATATTCAAGACAGACAAACCAGCCATTTATAACATGGCATAATAATATTCTCTCTTTCATTCTTTGTTCCTTTCCTAGTAATTCCTAATACTCACTTTTTCACTGTTAGTGAACAGTGGGATGGTGTTTTCACAGAACTGCCTATTATAACCTCAAGATCTCAGTCCTGAAGCAGTAATAGTAACCATGGAGCACATAATTTTGTGTAGTTAGGTTTTTTCCCCTCAAAGAAACGACTTTGTATTTGTTTATCTACATTGACGTTAATTTGCCTTTTTATTTCCTAGTCATTCAGTATTGTAAAGTCTTTCTTCACAGTCAGCCCTTATCTCAGCTACCCTGAATGAATATCAGCAGCAAACTTTGTCACCTCACCATTTACCCTGTTTTCCAGCTCATTTATAAATAAGCAAGCAGCTCCCATGTTCCAGCACAGATCCCTGCAGGACTCCACCATTGACCTCTCTCCACTTGGAAAATTGACAGTATTCTCCTACCATCTGTTTCTAATTATTTATCCTTGCAAGGGCATTTATTTTTATCCTCTGGGAGTTTAGGTTTTTTAAGACTTGTGAATGGCAGGTTTATCAAATGTCTTTTGGAAATCCAAGTGCACTTTGTTGTGCACGTTGCCAACATACTCTGTTATCTTTCATAGTTCTTCCCGATCTATGTGGTTCAGGTATCAGTCTTTCTGTGGTTCCCCAGCTTTTCCCTGGAACTGTTTTAAACCAGCTTAAAACTGGTTTCGTATTTACTCAGTTTGCCAGTGCCTTGGAGCCAAAGCAGCCATGAGAGAGAGGTTATTACATGCCACAGTTCATTTAAAACAGAAAACTGTTTCAGAATGAAAAGGTGAGGTTCTTCATTGCAGCTGTGTTGTTGTTTGCCTTTATACTTGAAATCAGTCTGCAGGACCAGGTGACTTTTATATAAGAGTTTTAAAAGGCTTGACCTTGATGCTCTCTGAGCCTTTGTTACTGCTGCTTGTCAGATCTTGGTATGGGGGTAAATTCCATAAGGCTAGAAAAAAAAACAGTCTTGTGCCAGTGTTTGGGCAGGGTGTCTAGTGCAGTCAGACAACGGTCTTGTTTGTAGCCTCAGTATCCTTAACAATTAGTTGGGAGAGTAATATACATTTCTGGCTGCTGAACTTTGCAGATGACACAAAAATTAATTGTTTAATAAATTATAGTAAGGATAGCTAATTCTGTAGACTGATTTGGATGTCATAATAACCTGGGCTTGCTTCAACAGCCTGTGTTTTAATACACCAAATGCAGTGTAAGACTTCTGGGGTTCAAAATGTAGGAGGTGCCTATTGATGGGAGAATTATGGAAATACTGTGTTATGGAAAACAGTTATTTAGAAGAGAAATTAGAGGCTGTGGTAGATGGGTTGGGTAGATCTGCATGTGAGCTTTTCACTGCAGTGCTGCACTTAAGAAATGCAATGTGGTCCCTAAATGTGTATGCAAAAAATGGGACTGCACTTGCCCACAGTGGTTCCTGTGCTCGCTCTGTCCAGGTCAAACATCTGTCAAGACTCCCTTTCAGATATAAAGCAGAAAGGGCTTCAGGACTGATGTAAGTAAATGAAAGAAGAAGAGCTAAAAGGATGAATTTTCTTGCTATTCAAAAGAAGATTAAAATTTGTCAGGTTATGGTGTATGAGGACCTACAGGTAGAGATTTCAAGTTGTGCAGTGCTCCTTAACTTGACAAATGCTATGTTTGGAAGCTGAAGCTACAGAAATTTGCATTAGCCTTGAGGGATATACATTTGTAACCTGTTAAGTTTCATTTGTTAATTATCTCTACAGTGGTTTCTTCTTCACTTGAAGACTTTACATAAGATTGGGTGCCTCTTTCTAAGAGACATGGCCTAACTCACCAGAAGCAAAGGACCTTAACAAACACTGCTGCCAGCTTTTGTTCTGACCGTGTACCTCAGTTGTAAAGCGAGAGGCACATGTGAGGCCAAAGGGAAAGACAGAGAAGTCCAGGCACATCAAACAGCTTTTTGAACTGAGTTTCAGCATTGATGCTGACTTTTTAATAAGAGCATTAACATCCCCCAGCCACAGGGTGAGGCGACTGAGGTTATTTAGTGGTCTGTGAGCAGTAGTGGGTGTTGGACCTTTGGGGAGGAAATTCTGAAGAATCATGGATACTGAGGGCTCTGACCATAGTAACATGAGGATTGCCTCAGTGTCCTGGGGAAATGGGGTGCTGGAGCTGTGCGGGCAAGTGGGGAGTGGGGAAAGAGCCAAGTGCTCTGCTTGCCAACAAATAGACTGTCTTATCAAGCCTATAAGGACATCTCCTAATTCAAGCAGGCTTGGTGCATTTGCTTCTTTCTCCTGGTGGAGAAATCATGCTGCCAATATGGTTTTCTGTCTGTTCAGCTGCAGAGGGAAGTTTCCCATTGGGGTTAATAGAGATCCCCAGTGTATCCCTCATCCTTGGGCTGGGAGTGCCTCATAGAATCATAGAACGGCTTGGATCAAAAGCGACCTTAAAGATTATCTAGTTGCAACCCCGCTGCCGTGGGCAGGGACACCTTCCACTAGACCAGGTTACTCAGAGCCCCGTCTAACCTGACCTTGAAGGTTTCCAGGGATGGGGCATCTGCCACCTCTCTGGGCAACGTGTGCCAGTGTTTTGCCACCCTCACTGTAAACAATTTCTTCCTTATATCTAGCCTAAATCTACCCTCTTTTAGTTTAAAACCATTACCCCTTGTCCTGTTGCAACAGGCCCTGTTAAAAGTCTGCCCCCATCTTTCTTATAAGCACCTTTTAAGTATTAAAAGGCACTCATCACTGGTCTCCACATGGACATCGAGCTATTGACTGCAGCTCTCTGAGCGCAACTGTCTAGCCAATTCCTTGGACTGAGTGGTCCATCCATCAATGGTAGCCTCCACTCTGCTGCTACCATACTGGCTGCAATGACTGTTGCCATACTGGCTTGGGAAGTGCTCGTGTCCCAGTGTGAGTCGGAAGGTTAGTGGGGTAGGTTGGAAAAATGAAGAACTGAAGGATTTATTGGGAAGTTGTGGATGAAATGAGTGCTGCCTTTTTGGTTTCATTACTTTGTCTAAAGTAAACATTTTCCTGTATTTCATGCTTTGGCTATAAAAATGAAGGTAAAAGGTGTATCCTGTGAAGAGTGGAAATGAAGGAGGAATGCTGTGCTCCAGTGTCCCATCTCCAAGTCATTTCTTTCCCCAAATGTCCTGTGCCCACATCAGAGGTTCTTTCCTGCATTCTGTGTCACCCCTTGCCTTTGGTAGCTAAACTCTCTGACTCCTCACAGGCTCTTCATCTGTGTCGTTGACAAGGACACAGCATGTGTTATAGCTGCAAGAAAGCTATTAGTGTGCTGATTTGATGTCATCAAGTTGCCATCTAGATTTGTTAAAGGATAAACTATCCCTATCTTTCCACTGGTGGGAATTTGGGATCCTTTCTGCTTTGCGCAGGAACCAGCTTTTTCACAAAACTTGCAGAAGTTTAGTATCTTGGAGGCCTGTAGCATAAGTCAAATTTTGTTGAAATTGGTCATCAGGCTCAAAATCAGACAGCCACATCAGTCTTGATCCCAGATGGAACCTGACTAAAACGTATCATGTAAGAAGTGTGTATCATTTATTTGTATGACTGATTTGAGATTTTGATGGCAAAACTTGTTTTTGAAGGATAAAGGTGTTTTGGGAACGGAGAAGAGATATTTTCTTTTGTTTTAGAGTGTAATAAAAATTTCAGTGTCTTACAACTCTCCCAGTTGCCTTTTATGAACATCTTGGGGGCTGTGGTCCACTGTTTGAAAAACCCTAAGCTAACAGAATAGTAAGATATAAAAGGAAATGCATTAAGTTATCCAGGCAGTTTGAAGATGAATTCCATTTCACTGAAAAAAGATGTATGGGAGGGAAGAAAGGAGGGGGGAGAGAATTTAAAAGAGGAGAATATCACCTATTGAAATGTGGGGAGCTGAGAACTTGAATGCCGTTGGAAAAGGGAAATGGGAGTGGGGTTTTGGAAAGCAGCTGGTGTTGGCACAGCTCTACTTTCTGGCACCTGAAGAGGTTTCACTGGCATAGGATACGGCTGCTGCTGAGTTCTTTCAAAAATTCCTTCTAAAAGGAATTGCTATATAGGAAAATGAAGCCAGGAAGAAGGGAAACATATGGATATTATCATCAGTAGAAGGCATGGAATAGAAGAAGGCTAGATTTCAAACACTGAGGTTATTTTACCTTTTGAGAAGTGAACCTTTTTAGCACTGTGGTATAAACAGCATTAGCTTTGATCCTGCAAACATAAAGACAGCAAACATATCAGAACAGAAAATCTGTGGTGTGATCAGACAGTGTGGACTCAATATTTGAAAACTAACAAGATCCATCTGTGAGGAATGGCAGGGTCATAGTAGTGAGGCATGACAAAGGAAAAAAATAAAAACATTTTTGCTCAGAAATGGTAAAATGAAAAAAAGACATGAACAAGCCTAGAGCCTGAAAAGTCTGCAGAACTCGATAACATCGGTTGCTATCAGCATTGTTAAAAATGCAGTGGCAGCATGACAGAGTGAATAGCTAAAATATGCATGTGTGGAACAGTGTGCAAATCCCAATTACTAAGTGAAAATTATGGCTAGAATCCTTAAGAAGGGGAATATAATAGACTTCAAGATCTATCTATTGTAAGAAAGATGTTATCCGTCTTCATGTTGGCATTCAGAGATGCAGAAGACTTGAAACAAGCTGGCCTTAGAATGAGAAGGTCATATGTACTGGGGGAAAAGGTTCCTTTATTTTCTCCTTGAGAAGCCAGATGCAAATTTATGAATTTCATTGATTTTAAAAGGTAGCTGATGGCCTCTGTGGAGAGCCTCTTTGACACAAGCACATCATGTGCTATTTCAGAGAATATTATTCAATCAAGTAATTGAGACTGCATCAGGAGAGAGCTACTGAATAAATGGTTTGAAATAAATTATTACAAACAGTTGATGAGTTGTCAAACATTCCACTTTCCTTATTTTTCTGGTTATCTTTTAGAAAGGAAAAGTGACAGCGAAGAAAGCTAGACATGCTGTTCTTGCAAGGTCAAAGAAAAATATTCTGAGTTGAGAGGTTTAGAAAATGCTATTTGTGAAACCTTGGGAGGTTCTTTTGTTTACTGCTAAAAGTCAGAAGTCATGTGCCTTACTTGTGGTAGTTCAGTGAATAAGGTGAGTGACCTCATGCAATTAAGATGGCCAGAACATGTCTTGTACTAGACTGTACCTCTGCAACCTTGGCCCCACGGTACTTTATTTGTCGTGATGAACTTTGTGTGCAGCAGAAGTTTGAATAAAATAGGACAAGGTATCTTAAGAACAGGGAGGATTTTAGTAGGGAAGGGAGGAGGGCAGGCTAGCAGCAGCGTATTTTTCTCCCGTCTGACCTCCTGCATCTTCCTCTGCAATAACAGGCTTCTGGAGTGGCTGCAGGAAAGTGAATGCTCCTCAGCTCTTTGTAACATGGAGTCGCTTGGTGTTGGCAAGAGGAGTCTTGGAGAGGGTTGTTTTGCAGCAGCCCGGATGACAGCATGTACGCATGAAACACCTACATAAATGATCCTGTGCTTCTTGGAGATTAACAGTCTTCAAAGTTAGGCTCAGACTTTTCCGTATCAAGTCATCTCCTCAGCTTGCCAGGGCCAGCAGAGGGATGCAGTGATGTACCTGCAAATTAAGCATGTCCAGAATGACCCTCCAATGCAGACACTCTGGCCAGTGTCCATACTATTACATTTTTTTACCTTCTAAAACCGGGTCACTGGACTCATACTGCCTATTGGGAACCATTCCTGGCATGTCCTAACTTGCAAACTGTTCCCTGGCAATATTTTGGAAGATTGTTAGTTGGAACAGACTAAAAACACTCCTGTGACACATGCTGTGGGACAATTCTAACAATTTCATAGTGTAGACGGTTGGATTTCAATGCCTGGGAATGCTCCCTGGCACTGCTTAATTTGTCCATGTAGACATAACCAATACGTGGCAAAGTCTCAAAATGAGGAGCTCAGGAATTATCTGATCAGGAAAGTTGAGGTGACATGGGATTTAGTCCTTTAATTTAATTTATAACTGCAACTCAGTGCCATAGTATTAATTTCTGATTTTCTTTGTTTAAATTAATAATAAAAAAACCTGTGGATGAAAAATTTGCATGACGTGTAGTTAGCTTTGAAACTAGACTTAGCAATGACCTTGAAAAAGAAAGATGTTTGTAACCTTTGGCAAGCGGAAAAAGTGATCAAAAATGTAGAACAAGCCAGAAAAAAGTTTTTCACCTAGAGATGGTGGGAGAATGTTACCCATGAGATTAAAAATCATAAATGAATCTTCTCTCTGATGTGGACTCTGTGCTTCAAAATCAGATTTCCCCCAGGTGTCTTCAGCTTGGCCAATACATCTTTGAACAGTATCAAACTCTTATGCATTGAGCCTTTACTTGAGAGACATTCAGTGTAGCATCACAAAGAGTTAATTCAAAGTTTTAAGATTAATTCCATGAGAGAATTTATTAGACTTTCCATAAAAATAAAATTATTCATCCTTGTAGCTTTATGTTCCTCTAAAGAAAGTTAATTATTACTTGGTTGCTGTGTCTTAGTATTTAGCTTTCCTACTACTGGTCAAGTTATATGAGAACATCAGTAAAATAAAAAGCTTGAAATTGCAATTCATGGTCATTATACTAGAAAAATATTGTCCGAAATAGTCCTGACGTGCTGATGGCTTGCCAGCCACAATTGCTTGCATTTAGTTCATGTCAGGCATTTGTATTTGATTGGGTTCATCAGTTGGTATGGCATCATCACCTGGCTCACCAAGTCATTTCCAAGCTGACACTTCACTGTTTGTCAACCATGAGGAGTGAGGCGATAGTGGTGGCATGGACTCAGTGGTGCAGAATGAAAGGCCATGCAGCTGAGGATGGATAACAGCAAGCCAAGAGAGGACCTGGGTGTATCTGTTCACCAAGAGATGGCAACGGGACGTCAATGTAAGGGGACTGTGAAGAGGGCAGACATGATCCTGGCATGTATTTCGTGAAGTATTTCCAACTGATTTAGGGCAATGTTGACATCATTACGTGTTGCACTGTGATATTTCATGTGGGATTCTGGACACTGATGTCCAATTCTGACTGAGACAGCAGTAGATGCAAAAAGTAAGACCAGTGACCAGTGCTATTTCTTGCAAGGAGAAGACTAGGAAAGCTTGGTTAGTTTAATGTACAAAGAAGAAGGCTGGTAAGATGTCCGTGAGTGCTGCTTAAAAACACATAGAAGCGCTAAAAAACCGAGAGGAAGGGAAAAGAACTGTTTTAAGCCAGTAATTTTCACTTTTATTTGATTTAATGTCCTAAACTTTTTCCAAAGGTGGTGCTACATGCCTTGTAGCATTGTTAGAGCAAATTACAGCCTGTTTGGCCTGCTTTGCTTCAGGACACTTTAAAAATCTTAGACGTAGTTCAGGAACCCCTCCTGAGTCCATGGGCCGTAGGGTGAAAGCTTACGATTTTAAACTTGTGGCTAAATGATGGGACAAGAACAAATGGATATTACCTGGATAAAAATCACTTCAGCCTGGAAATTAGAAGGTTTCAAATGGTTAGAGCAGCAAGGTTCTGCAACAACTTTCGAAAGGGAGGAGATTTGTTCAAATACGGAGCTGTACACTGGAAACAGATGAGTGTCTGAAAGAGATCACAGAATGCGGTGTTTGTAACAGCACGCCTTGTTCCTCTCTTTCTCGTTTCTCAGAACTAGTTCATCTAGGTGAATGCTCTTTTCTATTCCCCCATTTGTTCTGTTTTTTAAACGGTATCACTCCTGTCTTAGTGCATTCTAGGATTAAAAATAGACAGTGACTGAGATCTGTAGATCTGTCAAGTGGGGCTCCATTCCTGCCTGGCATTCTGGCCAAGGAAGCCAGGGTTTTCCTTGAATTCCCAACAGAACTGTAAAACAGTGTCAACAACAGCTGCTGCAGTAATGTGCTTCCCATTTCGCCTTTGTATTCAACATTTTCATGTGATGTGGATATTTAATTTCCTTTAAGAAAATTAATTTATGTCAGCTAGATACCGATGTTTAAAAGTGAAAGCACTTGAAAAATGAATCTTTAAAATATACTAAAATACCAAGGTTTCGGGAAGAACAGTTTACAATTTATCAGTTCTATGCTTAAGCTGAGACCTAGTTTTGCTAAGGATGTTTCCTAAAGAAGTTGCCCCTTGTTATCTCTCCGTGCACGTAATTATTTTGTGATGCCGTGCTGCTACATAAACAATCTCCCTCAATAGCGAAGAAACATGTAAAATCTCTTCATCTTGTTGATATGCTGCTGTTATGCTTCGTTTTTTGTGTGAGTAGGCCTGTGTCGAATGCACTGGATGTTGGGGAGAGAACGGGCTCGTCAAGTGGTCTTTGCTCACGCGGGATGGGAAGCGGAGCAGCGCGGAGTTCCCGGTTCTGTCCTTGCTGCCTCCTCTCCTGCCCCCGGGGCCCTTTGTCAACGGGGTGAACAAGTGTTCGGTGCATCAAACAGCTGCATGTAAGGCACACCCTGAGCTCCAAATGAAACGCTTTTAAGCTTGTACGTTTCTATGAAAGCTGTTGCATGCAGCATGCATACTTAAAAATGTCTGCTCGGGGTTTTACACCCTTAGGGACAGATCTGCAGATACAAGTATCTGGGTTTAAATTTAGCCTCACTGAATTCAGTGAGTTTCTATGTGAATCCAAGATGGTATATTTAATAGCTGAGTGTTAAACATATAACACCACATTTCATTTAGTTTTAATTATACGGTATGTTGGAGGAATTGCGCTGAGGCAAAAGCGAGGTTGTCTGGGAAATTGTAACTGCATTTTTGCCTCTTCCCAAGAGGCGGAATTTTTTTTATTCCTGGGGGCTGCTTTTTCCCAAATCATGTCTGAACCAAATGCAAAGCACGCTTCTACAGGCAGTTCCATTTTACTTTACATTACATCAGGTGGTGGGTGAGCATAGATACAACAGCAGGCGTGTGCCAGAGGAGGTGCAATGAAATACCTGACTACACATGTCTGGCTTAGCCAGGCTACAGGCTGCTGTAGGGTGGTATCACCATTGGCCTTGGCAGACCTAACCTGGCTCTGACAAGGCTAGCCAAGTGTTTCTGCGGCAAACACAGGAGTGTTCAGGGTCTTAGGATATGGTGTCAGTCTGTGGAGGTCGAGTCATCAAGCAATTGCCTACACCCAAGTGTCGGGGCTTAAAATGCCTCAAGGACCCTGTCTGACCTTTGACTGCTTTTCCAGAAGGACACAGCTCTTCTATAGGTTCTCTACCATCTACTCACGGGTGTCTCACAAGCAGTAGAACAGCTCAAGTGGCATTAGGCACCAGCATGCTGGCAAGTGAATCAAACCCTAGCTTCTGCTCTTAACCTGCCTGTAAAACACTTTAATTTAGTTTCTCAGTCTGGAGCTGAATCCCACCCTCTGTGGTTATAAAGCCAGCCTGGTCTCAGGCACCTAATTACCCCTGGGCATGAGCTGAATGGAGCCACCGTGCGTGGGTGGCATGGCTGTTCTGTCATCTGGATAAGACTTAAGAGATCCTGGCATTGACTGAGTGTGTATGCAGCCGGGTAAAACTGCCTGCTTTGGACAGTGGTCTGAAAGGGGACCATCCATGGGGCTGACTGGAAGAGTCTTTTAGTTTTGGTCAGGAGTGCATTTTTGAAGTTAATCCTCCAGTTGTCCCAACTTCCTGCAATTTGATAAACATTGTGGAGGAGCCGTGGGGTATACAAACTGGGTTTCTTTCTAAATAAACTGAACCAGGTGTCCTCCAGGAATACACCTGGTGCACTTCTACCACTAATGTGTGTGTGTTCCACAGGACCAGACTAGGGCTGGTCCAAAGTGAAACCTCTGAAGTACAAACATTGTGGATATTAGGTCCTAAGCGCTGTTTCATTTTTAGATCCACTCTGCTGCAATACACAACTTGCTAATGTAGGTATAGGCTATGCTTTCATACTTTGGATTTTATTAAATTAGGCTTGCCTGTGTCTTGGATTTATAAAGTTGAGTTTAGGGATGATTAAACAAGTACTTTGTTCTAAATTAGCAATATACTGTCAATCATAGTTACTTCTTAATGTGCTTTTGCCTGGGATTAAAATAAAATTGTGTCATAAATGCAGGTATCAGAAGTATGATAAAGGAATTGGAATTATCTGATGCTGAAGGATATGAATGGATAGTGTATGAAGAGGTGCAAAATAGGTATTGACAATTCCTAAACACATTTGTTGTTATTTATTGCTTCCATTTATCATAGTACTAGAAGTCAGGTTCTAATCATTTAAGTAAATACTTCAGTTGTGCTGAGCTTCAGTGATACTTGTCAGAGAAGAATAAATGCAGGTAGTAATGCATACCTAACATTGTTTTTTGAAAAGTTTTAATAGTCTAAAATGAAATTGCATTAATATTTTTTATGTAAGTTGTGGAGTGCTTTAGTTTTTGATGATGTATCTTCAACAGACATTGTGGTAGTCATTAATTTGTGTGTGGATTTAGTCAATTGAGAATAGGAGCAAGAAAAGTCATTGTAAATAAATACTCCTTTTGAGCATTTTGTATTTAAATTGTGATTTCTCAAGCTCTTATAGAGTACATTATGGTAGTATTGTGCTGATCTAGAATCCGTTAGCATCAGTGAAAAGCTGCCCATTTGTTTCAACAGACTCTTGTCAGCTGTGCAAAAGGTTTAAGCACATGCTTTGATGGGTTGGAAACATGTTTTAAATGCTTGGCTTAATTGAAATCCAGAAAAAATAACCACCCTTGTGAGGTTATGGATGTCAATCAAATATTTCCTGTATACCCTTTTTCATTATTTATACAAATATGTACATTATAATAAACAATGGGGTAGCAGATCCATACCAGAAAACTAAGGGGTTAACTTCCAAGGACTGTTCAGCAATCCTGACTTGGTACTGAGCAATCTTACTCTTGCAAATAATCCCATTGTGTCTATGCCATTCAGTATTAGAGGAGCTATTAATTCTTATATTGTATGACATTATATCGAAATCTCACTGCACACTTGTAATGCTCAATATCCTGCTGTACCATCAGATGAAACGCAGTGTGACTCCACAAGAAGAGAAAATTTGTCTTTATGATGCAAACTTAAAGCGAGCCTTGTGCAATCAATTTTATACCCAGTTAAGTCTTTTAAAGAGGAATGCCTACATGGTCATTTGGTACATAACATACTGCTAGCGTGGAGCCACATTAGGATGCAGTGACAGACGGTAAGGTGGGAGTCAACACATACTATACTACTGCGGGGCTTAGTAAAAGTTAGCATGAGTGAAATGATTTCATTATCTTATAGCTAATATACCAAATTGTCACATGCTGTAAAATTTATAAGCACATATCGTATAAAAAGGTCTACAGCAAGAATTGCCCCAGCAGTAGACTAGAGAGGGAGTTGTAAAATCAAGTATAATATCACTCTTTAGAAAGTACAGCGTAATGTAAGTATGGGGTTAGTGCAGTGTGAGTCAGTCCCCTGAAGAGCAAATAATAGGATCCAGTTGCTGTCTGTCAATGTAATCGAAGACCATAGGAGTCAAAGTAAAGTGTTTGCACAATTAAGATTATGAAGATAAACTGCTACCTAAGTAACTAGACAGGTGGCTGTCAGTAAAGCACTTCTTAACCACACAAATAATTTAAGTAATAACAAGCTTCCAAACTTCACAGTTATCCAAAACAATATGAAAACTTACATTCAGGTTACTGCCTTCTGTCCTTCCCTCTCTCCATCCCTCCCTTTCTGTTGCATTTTGCGTTCCCACAGAATTACGTCCCTACTGAGACTGCAAGACCCTGGAGCAGGGACTGGATTTGATTTGATGTTTGAACAGAGCCCAACATAAGCTGAATCCTGATTGTGGCCGCCAGCCTTGACTGCCGTGCAAATTGCAGTAAAAATAATGATTATTGTTTGAATTTTATTTGAGTGGTGTGAGTAGCATGAGCTTGATGAGCTACCCAATTTACAACAATAGTAACTATGTACTGAACAGAGCCTGCTGTGTGACCTTCGGTAAGTCATTTCACCTTTCTGAGTTTTACCGGCTGTAAAATGAGAGTGAGATAATTCCCTTAAAAATGCTTTACAGGCATGGGCTGTTATTGCTGCTAAGAACTGATTGTATGTGGATTCTGAGTCTGCTTTGTGTGACATGACCCCTCACCCTTAGACAAACTCGGAGATCTCTAGGCCATCTTGGTAGTAATGAGTGTAAACAAGGAAAAATGGTAATTACTTAGAATAACAAAAAGCAAAATTAAACATATTTGTGGATGTACATTACTGTGAGCAACTATCTGTAGGATGATAAATAGTGGCATATATATATAAACACACTGGGTTGTCATCCAAACAACATATTCTGTGTGTTTATCTCTGCATTAATGAGATACTCAGCTCAGTTTTGACACCTGTCACTCTGCAGTCATGGCAGTGCAGTTCTGAATTTGAGAACAAAATTCATGGGGGTTATTTTAGCCTTTCATTCCATGCACTGGAGTGCAACACATTTGGCCAAACCAGGTTTTTCCCGTGGATGACAAGACCAAAATGACTGGATAACGTAAGCAGATGACACGTCTCGAAATGCATCAGTTCAGGAACCCAAGCAAGTACTGAAGCTGTGATCATCATGGGCAGGCTTGAAAGGACTGCTGTCATGCAGGGAGGAATGACTGACAGGTAAGCAAGGTTTAGCTGATCCTATTTATTTGGTTACTTCAGCATTCAGCAGTGTGTTACACTTCCTTTTTGACTTGCTTTTACTTTCAGAAAAGAACTGCAGCGTATCCAGTTATATAGCTCATGGCTCATTTACTAGTAGTGCCAGTGAGTGCCACCACAGTGATTCTCTTTTGAACTTACATGAGTGACAGATTGTTCAGACCACTGGTTTTCAGCATCTGCAGCATACTGGCATACAGTAGGGTTTTCTGTTGGCAAGAATTATTGCAGGGAACAGAAGTACAGTTGATACCCAAGGAGTTACCAAAGATACTCAAGCCACATCCTGGGACTATGCAGCTGAATGCATTAGCTTTAAGTTCTCACAAGATTTAGCATTTCACTTTTTCCTTTTTCCTGTATGTGTTCTGGTTGTTCAACTACGACTGCTTTGAGTGGATAGATGGTGGCATGCAGGAAAGATGGCATACATAGAGAAGAGGATCTGTTTACAGAGTGACTTAGAGGAACAGAAGCCAACAATGATTTTCTGGAAGTAGATGGAGAAGGGCAACCTGACCTTGATCAGGAGGACCACATCTTGGTTTCTTACTTGCCCTTTTTGAAAACAGTCTATGCAACTGAGCTAATTCTCACATAAGGCATGCTCGTGAGAAAATGCAGGTAGCACACAATTACAGGAATGGGTAATTAAGCACCCTTTGTGCAGTCGTGGTTGATGGCTGCCTAAGTGGGTTCCACTGTAATGTTTTAAAAGCAATTGGGTAGTCATTTGTGGTGCATGCTGCAAGCTAGATTCCTGGTGTCTGAAGAATGGAGAGAACCTGCAAATTGTCTCTTAGAAATTCTCAAAGGCTGTTCATGCTCTATACGCTCTGGTTGTCATGTCACTTGCCGTTCTGACAGAGAAACTGATGTGAGCCTGGAAGTAAAGGGATAACGGTGAAACTCCAGGTAAATAATCCTTGCTATTGTACTACAAGTGTATCTGTTTCTTTTCTAATGTTAATATACATCTGGAAAGAGTTTCCTTCCAAAAAGCATGAAAGCAATAAGAAGATAACATTTTTCACCCAAGGGTAATAATCTGGCAGAGATCTGGATACTATTCCTAAGGTGTGAGTTTTAGTGCTATCTGCAGAGATGATGGAAGGATAATTTCAATCACAAACACTTAGAAAAATCTGACGTGGGGCACTGTTCCAGGAAAGAAGTGCCAAGAAGGTTAATTTTATTCTTCAGTGAGTTTTTGGGTGATACTTACCTTAGGCACTGAGAACCCTTTATACGTTATTTCTTGAGACGCATTTTGTTGATGAAACTTCTACTCCACAGTCAGGGAATGCTTCTGGCTGGAGCAGGGGAGGAACCTATAGTGTTGGCAGCAAATTTTATGACATATTGGGTGATGTCATTAAGGGAGCTGTTAGCAATCTGTCATTTAAGGAACAGCTTTGGCTAGTCCAACGTAAGGGAAGTGATTTAATTCCATGTCTGCTTGGATTTCTCCTATACAATCAGTGGAGGCTCAGGAGAATTAGGAGGCACAGCATGCTACTCTCCTGATTACTTTGCTGTCATCTCCAATTTATGACCTAAAATGCATGAGAATAAAGTGTTCAAACACAGAGGTGCTCACAAGGGCTTGTTACAGGGTGCTCTCACAATTCATTTAGCTGTGGTGACTGTACAGGGTTAAGCACTCTTGCACACTGAGTACTGGGATGGCTGTAGCATCTAGCTCAGGTTATGTCAACACGGTTGATGACAAATGGCGGGGGAATAGGACCCTGCAGGAGTATCAACGAAGAGGTACGTGTGGAAGTGTTTCTCCTGATGCACATTAACCCAGCTTGTACCCATCCCCTAAAGTTTATTGTGACTGTTACAGCTTCCTGTCAGCCTTCATTTCACCTCCAGTTGACTTGATCTTGTCTTCTGGGAGTTTTCCCATGAGGCAGGGAAGTGGAGGTATGGATGTCCCATAGGGAGGACAGCTCACTAGAAATGGAAGGAGGGCATGTTCTTATGTCACCTCTTGGAAAGCTCCTCAGCTCTACAGTGCAGTATTATTTTTCTGATAGTTATTTGTGTTTTAGGTCAGAGAACAGAACAGCAGAAAATTGTCCCAAATTGTGGTTTGGACATGCTGCATAGCACGCCTAGCCTCCTCCTGCTTTTACTGTAGGACACAGAAAGCTGGTTCAGGAGTACCACCGTCAGGAACCACGCTGGTCCTTCTCTCCATCCCTGCAGGCTGCAGAGCATGGTGCTGTGATGCTGGTGTGGGGATACAGGGTGATAGATCTAGTTTGTTGCCAAAGGATGTGGAAAGCAGAAGCATAGGTTGCTTCAGAAAAGGATTACACAGTTAAGAGAGAAGAGATCCAGTGATGGCTATTGAACTTGCTGGTCTGCATCGTAGTCACTGATTCACCCTCTGGGGAGCAGATTGGTGGGAGTAAGGAGAGTGTGATGGGGGAAGAACACTTCATATTCGTCTTGCTTCTGATATTGTCTGCTCTTGGGAATGTCAGTCCAGGCTACATGAACCTGTCCCGCCAAGTGTATTTGTTGTTGCGTATTAATTGCTCCTTTGCAGGTAGGTTTAACAGATATTATTTGTTCTTTCTGTGGGCCATGGCATATTCCAGCATGAAGTGCCAGTCAGAGAACTGCCGGACCATTAGCATCCTCGTTTGAATTTTGAAAGTGCTTTGGGAGACTTTTTGTCTTGGTAAAAGGAAGTCACGGATCTACAGACTTTAAGGCCAGACAGGTCCATTAGTCAGCTCTACTGGATAACACACACCATAGAGTTTTACCAAGCTGTTGCTGTACAGAGCCCAAGTTTGCTGATATTTGTTCCTTTACTCTGCTAGAAACTATAATGAGATGCAGTTACTGTTTGCTGCCAGAGCCAGGATCATTCTTTTCCCTTCCCAGGAGATGGCTCCTGAGTTGATCTTCTCCAGATATCTTAGGACTTTAAAAATACAGTTGTGGATGATTTATTAAATGGTTTATGCGTAACATTTGTGAATGAAAAAGGCCCTAAAGTATGAGCAGTATCTGATAATATGTAGTTAACATTTATATAGTGGCTTTCAACCAGCTGTGCAAAATAGTTAGTGCATGAGGATAGGCATGGTTATCACTCTCCCAGTTTTTTCAGTCTCGGCAACTGAGGACAAAATGCTTTGCTGTCTACCTGTTCTTGCATTGTACATCAGTAGCAGAGCGTGGAATAGAATCCAGCGTCTTCCTCTGCTCTCTTGTCATCTGGGTCTAATCAAACCAGTAAGATTCAGGCACAGCCTTTTATAGGGTCAGTGGTTCTGCAAGTGGTTGAGCTTGAAAGGAGTTGGAGGACCATAGCTTTAGCAACTTGACTGCCATGGCAGATAGGCACTTCTGAAATGCAGCTGTTGTCCTCACAGTCCCTGGGAGGTGGTAGGAATGATGTGGTGAGGATGAGAGGTCAGAGGTGGGAGTGGAGCATGCTGCAGTCATGAGGCCTGAAGACACATAGCAGGAAGCAGAATTGACAACAGTGTGAACTCAGATGCAACTGTTGATGATACTTGACTTCTTCAAGCTGATTGTAAACTAACCATAAATCAACTAATCATGAGTAGTCATGAGTCAAGACCCTCTAGAATCAAAAGTCTGCACGAAGATACATCACAAAACCCAAATACATTTGGTAAGGACTAACTGTCATTTAGAGTCATACCCTTTCAGATTCTCATTTACAGAGTTTGATCTACAACTCTGAATGTTAACGTGACATTCTTGCATACTCATAGATCTCCAAGAACTGTCTCTTTGATAAATCACAAAATATCTGAGATGCTTGGTGAAATTATGAGGGTGAGCAACACTGGGGACAAACTGACAATTACTGTAGAAACTGCAGCCTGAGTTTCAGTGGTAAACAATTCCAAATGTCCTTTTTTAAGGGGGGAAGGTAGTTTTTAACCTAAGTAGGAAAACCAGTTAGTGGGAGAAAAATTTGGAAATCTAGGTAAAATGACAGGGCTGGATGATGAACCTATTTAAAAAAAAAAAGGTTTTATGTGGAGGACAGACAAATGGCAGAAAGGGTAAATATGTCTACAAGAAAATTTGACAGTTAAGTGCTACCATGTAGGAGAGTGTTAGAAATTTGAAAAATACCTGCCTAAGAGAGATAAATTTGGCTATGCAATGATTGTCTGTAAAAGCAAAGTTTAGGACAAAAAATCAGCTCTTGTACTTTTTTAAAATAAATCTTAAGTGTATAATTTCTAATAAGCTGCAAGGCCTACATCCTTATCATAAAATTCCTCTAAGCACGAATTAAAAAAAAAAGCAGAATGAGATTTTCAGTTTCCAAAAATAGTTTGCCGAGAGTAGAGGTTTTTTCTCCTCCTGATTGCAAGAGAAATCACTCTGCAGTGTTTTATTGAAGAACAAGTGGTATTGAGTAAAAGAATAATTGATAAGTGATTTTTCTCCCTTTCTATTCTCTAGACTGGATTTTGTTGTGCTATCTAGATGAAATATTCACGATGGCACTGACCCCTTTCTTGTGCAATTTGTCCAATGTTTGCTTGGAGATGTTCAGAAGTAGTGGAGCAGAAAATCCCTTGCTACAGCCAGCATTTGCTGGGGATTACTCTTCACACTGGTATGTGTTGAAGGAGATTCACTGGACAAAGTGATGAAACAGCTCTATGGTTTCTTTCATGAGTGTGATCCAGCCAAACACCCTGCCCAAAGATGGAAAGCTGTGTTCTATTTTTATGAAAGGGGTAAAAGTACAGAAGGTGTTGAACAGTTCTTTGAAGCGTGCACATTTGAGCTTCAGGTTAACAAGAGAGGTGAAGATAGTGCTGCCTTCTTTTCAATTGCTAGGAAGAGTATTTTTGGGGTCTACTGGGTCTCTCCATTTCCTGAAATAATCCTGAGTATTTGCTGATGCGTCGTACGTGACTGTACTGACTTTGCTGCATTGCCGTGTGAAGGGCATTCTTAAGCGTGGGGCTTAAGTGTCAGTTAATTGAACTATCAAGATGAGTATATATAGAAATATATATGCGTCTTGCAGAGTGACCAAGGGATTTGTGTTCTCTCTCTTGGTAATTGGCCAACTTTGCTAGAACTCAGACTTGGGAGCTCATCAGAGCAGTGACTCCTGGTTTCTGAGAAGCACGTGCTTCTCTTTGGGTACTCAGAGCCATGCTGCAAGGGAAACTGCAGTCAGAACACTTAATTACTTATTAACTTCTCCTGCCTCTGTAGCCTGTCTCCATTATTGTCCTGTTGCCTTTTGCTCATTACGAACAGCTAACGATGCCTGACAGCCCAGCAGGTGCAACCTGCAGCGTGAGTGCGCACCTTGGCTGCTCTGTTCAGGGTGTCGGATGCGTTACAACAGCCACCTGGCTCCGGCGCCGGCGTTTCGGGAGCTGGAGACAACAGCGTTATCCCTGCCAGCCTAAGCAGCTGTGTCAGAGAGGCAGCGGGGACAGCATCTCGTGTCCTGCTTCCTCTCTGAACGTCTCTTGTGTTCCCTACATCTCCCATGCCATTTTTATTTCTCTATACAATCCTTCCCAAAAAGTCTCTTCTCTCTTTTGACTCTGTTCTGCCGATTGGCCAAAAGGATTTGTGGCAAACGCCCGGGAGGGAAGGTCTTACTGAATTCAGCACCAGTTACAGGAACTTGCTGCCTGTCAGAGTAAAGAATGTTTCCTGAGGGGAAGGGTACCCCTTTGGTCATGGGAGGTCAGGGAAGCTTTCAGTTGTAGGCTCGCATCTGCCTTGCGCTCCTCCTAGGACTGTAGGCAAGTAATGTTCTGAATTTTCTTTCTTGCAGTCAGCCAAGCAGAAGAGAATGTTATTCCAGAAAACTCTTGGTTGTGCTAGGTAGTGGGGAGGTTGTTGAGAAGACCTGGATGAAGCAAAAATATGGATGGTATCAAACATGCAGATAAGGCAGTAGGACATGCATATGGAGGAAAAGCAGGCATAGAGTACATACAGCGTGGTGCTGTGCTTTGTGAGATCCCCATGGTATGCAGCACAAAAGGTGTCCAGCTGGGATCTGAGCCCTGTTGTGCTGAGCCCTGTCTAGAAGGAGGCACAAAGAGACCTCTGTGTCCCAAAAGTTCCATGTTCAGAACAGGCAAGGCAGGAAGGGAAGCAGTGGCAGACAGAAGAGAGACAGTTTAAGTGTGGTGTCCTGGAAAGCTGGGAGCACAGTCTTCATCTCCTGACTTGTGTTCCAGTTCCAGCCACCAAGCTCCACTGCCTGAAAGCGGTCTTGGGAGGGCTCTTTGGGATAGTGTCCATGGATTGAGCTGAGGTGATGTTAAAGAATGCTCTATGAAACTTCACTGAGAGATATTAGTGGTAATTGCATATCATCTCGCTTCACGGTCCTCATTTCTAATTGCTTGGTCTCTTTCTCTATGTCACTATAGCACAGCTTGGCTCTGCATCTGGTCCATCTCTGCTGCACTGTACTCGTGCCCGCTAAAAGTTTTTATACTAAATAGCTGCCATAAATGTACAGTATCAGCTTTCCTAACCTTGTTAACTCAGTATGTTTTTTCATTATTTGATTATTACAACATCAAAAGGTCTGAGTGCCTTTATGGATGGATGACTAGAGAATATGTTTTTTGAAATGGATCTCTTTTTTAGTTAGGAAGCAATTCTAAAAATGCCTGAAAAATCCTTAATGATACTTATTCTACTCATCTGACCTAAAAATAGCTAAAGCAATTTGAGTAGGAATGAAAAATCGCTTGCATGTGGAGTTTCAGCTCTAAGTGGAAGGCAACCTACCCTCAGAACAAACAGTGAGGTAAAGTCAGGGTTTCCTAGTTTAGAATTGGAATTTTTATACTTTGCAAAAGTACCGTTGTGGCCTTGAGCACATCGTACAGTTTCTCCTTCTTTATGTCAGCTATGTGGATTACTCGCTACCTAGGTCTGCTGTAGAAACATGATAGTTAACATTTCTAGAAGTGCGTAGCAAATCATGTTGTGCTACTTTGTAGTTGGAATGAGTTTGGATATAACCCATAGCTTCATTTCATGCAGATCACGCCACATTGGTTGGTTTTCCTTGGGAATTATTGCTGGAAAACAAGAGGTTAATATGTAACCTGCTAAAAGCCTGTTTGGGCCTTGGGAAGAAAAATGTTTCTCACCCCTGCTTTGCTCTGTGATCTGAGAGTGTTGGAGCACTTCACAAAAGCCCATGAGCTGAGCTTCTTAACCCCGGCAGAAGGGCAGCTCTGCTGCTGCTTAATGAGGAGAAAATTGCGATTCAGAGAAACTTACACCAACAGTTTAGACTCAAGAGTCTAAGTCTGAAGATGCTAGTTTTCTGAGACTGGGTCGAGGTCGCTTGGGAAAGATGTGACATGTCCAGGTCCATAGCCTATAGCTCTAGTCTTTTAATAACTAGATTAGCCCTGCTATGACTGCCAAACATTCCTCTAAATGGAAGAGTTATAACTGCTTGAACCTGGGAAGATTGACACTGTATTAGCTAGAACACAGCCAGTGACCCTGACATGAAAATATGGCCCAGATTAACCAAAAATTCAGTGCTGTGTTTTCAGTGAGATATTCCTTAGTATTGAATTACCTTTTCCATCACTTTCTATCCATGACTTGTAAATGGAGATGAATCCAGGTTTGTCTAAGGTCAGATTGCTGTGGTCCAGCTGATGATAATCTTACAGTAAAACTACATAAGCTTGTTACTGTGAAATCTCTTAAGTGACAGTCCTCTCGTGTGCGTGCAGGGAGTCAGAGACCCCTGTGTGGTGTGGTCTGTAGCAGTCTGATGCACGGGGGCTAAAAAAGCAGCACACTATCTATCTGCAATGCCAGAAGGACCTTACCTTAGCTCAGTGTAAGAGCCTGGAGAACAGCGCAAGATTGCAGTAAGAAGGAAGTGCCTTTTTTTGTGCCTAAGACATTGGGCACTGGTCTTCAAGCTGGTCTGTGTGCTAGCATTTGGTCTGAAGAGTGAAATGCCTTTTCTTTCATCTGGAAATTCCATCTTCATTGATTTTCACAGACTATAAGGACAAAGGGGACTGCTTTGAACACCTAGACTGACCTTGTGGTTGATGTGGCCCACAGGGCTTCCCAGGATTAATTCATATTTGAATTGAAGAAAAAAAAAAAAGAAGAAAAAGAAAAGGAAAAAAAAAAAAGAAGAAAAAGAAAAGAAAAAAAAAAGAAACTGGATTCTCCTGCCAGTCCTTCAGATTCCTAGCCAACTCGTATTTTAAAACTTTTAATCACACTAACTCTACTGCAGTTACTATTTCTTTTGCAGTCTCTTTCTAGCTCAGATCTGGATTGCAGAACACCATGAATGTGTGGTTTTCCCATTCCTACCAAAGGCTTTGTGTAGGCAAGGGGCTCTAAGGAAGGACTTGTTGCAGAAACACTGGAGGACTGAGGAGGGGCAGGAGGAAGCTTTGAAGCTAGTCAACAGATGATATGGGTGAGGAAAAAGGTACTCTGTGGGGCAGCACCTGCTGGGCTTCTGACCAGAAAACCCAAAGCTTATGGACCTCAGAACCTACCTATGGCTTCTGCCCTCTCACTTTGTAGGAAGAATGAGCCAACAGCAGCTGGACTGTCTGCAAAGCCAGAAGTCTGTTTCCCATTCCTGCTCTTCTCCATCCCTTCTTCTCAGGGGAACATGACTCAGCAGCCCGTCAGGGGCAGGGCTGCACTCAAGCCTGAAGCATGAGGTCAAGGTGCCTGGCTTTGCTGCTGAAAGCAGTACATTCCTCTTGACAAGAAGCAGCAAGGATCAGACTGCACAAAAGTCAGTGTAGTCCAGTCACTATGTGAGATAACCGTCTAGGGTAAGTATCTCAACATCTGATCGTTGTTTGCCATATGAACATACTTGAACTGCTATATGTGGGACAGCTTTTTACACTGATATGTGTTTTCCAGCAGGAAAGGGGAATGCAAACCAAGGTTTTCATGGATGAAAGGGTGCTGCAAGCTCCTGTCCTGCCATATCAGTCATAACAAACTTTTCTCCACTTTTAGTTCAACAAATCCTGAAAACGCAGCCTTTTTCTGCACCCTATTTGGCTGCCAAAATTCTCCAGTCGTCACCCTGGTGCCAAGCCAGTCACTCATCCTGCCCACATATCTGATTCATCCTGCTTTCAGTGACAATGATCTGTGTCATCATTCATCTTTTCTGCCATGGTCAGTGAGCTACCTGGCTGTCTGGTCTGGCCAGCTGAGATGCCAAAGAATAAGTCCAACAATAATTTATCCTATTTTATAACAATATTATAACAATACCTTAACTGTTCAGTGAGTAAGGGTTTTTCTGCATTTAGCAGCATTAAAAGTGTTGCATAAAATGCTGGCTTCTAAGGAAGACCTGATTTTCTGAACAAAATTTGATTGACTTTCCTTACTCTGTTTCCAATATATTAATTTCCTGCAAATCCCTAAAGTGATAAAGGTCATGCAAAAAAGGCCACAGAATATTTACTTTAGGACATGCATATTACTTTCTTCCTGTTAAATTTTAGAAGTCATTTAAAGAAAAAGACAACTTTATTTAAAAAAGCGAAGAGGCTCCTGGCTACCCAACTTCATTGCAGTAGATAACAGAGCACTTGCAAATGGCGCTGCCAGCTCAAGACAGATTGCTGGGTGTTAGCACTGTTGTGACAGAGCACGGAATCACTAAGGTTAGAAAGGACCTTAAAGATCATCAAGTCCAACCATTAATCCAGCGCCACCATCCCCCCCCATGTCCCAAAGCGGCATGTCCACACATTTTTTGAACACTTCCAGAGATGGTGACTCCACCACCACCCTGGGTAGCCTGTTCCAATTCTTGACCACCCTCTCGGTGAAGAAATTTTTCCTAATATCCAATCTAAACCTCCCCTGGCACAACTTGAGGCCATTTTTTCTCGTCCTATTACTAGTTATTTGGGAGAAGAAACCAACACCCACGTCGCCACAACCCCCTTTCAGGTAGTTGTAGAGAGCGATAAGGTCTCCTCTCAGCCTCCTCTTCTCCAGACTAAACAACCCCAGTTCCCTCAGCCGCTCCTCATAAGACTTGTGCTCCAGACCCCTCACCAGCTTCGTTGCCCTTCTCTGGACATGCTCCAGCACCTCAATGTCCTTCTTGTAGTGAGGGGCCCAAAACTGAACACAGGATTCGAGGTGCGGCCTCACCAGTGCCGAGTACAGGGGCACGATCACTTCCCTACTCCTGCTGGCCACACTATTCCTGATACAGGCCAGGACGCTGTTGGCCTTCTTGGCCACCTGGGCACACTGCTGGCTCATGTTCAGCCGGTTGTCAACCAGCACCCCCAGGTCCCTTTCTGCCAGGCAGCTCTCCAGCCACTCCTCCCCAAGCCTGTAGCGTTGCATGGGCTTGTTGTGGCCAAAGTGCAGGACCCTGCACTTCGAGATTCTCCTTGCCTCTCTTTTTGTTGTTAATATATTTGTAGAAGCATTTTTTATTATCCTTTACGACTGTGGCCAGACTGAGCTCTAGCTGGGCTTTTACCTTTCTAATTTTGTCCCTGCTTGACCTAACGAGAGCCTTGTACTCTTCCTGAGTTGCCTGCCCCTTCTTCCAGAGGTGATTCTCCTCTTTTCCCTAAGTCCCAGCAAAAGCTCCCTGTTCAGCCAGGCTGGTCGCCTTCCCCGCCAGCGCTTCTTACGATGTAGCACAACTAAATAACACATGCTGCATTCCTCTGAACTTACAAATAGGTGAGTGTTACACAACCATACGGACCTTCCCATTAACAGTGTGCTGTAGTGTCCTATCTGCTTGAGCAGAGAATTTGTTAGGGCATCTGTCCTGCTATTTGGTGACAGACTCACTAAGAGGTGACGCTTTTCAGCTTTTCTGCATTTCCTAGATGCTTGCTAGTAATGCTGTGTCTCACATCCCTAATCCATAATGTTATGGCTGGGATCTGTTGATTCACATGAATCACATTCTGGCTTTGGCCACTATCAATTCACATTGTAAAAGGCTTGCAATTGCTTTATCCAATGATGAACAGCAATAAGGAGACATTTCCACTGTCTGTTTATAGGACTCAGTGACAAGATTGGTTCATATGTAATGTATGCAAAGGCATTTCCAAATCCATCAGAGCAAACATCCTGGGAAACATTGGTTGTTTTCTGAGCTAATCTCATGGTGTAATTTCAAGATAATACATATAGCTGGTTGGAAATTTTAACAAAGAGATTTTTCATTCAAAAATGCTGATTTGCAATAATCAAAGCCACATGTAGCACTGTGCCTGTTCCAGCAAAACTGAAGGTAATGGGAAAGGCATCTCCCATCTAGGGCAGAAGGGGAATATTCCAGAGGAGTCCATTCTCTGAGATGCTGATCACCCACTGTTGAATCTTTCCCTTGAATCAGAAAGACTAGATACCTGAATCTCCCTGCCCGAGAGGGTGCCCTGACAGTCACCCTGTTGGCTGTCCCAGGATGTCTCTCCTTTTTACGGAAAACTTCGGAAGGGTTTTGGTTGCATCGCAACGAGGAGTGGGCGTCTCTTAGGTTTTGCAGAAAAGCCATTCCCCCTCCAGGGTGACAGCACACACACGGGACCGTCCTGCAGTGCTAAAAGCCAGCGTAAACCGTTGCTTCCACCTTGCCCTGCAAAACAGAGTCACTGGTGGCAGCGCACCGGAGCCGCGGTCATTTGCTGAGCCGCTGCGTGTGCGGCGCTGCCGGGGCGGCTGAGCCCCGCGGGCGCGGTGGGGCAGGGTCCCGGGCAGACCCCTGCCCCCGGCCAAGCTGCCTCCGGCTGCGCTCCTGCCCTGCCTCGCAGGCAGGGAGCGTTCCTGCCTATCACTCCGCGATAAGCTGGGAAGGGAGGAGGAATTTTCTTGCAAGCCCTTCCCTGCTGTGCAGCTCGGCAGAACCAGGTGTTAAGGCTGTTGTTGTGTTTGCCCCTTACGGTGGGAATAAATAGGCCAAACAGATAAATGAAAAAGGCCAAAGGCTTTTTGTCAATGGTTGTTCTCTAATTGTGTTTGGATCCTTTTCCCTCTTGCCTTGCAGCTTGCAGGAAGTCTTTAAATACCGGTTTTCATTAATAAATTAACAAGTCCTTATTTAAGACCATGCATTCCCATACACTTTTCCCAAATTTAATCCCAAATTAATTTGTAAGAATTCAAAGTATTTCTCAGGGTGTTAGTGTGGTGTATTGCATTACCTTTTTCTGTATGAGAATAATAATGACAGCTTGCTATAACCCATATTTTGTCTGTCTAAAATCTCATTACTGTTGAATTTTGAAGGAAAAAAATAATTGTAATGTGTGTACTTTCCTCACTGAAAATTAATTTCCTTGATCATGGAGAGAGAGTAACATTACCTGTCATTATATGGCCAGGAACTACAGCCTTTACCCATTTTTGGAAGCTTTTCTGTATCATAACATAGATGGCAATGTAGTCAGATTAACTGTAAAAAGGAATGTTTTATCCTTTATGCTTTTGTGGCTGTGGATGTGTCACAAGATCACATCCATATTAATATGTTTGGCCTGCGTTTTTCAGTAATTAATTCAGTCCTTATTACTCTAACTTGTCCTAGTTTCAGGACACTGGTTTAGATAGTATTTTTGGTTTCAGTCAGTAGTTTCCCATTTACATTAATATCTGTTATGTTTCAGATAAAAATACTATAACGAGTTTGTTGATGTAATAGGTGCACTGAGGGTGGCTCTGAGGAGCTCCGAAGTGACAGCTACTCATCGGTACATGAGTGACTGTTTGGCTTTAGGAATTTTTCTATTTTGTTAATTTGTTGCTAACTGCATATGCTTGATCTATAGATCAGATGGAAGGCATCAAAAGATGTACAGGAACCTAACAATCCTTAGCAGTTCAGATCATTCTGTTTGGCTGAATACTGCTATAGGAGATTTAATTGGAATAATTTCCCATTTCCCAGGCCATTTGTGATTAAATTGATGTTTGTATGAATGCTGGCCTGATTATGTGGCCCACATATTAAGCTAACTTTGATGCCACTGAACTGGTAACTATAGCACAACATTTTCTTCTGTCCTGTGAAGGCAAGTCCTGAAGTTCTTAAGGCAGTTCATAAATTCAGCTGAATAGTGGCCAGCCTGTTGGGCTGCACCCTGCAGACCTGTTGAGGTTTGACATGAGGCAGCATTATAAAACCCAACCTGGTTGATTCATTCCTTCTGTTTCCTTAACACCAGCAGTGTGCTAGGTATCGTACAGGCAGTACCTACCCCAAATAGTTTGTTTTCTTAAGTCAGCAGACAACAGATGAGGGAGAAGGACAGAATATATTTTCAAGGATGTGTCTTTTAAAAGTATTTTAATTGTGTCTTTACTTCATCATCACTGCTTGAATATGTTTCTTGTATATGTCGGTGTAGAAATGAGTCTAAGGAGGGTTTCAAAGAGGAGATTGTACCCTTCCAGAGCAGGCAGATAATCTCTATATAGCCAAAGGATGGTGCCTTAATCACAAACATGCGTAGGATTATTTTTAACTTTCTGTAAAAACTTAGGACAGCAGACCTCTGAGCCATTTGTATTGACTTAAAAAGGGCTAGGCGTAACAGCAATAACCATGTTGCAGAAATTAATCACAAAAGTTGGCTTTTGCAAGTTACTTTGTGGTGGCTGATCCAGACCCAACAATCTGTCTGTGGGCCTCCATGTGCAGGGTGGGGTTCTCTTTGCAAGTTAGGCAAAGTTATAAAGTCTGTCCTCAGGGATGCCTGGGCAAAGCGGTGATTTCCTCTTTGTCTTGCTCTTGTTCAATATTTATCAAGGGAAATAGTGGCTGCAGTAAAAAGTGATGGGATCCGACTTCATCAGTGTGTAGAGAACCCTAAATCCAGCTCTTCTGATGAACGCAGTCATTGTGAGTCTTTGCTTCTTGAGAGAAGTATTACATTTAAGAGAAAACCTCACTGATAGCAAAACTGCTAATGCTGAACTGAGCTCAGCTTTGCAATGTCCTGCATTCACTCTTGGCCACAGTCTATTGCAAAACTTGTACCATTGTGTTGAACTCTTTGACCAGTTTTGGATCTGGCTGTCTTGAAGACTCTCTCTGCCATTAGCCTGCACTGCATCTGCTGCAGCGGGCTGCTGAGAGCACGCTTGTCCTGGCTTTGCTGATGAGCTGCTGCTGAGTGTTGATGAGGAGCATTGCCTCCCCAAGCCTTCGCTTCTCTCTTGCCCTTTTCTGTCTTCTCCAGACTCTGGGTCTGTTTGCTTCTTACTCTTCAGCCAAGTAACATCTAAGTCTATGAGATCAAAGTCTGAAAAGGGAATTTTGAGTGTCACGTGTGTGACCATAAAAGCCCGAAATGTGCCAGTTTATTAATGCATACATCTCTGTTGTAAATGCTGCAACTTTGCGCTTCCCTGCTTATAAGTGTTCTTTTCTCCTTTTAATTATTTGTATCTTTTTATATTGAAACAATTTGAATCTATTTCTGTTGCAAGATGGTGTACGGTAATGATAGGCATTTATGGGTTTCTTTGTTGAGCTGCAGAAAGTGTTTTAAAAGCCTTGTAGCTTTATTTTTCTCTTGGAATGTCATGCTACTTACAAACTAACATCTTCATCAAGGCTCACTTATGAAGGGACAATGCAACTTCCTGTGCTCATTGACAGTCCTTGGAGCTTATTTCACTCCCTGCTTTTTTCCGGAGACTATATTTGAAGTAGGTAGGATCACTGAGACCATGGTGAGATGTGAGAAGCTCCAGATAAATTAGATGGCTGAAATAACAGTGATTGCTTTTAACTTGATTTTTCTTTTTCTCTGTTTGCAGGCAGATGGGAGAAAAGGTCTGTACTGCAGTCATTTACATGATTGCCTACTTTATCCCTTGACCTGAGAACCTGAGTAGTGGTAGGTAGCATAAGCTCTAGGCAGGTAGTGAGAGGCCAAAGAGGTTTCTTTGTTTAACCCTTCCCTACTGCTTTTACTGAATACAGCTAATTTCTGTCACTTCCATACAGAGACATTTTAAAGTTGAATAGTGATTAAAGGGGACATTTTAATCTATCCAGCTTGCTTTATGTGAAAGATCTGCATTTAACAGTCGATTTTATTAACAATTCAAATGCAACTGATGAGTTTTCTGTATATTGTGTCAGACTTTGTGGCAAATAAACATTTCTGCAAACACTAAAGAGCGCAGAAGGTATTTGTGGTGTATTTTTATTGCTCATCTGAATTCATCTTTTCTACCTGTAAATGGTGGTGGGTGGGAGTCTTAGAATTTGAAAACAAAAGTATTTATCAAGATAAATTTGAGATGACAGCAACATTCTGGATTAAAAAAAGATACAGAAGCAGAAGAATTCAGTGAAGAAAACTTGGAACAGACTCTTTTGGGAACAAGGAAGCGAGAAGAGAATTGGACAGGAAAATCCCTATTTCCTAAAAATTTAGGACAGGTCTTGAAGTTGCTTGTGCAAACAAGTGTTTGATTTCATGCCCAATGCACATACAGAGCAAGGAATCATAGAATCATAGAATACCAGGTTGGAAGGATCATCCAGTCCCAATTTTCCTGGCAAAAGCAAGGTTTAGACAAGATGGCCCAGCACCCTGTCCAGCTGAATCTTAAAAGTGTCTAGTGTTGGGGAATCTACCACTTCCCTGGGGAGATTATTCCAATGGCTGATTCTTCTCTTTGTTAAAAATTTTCATCTTGTGTCCAATTGGAATCATTTCAGGAGTAACTTGTACCCATTACCGCTCATCTTTTCTGCATGACTCCTTGTAAAAAGGGAGTCTCCATCTTCTTTGTAGCCACTCTTTAAATACTGGAACATGGCGATGTGTCCTCTAAGCCTTCTTTTCTCAAGGCTGAACAAACGCAGTTCTCGCAGTCTTTTCTCATATGGCAGGCTTCCCAGTCCTTTGATCATTTTTGTGGCCCTTCTCTGGACCCTCTCCAGCCTGTCCACATCTTTTTTGCATAGCAGGGAACAAAACTGAACACAGTATTCCAGGTGTGGCCTGACAAGTGCTGAGTGGGATGATGACTTCTTTATCTCTGCTGGTAATGCCTTTTATGCAACCCAGCATCCTGTTGGCTTGCTTTGCTGCAGCAGCACACTTCGCTCATATTGAGCTTGTTGTCCACCAGGATCTCCAGGTTCCTTTCCACAGAGCTGCTCCCTAGCTGGGTAGATACCAGCCTGCACTGCACTCCTGGATTATGTTTTCCCAGGTGCAAGACCTTACTCTTGCCCTTGTTGAACTTCATAAGGTTCTTGTGAAGCCACTCTTCCAGCCTATTTAGGTCTTCCTGCAGGGTGACTCTCCCTTCTGAAGTGTCCACTTCCCCACTTAGTTTGGTATCATCAGCAAACTTTGTTAGGGTACACTTGATCCCATCATCCAGATCACTTATGAAGATATTAAACAGTTTTGGGCCAAATATTGATCCCTGGGGGACTCCACTTGTGAGAGGTTGCCAGTTTGAAAAGGAGCTATTTACCACCACCCTCTGGGTGTGGCCTGTCAGCCAGTTTCCCACCCATCACACGGACCACTTTTCTAGACTGTAACACATCAGTTTCTCTAGGAGGAGGCTGTTGGAAACCATATAGAAAGCCATGGGGAAATCCAGGTAGACAATGTCCACCGCTCACCCTACATCAACCAGGCAATTTACTTGTCGTAGAAGGCAATCAGGTTTGTCAAGCATAATTTGCCCTTGGTGAATCTGTGCTGGCTTTTCCCAATCACATGCTTTATTTGACTTCTGATAGCCCACAGGACGATTCATTCCATAACTTTCCCAGGGACTGAATTAAGACTGATGGGCTTGTAATTTCCTGCATTCTCCTTTAAGCCCTTCGTGTTGATCGGGGTAACATTAGCTTTCTTCCAGTTTTCTGGGACATTCCTCGATCTCCATGACTTATCAAAGATTATGGAGAGCAGCCTCACAGCAACGTCAGCCAGGTCTCTTAAGACCCTGGGTGGATAATGTCATGGCCTATTGATTTGTAGGGGTCAAGTTCCTGTAGTAGTTCACATGCCAGCTCTTCCTTCACTGATGGTGGGTCTGTGTTTGAATCAACCTGGATTTTGTTCCCAAGGCCTGGAGCCCAACAGTACTGGTAAAGACAGAGATGAAGACAGTGTTGAGAACCTCTGCCTTTTCAGTGTTGTTGGTGACTAATTCACCTCTTCTGTTTAACAGTGGGCCAGTATTTTACTTCTGTTTCTGCTTGGTGTTTATGTACCTAAAGAACCTTTCTTGTAGTTTTTGACTACTCTGGCCAATTTCAATTTGAGATGAGCTTTTGCTTTTCTAACTGCATCTCTGCACACCCTGGCAATGCCCTTGTAGTTCTCAATGGGTATTTGTCTGCTTTTCCATCTCTGTTATGCTTCTTTTGTGGTTTTGAGCAGACTCAGAAGCTTGCAGTTAACACAAAGGGGTCTCTTGCTCCGCCTACCTCCCTTACCTTTAAAGGGGATGAACTGTTTTTGTGTTTCCAGCAGAGCGTTCTTGAAAAACTCCCAGCACTCACTAGCTCCTTTATCCTCTATGGGAGCTTCCCATGGAACCCCTCCCAACTGAGCTCTGAGCGAGCTGAAGTTTGCTCTTCTAAAATCTAAAACCTTTGTCTTAGTACTAAACTTCAGACTTAGTACTAACCTGCATGCTTTGCAGGATCACAAACTCCACAATATTGTGATGACTGCAGCCAAAGCTATCACTAACCAAGATATTACAAAGCAGGTTTTCTTCGTTTGTTAGTAGCAAGTCCAGCGGTGCCTCATTCCTGGTTGGCACATCTAACATTTGTATGAGGAAGCAGTCCTCTACACATTCCAGGAACTTGATGGATGACATGTGAGCTGCTGTATTGTTGTTCCAACAAATGTCTGTGTAGTGGAAATCACCCATAAGAACCAGATTCTGTTGACCCAAAGCTTGCTTAAGCGACCCGAATATTGTTTCATTGGCCTTAACATCTTGGTTTGGAGGTCGATAGCAAACACCTGTAAGATCCCCCTTGGAGACAACCCCTCAGAGGTTGACTCAGAGTCAAGGACTCAGAGGCCTTCAGTAGGGCTTCCACAATCACCGTAGTTGACTTCTATACATCCAAAGTTCTCCTTAACATAGAGTGTGACTCCTCCTCTTCTTCCCTGCCTGTCTTTACAAAACAGCCTATAGCCATCCATTGTGACCCTCCAGTCATGAGTTGTCCCACCATGTTTCAGTTATTCCCATGATACCATAACTATCTGACTGGACGCAGAGCTCAAGTTCCTCCTGTTTGTTTCCCAGGCTGCATATATTGGTATATATACACTTGATGTGGTTGGTCTTCTGATTCTCATCTTGGGAGGCAGCTAAGGAACATTTGTCGCATCTCTGGTTGGCCTTATTCCCCAACTGTTTGCAATGGTGTGAATGTTGCCACTTTGGACCCCACCCCCAAGTCCTTCAATTTAAAGCCCACGTCACCAAGTTGGCCAGCCTGCTGCCAAAGGTTCCCTTGCCTCTTCTAGACAGGTAGATCCCATCCCTCTCTAACAGGCTGTAGTCATTGAAGAATGTCTCATCATCAAAGCCAAAACCCTCATGATAGCACTAGACATGAAGCCAGAAGTTGATTTGCATTATATGTGTATTTCTGGCCCCACCCTTTCCTCCAACTGGTAAAATGGAAGAAAAGATAACTTGGGCATCAGTACTTTTTGCTTGCACCCGCAAGGCTTTCTAGTCTTCCTTGATTCTGCCCAGATTCTGGCTTGCGCTGTCATTCATGCCCACATGAAAGAGTAGCAATGGATAGTAGTCTGGGCTCTTGACAAATTGTGGCACCCTCTCAGCAATATCTCAGGCCTTAGCTCCTGAAATGATGGAAGCAGAATGATGAAAGCAGATTGAATGATGTCAGCCATAGAATCTCCGAGCTGCTGTTCAAAGATGCTGATGACTACAGAGATCAAGCCAGTGAAGCAAGGCGCCTGCTAATCAGAAGGTAGCCTGCTTGAGGACAGCCATGCAACCCTAAGGGCCAGGGAGGGAGAAGTGTACTGATAAAAACGTTTTTGGGTGTGTCCCAGATTGACTCTAATGCATGCCAGGTCTGTGTGTCAGAGTAAAGGAGATTAGCTACAGATAGGTAATTCAATGGTAGTTCTCTTTCCCAGAAAGGTTTTGAACAGGATTAGTTTTTCTAGCCAAGCGCACAGCTAAGAAACTAAAAGGCAGATTTGGCTTTTTTTTTGCCACAGAGCTAGTGATTTGTTGACAGCTTTAGAATAAGTTATCTAATAAAGGAAGCCACAGTTTAATTACTTGCTGCTTTTAAGGAATATGATGTGATCTAATATTAGAAAGGAACAGACCATTCTAATACTTCATTACAACCTTTAAAATTGCAACCATAATTTCTGCAGCTAGGGCCAATAACTTTCTACTGCAGGAGTGGGATAACTTAATTACACAAAATTCATGACTTAGGTAATTTTATATAAAAACCTATATACACAGACATGCTTGAATTTTTTAAAATAATTAGAATAATCTGGAAGAAAACAAACAAAATTAATGAGTGTTTTAATAATAAGCTTCTTTTATTTTTAATCTGAACATAATTCTAAAAGTCCTGGACTAAGTATTAAACACGTGAACGGATACATGTTTATATAAATCATAATCTTCGTCATGACCTTTTCAGCGGTCAGGCAAAGGTAAGTATCTTTGGTGTCAGATCCAGGTACTGTGTAACTGTTTTTGGGTTACTTGTAGAAATCTTGAGGATTTATGTTATGTGCAATTTTGTGAAAGCACATAAAACACCTTCAGAATTTACCATCTCTGGGTGACGAGCAGTCCAATGTTTACGTAAAATGTTTGGAAGCAGAAATGATGCCTCTCCCTCTTAAAGCTCATGTTCTTTTGCTCATCAGAGGGGTCCATGAAGACATTATGCGGTTTGCCACATTGCTAATTCCATTTATACAGCTGTCAAACACAATTTATTTCTAAAGATTTTGAAACACCATGGAAACTGAACATTCTCTTGCTGTCGTAGTAGATCCGAAACCTGGAACAGCAGAATCCATACAATGAGTGAAGTGAGGATAACCAGGGTCAGCCTCGCATCAGCAATGACCAGACACATCCGTGGTGAGGAGGCAGCTCCGAGGTCAGGCAGGGAAGTCCGTGAGCGAGGGTCGGCATGGCACATGGCCAGGTGCTCCCATCCCTAGAGTATATCCCAGAAAAGGCCAAGGTCTTTGGGTTTAAGCTCAAAGACAGCTCCTGAGCCAATCCCTCTCAGCTTCTCCAGACAGCCCTTCCCCACAGCTGAGCTGTTTTCGCAGCAGTCATACCCCGGATCGCACACTGCGCTGTGCCAGAGTGGACGTCGGACAGAGCAGCTGGACCCTGGGAGGAGGAGAGGGGCTACAGGGCCTGTCGGTGCACGCAGGGCACCAACACACATAGCGGATCGTGCTGGCCTGCACGTCCCTGTTCCTAAATCAAACGAACGCAGCTGCAGTTTGCAAGCTGGGCTGCTCGGGGGACTCTCCTGTCAGGTGACATCAAGTCTTGGGAGCCCCCGGTGATGCGGTGGGGTTCTGGGATTAGGTTACCCTGCTTTCCTCTCTCCAGACCCCCACCAGTGCCTCCCCTCCGCCCCCATGGCAGCAGGGCAGCGGCTCTCCACCCGCCTGGCCCCGGAGGCTGCCGCGCGGGGTGTGCATGCGTGCTCCCCGTCCGCAGCGGGGGCTCCCGCCAGCGACAGCACCTGGACTGCTACTTCAAATAAATGGCGACTGATATCTGTGACTGCTGCTGCTTTCCGTTGTGAAGACTTGAGCAAGCTCCAAACTCTTGCCGGTGTTTTTTGGGAAGCCAGTTGTTTTCAAAGGACTCTGTGTGCTGGTTGTTACTCAGACCAAATCACCGTTTAGAGAGATTTTATTTGCGTCCTCTCTGGAGCACGTTTGCTGAAATTCATCTGAGCTGATTCCTATCTCAAGGTACGTGCTGGTCAGGAAGATAAAACTTCTCAGTTTGTGGATACATATTTCACAGTGGATTTGATCATGATTGTGAATACAGTTTCCACCCTTTTAGTGAAAAGATCTAGCTGTCTGAGGGGACAGAAACTAGAAATGCTAACCCAGAAATTATATCCTCAGAAAATAACCTCGGCTGTTGTGGCTGAAAATGTACTTTTAGGGAGCTGATGCATTCAGCTGATGAGGACTTCTTTAAAGAGTGGATATGCAGAACAGGCATTTGGTTCGTTTTGTTCCAGAGCATTGCAGTGGTAAAAGGTGAGGTTTCTTAAGAAATGAACAGACCAACTCAGGATTCAGTAAACAGCCAAGTGAATAACTGGGCATTATTCCTGCCCACTGCTTTTCTAAGATGCTCTCCGTTAATTTGAAGGGAATCCAGAACAAGGCCTCTTGATGAGCACTGAACACAAATATGCTAGGGAAGGACTGGATCTTTGCATTTTTTGTGAAGTTAAACCTTTTCTTTTTCCAAACAGGTGGACTTAAGGTATTTTGTTTAAGAATTCAGATTTGAAATATAAATAAAACTAAATTGCTTTGACTTCTAATAAGTCTTGATTAGGAAGGGCAAGACGTAGTGAGATTTGAACATTGTAAAAATAACAGTAGTGAACCTAAACAGCCCAAACTACCAAAACTTCTATGGGTACTTCCACTCCCTGCTTATTTCTCTTCCAGCATTCAGAGAAGTGAAAGATTCCTTTTCTGGTTCTGACTGCAGAGCCAGGGGACGGCGTTGTTGTCGCACAGACCATGGTACTTCACTGTAAAACCCCAACCTAGCTAATACAGCTAACGGTGGTCATGGGCACAAAGCGTTGGTTTCAGCTTAGAACCCTTGTCCTTTGCAAAACCCTCTTGAACTCACCATCTGTGAGTGCATTGTTTGGTTTATTTTATCAGAGGCTGTTATCTCAGAAAATTTCCTCTAGAAATTCCCAAATCTTCAGTGGTTTTAAAATTATGAAATATATTCATAGTGTTGTGAAGGGAGAGGGTTGCACTGGTATATTTTTTCTATTACATCTGCAGTCCTGAAATTGAAGCCCATATACCTAGGAAGAATCTAGCGGCTCTGGCATCTGTTCTTTCAGTCCCGCATCATCACCAGTGGATAAATCAGCAACATTTCCCTTTCTGCAAATTACAGGATGAGAGAAGACAGTAATTTTTTTCCTGAGTATGCTTGCTCCTTTGAGAAATAAGGTTTTGGTTTCCTACTTCGGGCAGTGTTTGCAATCTATCACTTCAATGAGGCTGTCTCAACAAGGCATCAACACAGCTTTCTGGTGCCTGTGTAAGGCTGCACAATCACAGTCAGCTGATGCAGAATCTGTTTCTCACCCAAACAACAGAGAGTTTCGCAATAATGATAATTTATTTTTTAAAAAAATGTTCTGTAACAGGAATAAAGTCTTACAAAATTCAACATACCTGAATATTTAGAGAGATGGGCAGTTCAGTGCACAGCCTCCTTTCTTTATGCTAATGGAAATTTTTGTTTTGCTGATAACATGCCCGCAATAAACTTCCAGGCTTTGGAACAACTCTCAGTCCTTTGGCTTTAGGCTCAGATTAGCAGTTTTCAGTTTATCTCGGACCGAATTTAAATATTTAAATTCTTGTAGAAACCTTTTTTAGTTGGCATTAGGATATCATTTGCAGATAACATAGGAGGGGAGAGAGGTGGACTATGTAATACTCCCTCTGTAGGACTGTCAGATACAGCAGGTACACTGCCCAAGGCAGAAGTGTGACTGTACATTGCTGCAGTCTCTGTTCAGCTGAGAAAACACTGTTTTCTCTATCCTTTCTGTCCACTTTACTTTGCTAAGACCCATTTTTATATCTCACTGAGTTGAACCTGCTACAGAGTTAGGTTATCATCTCTCTGTAATAATGGATAAGAATGATTTCAAATTACTTCAATTTTCATAGACTCATAGAATAACCCAGGTTGGAAGAGACCTCAAAAGATCATCTGTCCAACCTTTCATAAGGTATCTTTTCTCCACTTCTGATCTGATTTTACCCTATTTTTTCTTAACTGAAACTCCAGAGGAGTCCAGAGACTGGTTAAACTCAGTTACGCATTTTCTCACTGTCTAGCAATGCTTTTCCCTCTTGGGTACTGCTGTATGGCAAGGTGGAAGGGGAATGGGGTGATGTCCTCTGGTGTCATTCCCTTGCTGCACCTTCTCTGGCACATTGAATGGGATTGGGAGAATGATTCCTGTTTTTTTACAAGAAGCATCTTAGACCTCTATGCTGGAACAAGTCCTGTAGGTTATGTCTTAAATGACATAGGGAAAGAGCTCTTAGCTCTTGGTACATATCCTGGCTGTATCTTGAACCCACATGGGGGTAAGACTCAAGTGCCCTGCTTCCCAAGGGAGGTAAATACTGGCACATAAGCCATGTGCTGCAGGCAGGTCACTTATCTGGAAAACTGGTGGACCAGGACCTTTGGACATCACATGTGCTCTTTATGGTCAATATTTAGTCATAAAGTCTCTGGAAGCTTAAGAGTGTCCTCTTTATTCCCCATAGTATTTCTTTACACCAGTCAGGGTGACTGGTTTGGGGTTTTTTTTCAGGTTTTCTCCCATCTTTTGTGATCTTTCATCATCTTCCTCACAGCAAAAATGTGTCCCTGTTCTGTTCACATAAAAGGCAGTAGCATCTCCAAGCTCCCCAACAGCCTAAGTCCCAAAGCTGCTCTACCCCATCTTTTTTCCTACAGAAACTATTGCAGCAGTGAATAACTACTGCACAGGTTTTTCCCTTGAATGAAGAACAATTTTGTTTGTGACATCAAATTGTGTATAACTCAATTTCATCTGACCCACATCTCTCCTTTCTTTTTTCTCTTTTTTTTCTTACAATACAAAATAACAACTATCTAGCTGTTTCTTATATATCTCAACTTTGGTGCCCTATCTTCCTCCATTTACCTGTCTGCTTCCTGAACAGAATAGGGACTTGGGCCATAAGCATGTTGCTTTTTCTTATGCTTAAACTTTTCTTATTTTTCTAGCAATTTTTGCGCTGTGCAGGCATTAGCTAAATGAACTCCTATGATTTTTCTACTAGGTCCCTATTTCCTTTGCCTTAGAAAACACTTTTAGCTTCTTTTTTTAGCTGCTAAATATCATGAATCTTTCTTTAACTTTATATATATTAAACACAGAGCTGTGCTTACAGGGCAGTTGGACTTTCTCACCAGTGGTACCTTCCTATTATGGGATGCTATTATAAGGAAATATTGAATGTCCTCTCAGAGGCCTCTGTTTCCTGATACTCACCAGTAAGTCCAAGCCCAACTGATAAAGCACCTGGTGATTCACTGACAATTCATCCTGTAAATTCTCAATGGTACTGGGCAAGTTTTCTACATCCTTTAGCCTTTTTAGTTCTCCCTAGACATTTCTGGTTTAGAGTATTTTTCCTTGTACTCCAAGCTGTCTGGCTGGACCCTATTTTTCTCATATATGGGAACTAGCTCCATAATTGATAAAAAGGGCAGGAACCCAAACTGCATCACTCAGTCCCTTCCTAAAGCACAAATCCTTTGAGAGAGCCAAATGGGCATCCAGTGGCTCTCTTCCAGTCTTCTCTCTTGTATATCCTTTTTCTTCTGCCCAGAACTGATATTCATGATGTATTTTCTAACATCCTTCAGTAGCTCATCTCTGTTAGCAAATTCCAGATCAACCAAGTCTTTTTCCATACACAGGAGGAACTCTCAGTCTGCAGAAGATAGATACACAGATGTCTGTGTTTTGCTTACTGTTGGGAGTTCTTATCAGAGCTCTGCTCTTACTTGGGTTGTCCAATGCAGCCATGCCTAGGTTTGTCTCTGCTTCCTCACCTGTAAGGTTTCCCTTAAACCTGCATGGCCATGCAGTCCTACCTACACACACATACTGCTATATAACCCTGCTCCCCAAAATATTCAACACTGTTGTTTCTTTCAGAACATTTGGATACTTGCTGTGCACAGTGTCTATATTTTGGCTACAAATGTGGTTCTCTCATCTCTAATTATGTGAATGTTGGTAGCTAACCCTACTGAATCACAGAATCACAGAATCACTAAGGTTGGAAAGGACCTTCAAGATCATCAAGTCCAACCATTAATCCAGCGCGACCGTGTCCCCTAAACCATGTCCTGAAGCGCCACATCCACACATTTTTTGAACACTTCCAGAGATGGCGACTCCACCACCTCCCTGGGCAGCCTGTTCCAATGCTTGACCACCCTCTCGGTGAAGAAATTTTTCCTAATATCTAACCTAAACCTCCCCTGGCACAACTTGAGGCCATTTCCTCTTGTCCTATCACTAGTTACTTGGGAGAAGAGACCAACACCCTCATCGCCACAACCCCCTTTCAGGTAGTTGTAGTGGGTGATAAGGTCTCCCCTCAGCCAGCCTCCTTTTCTCCAGACTGGACAACCCCAGTTCCCTCAGCCGCTCTTCATAAGAATTGTGCTCCAGACCCCTCACCAGCTTCGTTGCCCTTCTCTGGACACGCTCAAGCACCTCAGTGTCCTTGTAGAGAGGGGCTCAAAACTGAACACAGGATTCAAGGTGCAGCCTCACCAGGGCCGAGTACAGGGGCACAATCACTTCCCTACTCCTGCTGGCCACACTATTTCTCATACAGGCCAGGACACTGTTGGCCGCCTTGGCCACCTGGGCACACTGCCGGCTCATATTCAGCTGGCTGTCAACCAGCACCCCCAGGTCCCTTTCTGCCGGGCAGCTCTCCAGCCACTCCTCCCAAGCCTGTAGCGTTGCATGGGGTTGTTGTGACCCGAGTGCAGGACCCAGCACTTGGCCTTGTTAAACCTCATACAGTTGACCTCTGCCCACCGATCCAGCCTGTCCAGATCCCTCTGCAGAGCCCTCCTACTCTCCAGCAGATCAACATTCCCACCCAACTTGGTGTCATCTGCAAACTTGCTGAGGGAGTACTCGATTCCCTCATCCAGATCATCTATAAAGTTATTGAACAAGATCAGCCCCAGAACCAAGCCCTGGGGAACACCGCTTGTGACCGGCCGCCAGCCGGATTTAACGCCATTCACCACAACTCTCTGGGCTCGGCCATCCAGCCAATTCTTTACCCAGCAAAGAGTAAACCTGTCTAAGCCACGAGCCGCCAGTTTCTCCAGGAGAATGCTGTGGGAGACGGTGTCAAAGGCTTTACTAACATCCAGGTAGACAACGTCCACAGCCTTTCCCTCATCCACTAGGCGGGTCACCTGGTCCTAGAAGGAGATCAGGTTGGTCAAGCAGGACCTGCCTTTCATGAACCCATGCTGGCTGGGCTTGATCCCTTGGTTGTCCTGCACATGCCCCGTAATTACCCTCAAGATGAACGGCTCCATGATCTTCCCCAGTACGGAGGTCAGGCTGACAGTTCCCAGGATCCTCCTTCTGGTCTTTCTTGTAGATGGGTGTCACATTGGCAAGCCTCCAGTCTTCTGGGACCTCCCCTGTTAACCAGGACTGCTGATAAATGATGGAGAGTGGCTTGGCAAGCAGCTCCGCCAGCAATCTCAGTACTCTCGGGTGGATGCCATCAGGCCCCATAGACATGTGGGTATCCAGGTGGCTTAACAGGTCCTTAACTGCTTCCTCCTGGATTATGGGCGGGTTATTGTGCTCTCCATCCCTGTCTTCCAGCTCAGGGGGCTGAATACCCTGTGGATACCTGGACTGGCTATTAAGGACTGAGGCAAAGAAGGCATTAAGTACCTCAGCCTTGTCCTCATCCTTGGAGACAATGTTTCCCGCCATATCCAGTAAGGGATGGAGAATTACTGATTGCAATGAAGTTGAAAATACTCTTTCTTTTAATTAACTTGAGAGATTCAAAGCGGATCCTGAAAACTGGCACAACCAACTGTTTGAACAGCCACATTTGCAGCCCAAGTGTGAGTTGATGGGTGGTCAAAGCATCCTCTCCCCAAGTCAAAGGGAATATTTTACACTGAGAGTTTCAGCGGAAGTGGTAGTGTACAAAGGAGGTGGATGAAGGAGAGGCAAAGGTGTCTAAAGACACTGTAGTAGGTTCTGTAGATAATTTTTCTGGAAACAAAACAAAGCAGTGACTTTTCTACTGATTAAAAGATTATGAAAATAAAGAAGTGGATGGATAGATTTGTTTTAAAATGCAGAGGAAAAGTCAGTTGTACATCAGGATATAAATGAGAGGGTTTGAATATAAATGAGATGGCACAGTAAATGACAAGATGTAAGAAGAGGAAGCTTTTTGCCAATGAAAGTAGAGTGTTTTTTTCTCCTAGTCTGGAGACTTGAGAGACTGAAAGAAGAAAAATGTAAATGAGCACTTGGGGTTTAGTGATGGGTACAAACCACAGACTGGAGACTTGGTCAGCCTCGTGTAAAACCAGAGGTACTGAACTGAAATTAAAAAGATGCATTAATGCAAAGCTGACAAAAGTGATAATCAGGCTCTGTATGAACAATCTGGAGGGGGTTCATCATGACAGCTGAAGTTTTCATACTAGACAGGGATATTTCAGGTGGCAATGAAAGCAGTTCAGCAGAGAAGGAGGTAATTTATCTAAACATTGTCATACATTTTGCATCGTACACTAATGGCTGTAAACATTGCAGTAGTGAGCCGGTAAGTGACTGTTTGCCATGGCCAAGTTCATTAATACAAAGATCTGGAACATCTGTTTGCACAGGCACATTAGCACCCTCCCCATTGGCCCTGCTGAGCTCCATAGAAGTGTTTGTCTGAATCAGAGGCTAGGAAAAGTGGTTTATTTTTTCCCCTCAAGTGTGATTTACTTTGTAAGATGTTCTATTTAAAAATATTATTCTTTGAAATACTTTGCCATCTTTTTTTTTCAGATGTAGTTCATGTGGAAAGACTGGTGATTGGAAGGAGGATGGTATCAGGCATGATATGGCAATATGACTCTCATGCAAGATTCTGTTACACAAATAATCCATAATTGGGAATTCTGTTATTTCAAAGATTGTGCGGATAATTTTCAGCTTTTCTGAGGGAAGATTCTAATTCTTAGAAGATTTTATAGATTTTTTTGTTTACTGGTTTCTGGAAAGAAGGAAAAACCAGAGTAAAGTATGTGAGGTCTGGGTTGTGTGTTTGTGCTGGAAGTGTGGCTATGGACAGGATGAGTGGAGGTAAAAGTTATTCTCTCCAGCAACAGAATATTCATTTTCCTTTGTTCCTGAAAAGGTTTTGTTGAGGAAATGAGAACAGCCTCTCATGAAATCTCTTTGCCTTTTTCTTAATCCTTTCCTCTTCAGTGAGGTAAGGAGAAATAAGTATTGTACTGTTGTGTACAGAACACGTGATAGAGCAACCTGGAAGTCTACTTTTTGGGAAGGTTTACAGTCTACTGCAGTGTGGGTTAGTGAAACTTTAATGCACACGCACAAGAATATCTTCGTATTTCCGTGAACATCAAAAGTTACTGTTCCACAAAGAAATCATTGACTGCAGGTTGCTTTTGGTAGATATTTACCCTGAGGTCAATAAATCTTGACATTCATCTCAACAGAAGTCCATATTTACTTATTAGTATTCTTTTTTAAAAGAAGATTATTGATAAAAGTACAAGATAGCTAGGTGCAGGTGACAGGCTGCTGATAAACATCTTGCAAGGTGTTAAATCATAATTATCATGTGGTAGAGGGGTAAACTGCTAATATCTCAAAGATAAAGTCTAGTTTTTAAAATATATCAACTACATTCAAAAGGTAGCGAACCACAGAACACAAGTGTTTGCACCTCGGACATTTGGGAAAAGAGGGAATTACTTAGACGTTGTATGTTTACCAAGTAGAAGATTTACATGGAATAAAAATAAGTTGGATGGTTCAAACATTCAGTGGCATTTATTGTTGTGCATGCTGCTTATACAGTAGCAAAGAGACATAGGGTCATTAAATATCTTGAATAGGTTCTATTTTCCATAGTGTAGCAAATAGTATATCCACAGGTAGTCAAGAATATTGTGCTTACAGCCAAGAGAAAAAAAAGCTTTGAGGACTGAAACTGTCACTTCATGGAGCTTGTTGGCAGTTCTACTGGACCTTTCATTGTTGAAGCTTTCTCAGAAGCATGATAGAATTTCTAGTCAAAGTAAGGAGAAATAAAAAAAGGAGAAATAAAGAAAATGACCCTACATTTTGCTTTCTTTTTATCAATGGAGATCAATAAAATGCTTGATTGCTGAATTTACACTCTCTCTCCCTCTCATTTTCCTTGAAAAAATTACAGAAAATAAGGCAAATTTTATTTTGATGATTCTTATTTCTCCTTAATTCTACAGCACAATAGAAATCAGAAATATTTACAAAGCATCCAGATCCATCCTAGACAAAAGGCTGCATGTTGTTTGAATTGGTAATAGTCATATTCCAGGATACCTTTTATGTTCCTAGAGTATAAACGTCTATAAGGAAAGTAGTAATATTTTTTCATTGTATTGTATCCATTTGTTGACTTTTTTGCAAGTCACAATGGAAGGAAAATAAAGGAAATACTGGATTTTTGATGGTGCTATCCTTCTGAAGATAGAAGTTCTCAAGAGAAAGTTCCAAAGTAGTAATTGAAAGAAACTACCTCATGATACATTTGATAATATAGGAAGGAGGGAAAATCAGATGGTAATAACTATTTGTCTTCAAAAAGACACATAAAGATAGAAGATTCTTCACAAGAATACAGGAATCAAAAGCAGTTCAGGTCACATAAATATAAAGGAAAAACTTACTATATACTGACTGAAAAGTGCGGCAAATAAAACTAGCTGAACCACATTTTGTGAAGAGATTGTCAAAGCTGATAAAATTCTAGCTTATCTACTGGGAAGGAGAAATCATGAGGAAGAAATTTGTTAAATAATAACTGAAAGGAATGCGACAAGACATTCTAGATCTGTTTAAATCTGCCTTTCAGGGTTCCTCACAAATGTGGATGTATCAAGAAACAGAAAATCTGCTGGAGGATTTTAAATGCTTCAACCACAAGAAAGTTGCAATTGCATTTGAGAAGTCAGTAGCTTAAACAGAGTCTGAAAGGGTTGTAAACAACTTAAAATTTGGGAAAAACCCAGGCCTTCTCCTATAAAGTAACAGTCTGTAAAATTACAGACTTAATTACACCAGGTCTTTGCTAACGTTCTGACAAAGATGCCCACCTAGAAGCATGCACTTATTATCAGATGACTCACAGGAAAATAATGCCAGGGATGGAAATGCTTTTTTTATTACCAGTGTCTCAATAATTTAAACAAAAAGAAAAAAAGAATTACACTGTATGCTGGAGAGAATGGCCACTGGCCTTGTGACCGCAATGAGTCAACTTAGGTCTTAAGACATCTCCAAGGTAGACATCTACATCTGAAGCTTCCTTTATAGCTAAGTAAGAAAGAAGTTGCTTTGTCCTATTTTCATCTGAGATAAATATCTACTCAGAAGTGTCTGTTTTTTTCCATTGCCTCCTTTTGTTACTGCTTTTAATCAAAGTCTAGACAGCAAACGCAAATGTGTCTATTCACCACCTCCAAGGCTACATTTGAGCAGGTGAATCCTCCTCCAAATGCTTTAGACTGCAAACAAACTTATTTCTTGGAGCCACTTATTTCTTGGAGCGGTGGGATCTGCTCACGCTGCAGCGGGGTTTCACATGCCGTTTTGGTTTATTCCCAGTGCAGTCCTTCCAGCTTTATGAATGTGTTCGTTGCAGCCATTACAGCTGATTAAGCACTCTGCTAAGAACATCAGCCATGAAGTGCAGTGCGAGCACTTTCTTTCTGTAGTTTTTTCTGTATCCAAGATCAGCCACAGACAAAAAAAAACCAAAGAACTTTTTGGACAAACTCTTTCTACAATTGTGCAGCTTGTTCTCCTGTTGTGATTAACACAGAACAGTATTTATGCCTGGACTTTGCTTAGTAAAACTTGCCACATACATCTATTGATGATATCTCTCAAGCTTCTGGAGGAGCAAACGCAAACTCTTGCTTTCACTCTTTATAGACTGACATTTGTAATGGCTTGAGCTACATCAGTCCCTGTTGACCTCTGCAGGAATGGAGGGTGCTGGGCTTCTCTCCAGCTTGCATCCTGTGGGTAGGGTTGAACTCACCAGCCCTTCTTGCTCACCCACCAGCCTCGAGCAGGCTGAGCGAGTCTCCGCCGACTTCAGAGGCACCACTGCAAAGAGCAAATTTAGGAGAGATTAATTAGGCTTTTTATAAGGAATGCTTGATAGCATCCTGATCTGTACAGCTAGATGCAGAGCTGTTGCTGAATATATTCGACTGTTGCTGGATGCTTAATATATGTTTAACTGTGTTTTAATATGTTTAGTGATTGACATTGTGTTAAAATGGTGCCGAGAAGCTCAAATTGAGCATCTATGCCTGAGTTTTATCATTTCCTATCTATGAGATGCTTGACTTTGCAAACCTAAACTTCTTACTTATACCTTGAGATAATTAGCACTACAGTTCATAAGGGAATACACAAGAATAAAGGATTAAAGAGAAACTATTATCTTTAATTAAAATAACAATTTAACTAACTAATACTTTTCCTGTAGCTTTGCTTGCATTAATGGTGCTGGTGGGCAAGGTTATGGGAGCGCTAATAGCAATACATGCATTGAAATTGCTAAACAAAAATAGATGAGTCAGTTAACTCTAGTAAAAAAATTAGCATTTGTTGAAGGGAAAAAGGACAAAAATCAATATGGAAGAAAAATATTTACACCATCCAGAAGGGATTGAAAAATGAAAGGAAAAAAAAAAATCTTTAGAAAAATGCACTTTCAAGTGTTTTGAGAAATGAATCAGAAACAAAGTAAACAGCCATTGAATGTTTAGAAATTCAATGTGGTGAAAGTGAAAATCTTTAGGAATAATTAAAGTGGATAAAATCTCCTTGCATTGCAAACAGTAGAAACAAAACCTTAATCACAGAAGGAGTCAAGCTTGATAAGACAAAGACATCACTGGCGGTGTCACAAGTAAATCATTACCGGGCTGTGATCTTACTGTCACTCCACAGATCAAATTCTTAATTTTTTTAACTGGGAAATTTGTTTGCATGAGGACTGTACAACTCTGCTGGATGAGTTTACATGCAAAGTCAGGAACATCTAGAAGCCTGGATGTAAAATAAAAGTCAGTGGCATAAATAAAAATATGTCGGAGATACCTTAACAGAAATTTATCTTCACACCCACAATGACCATTTTGATAAATTTTGGTACGCTGAAGTCAGGGATGGTCTTGAAAAACTTCACTGAAAATTTTGGGAGTTTGGGGATTTTTTTAAGAGAATATATTGGGCAAAAAATGTTTCATATCAAATGTAATGCGTACAGCTCAGGGAGTATGTTCCAAAGAAAATCTATTCAAGCGAGAAGCATCAAAGCATTCAAGTAAGACCTTGAATGAGTTATTAAACAGTAAATAGTCTGGGAATGAAGGTAGAAAAATAGATATGAAAGGGAAGGCAGTGGATGAGATGAACCTTCTGCAGAAGCTGTTTTTTCCCCTGGCCTGTAATTTAGATCTGAATTTATACTGCACTGCACATATTATTTATATCTTTTCTCACCACCTTTTTATCTCATGATTTTTGGTTTGGAGTGACTTTAATGGGAGCAAGGAACAAGACTTAGCATAAAATAAAGATGTGATCCTGAGAGGCAGGCCAGGATTTGGCTCCTGTGAGAATCAAGTCCTGAAATATTAAGGGTCATAACAGTTGCTGATTGCCTGCTGGAATTTCCCCTAAATTATTGCCTTAAAATACTCCAAGTTTCAATGGAAAGTGTCATTTTCCCCCAGGTAAGTCATTTCCCTTTAGCCATTAATTGGAGAAAGAATACTGTGAATTATCTGTTCTTCTGCTCAATTTCTGCAGGTTATGTAGCAAATTTTAGTGATTTTTTTTTTCCGGTTCATTGATTTCTCCAGTGATGTTTTGGGGTAATTATTTCAGCTGCTAAAGATCATTTAAAGTATAGGTTTGCTATAAATATACACATGCACAAAAAGCATACCTTGCTTAGAGGGCAAGTAGAAAGAGTATTGATAAAAAGCATTTCTTCTGTAACGTAGCTTATCAATATAAATCTGGCCAAGTCCCGTAATAACGTAAAGCTTTAAGATGGGCATTTATCAGCCTATCCAGCCTTGTTCAGGAGGACAGTCTTTTTTTGAACAGCCTGGGAGCAGGGGTCAGAACTGAGGTCTCTTGTCTACAGCATCCCTTTCTATCCTTTCACTCTCTCTGTGACTCTTACAGGTTTTGTTCTTGGTAGCCCATTTTCATCAGGACTTTGCAGCCTTTTGGGCACTGGGATTCAAAATCATTGGCCTACAACTGACAGCTTAAAACTATAGGAGTGGGTGAAAAAAAAAGATGTTGGTTGAAAAGGATTTTCAACCAGCAAAACAAACTTTTCCAGGAGAAGGAAAACAGAAAAAAAGATTTTTGTAAAGGGAGATTTGTGTCACTGTTAACATTTTTGCCTGATAAATAGACACCTTCATAGAGTGGTAGGTTTTCAGGCTCCAAGAACAGCTAATGTAAATTCCTGGATAACACAGGCCACATGTTTTTTCTGAAATGAGTGTTAGGACATACCTTTCAGAGAAAAATTCTGTGAAGTGTTTAGTTTTTAGTGATGTGAGATTTATCACAGAACTGAAAAGGTATTCCACTGGTAAATCATCCTCCCTGTACAAATTATACACCATATATTTGAATGGATCATCCTGGCTCAGTCTCCAGGTCCTGGGTCTGTTTGCCAGACTGGGGAATCCTCTAAATGCAATCTGTGTTCGACATGGTGCGTCTTGGGCTGTGAGCAGATAGATACTTTTTGTTCTTAAAAATCCTGAACACCTTGAACCTTTTCCCATGAACCATGTTTTCCAACTCTTTCATCAATCTTTTGGCTCTTTTCTGAACTCCCTCTGACTACTCAAACATCTGTCTTGAACCGTGGCATCAAAGCTGGATGCAGTATTGCAGGACTAAACGCTAATGTAAAAGCCTTTTATGCCTTTCAGCATTTCCACATACAGGGATCACGTTTATTCCTTTAGCAGAGCATCTTACTCAAGTGCCTGTGCAGCGAAAAACCCCTCAGTACCGCCCAGCTCTTTTCAGATTTGTTTTTTTTCTGAGAATAGAGCCCTCTCAGTTAACAGCGTGGTTTCTGTCTGGCTCTGATGGAGTTGATGTGGATTGTTCGTGCTGGTTCCCAAAGCAACCCAATCCCCTCTGTACCGCTGTCTCTGTCTCCTCATTATTTAGCCTCTCCTCCAATCTTTGTCCCATCTGCCAACTTTATTAGTAATGATTTTATGTTCTCTTGCAGATCAGTGACAAAACGTAAAGAAGAGTAAGGCTAAGGACTAATGGCTTTAGGATCCCACTGGAAACGTGTTCAAGAACAATTCCCTAATGAATGATCAATTACTCAGGCTTTAATCCTTCTAATATATTTCATGTTGATTTTTATATCATTCAGCTTCATCAAAACATCATGTAGTAAGCACCATCTAAAGTAGCTTTTAGATGTCTATTATACCATCACGGTTACTTTTAGCAACTTAGAACTCCATAAAAAATCAAATTAGTGTGACAAAATCTGCTTGCTATGTGTCCATGTTGATTGGCAGTAATTATATTAGCCATCTTTATTTCCTTATTAATCAAGTCCCTCTCAACTATTTCATTATTTTCTCTGGGATCACCGTCAGGCTGCCAAGCCTTTAATTACCTGAGCTGCCTGTATACTATCTACTGAAAATACTGGTACAACAGCAGTTTTCTTCTAGTTGAAAGTTTATGTCCTCACGTATAAAGAACTATATTAACAGCTCAAGCACCTCTTTTAAAATTCCTCATCACATGTAGAGTAGATTATTTAAAATGTTGAAAAAACTAAGGAGGAGGACACAGAGCTTTGTTGCTTACAGGATATATCTTTAGAGGATAACAAAAACACATAGCGGAGTTCACTTTGGATGAGCAAGTAAAAATAATTAACAGATGTTAGCAATCGGGGCACATTACAGACAGGCAGAAAGATAGCATGTGTCTTATATGGAAAACAATTTTCTGATGGCAGAGGATTTTAACATTACCTCATTCATTTGGAAATATGAGAGACTTGATAAGTGGCGAAATGTTACATGAAAGTAGCATTTATAAGTTATTAGTTTCTGAGGATTTCTCCACTTATCTCTGGGCCTGTCAATCAATTTTTTTTTCAACTCAGTCATCAAAAATATAAACAAATTAGAAAATTGCTGAGTTTTCTGCCAGAGAAACTTTACTAGAAGTCCTTGCTTATATATTAAATTTTTCAAATATCAAAGACTTGCTCCAAATTAGAAGCTCCTTTTGTTCTCCAATAGAAGCAAAAAATGCAGCTTTAGTTACTTTTTTTCATAATTAATAGATACAGATTTCTAAACACAATATCCTCAAGGAGAGATCTGCTCTCCTCCCTTCCTGCTCTCCTGGCTGCGGTGTCCCCATCAGCCGGACATTGCTAGCAGGGCTCTGTGACGGGGCACCCACCATGACCGCCTAGGGCTTCAAAGGTCAGCACCCCACAGGTTGGCCTGCATCCGTGCTGGTTTTCTCCGGCAAGGGGTACAGGGCAGCAAGCAGGTCCCAGACCAGCGCAGGGTGGCAGTTGTTTCATCTGTGCGGATGCAAATGTCAGCTCAAAACTAGGAGCTCTTCTGCTTTGTTGGAGACTGCGAGCCCAGAGGAAAAATAGACAAATGAGAGCAGAACCCTGGGGGATGTGTGCTGGTCTTCTCGCAGACCCACAGAAATGAGGTTAAAAAGCTGAAAAAGCTCTGCTGCTCTCCTCCTGCATCTGTGTAGCCATTTACTGAGGACCTTCTCCATGGAAGTGCCCCTGCAGAGGCTGTCCTCGCCTGGCCACGCAGTGCCCTGACCAGGGGCAGGACTGCAGCCACCTTCAACCTGCAGACAGCATGAAGGTGGGGCTGGAGCAGAGCCAAAGTAGGAAACCAGAGGTTTTTCTAGAGTCTTCGGTGAATTGTGTCCGCCCGTGAGCTGGGCTGTGAAGCCATGCAACAGGAAAGCAAACCCTGCTCTGCTGATGGGGAGGAGATGCAGAAGCAAACCCCTGGTGAAGGCATCTTCTCTCCTTTTGCTGTCTCTGCACACTCTCCTTTGCAGATAGAGGGTTTTATCTTGGTCTTGATTAATTTCCAAAGGAAACCAAATATCAATAAAATAGTTACCCAATTCCGTTTTAAATGCCCGTGGGGACAGTACTATTGCCACCACATCTGGAAGCCCCACCGCTGCCAGAGGACATCTGCGCAGCAGGACTGCACGACCCAACTCTTCGCTGGGGTGCCAACCAGTTGGAAAACAGACGGTGGAAAGGAAATTCGTTTTCTGAGACTGCTCCACCTTTTACAGTACCAACTGCTGCAATTAATGCAGCGTTTTCGTAATACTCTCATGCAAGTTTAGGATGATTGAGCTGGAGAAAGGTGCTGCTGAGGAGGTGGCTGCCCTGATGTTACATGTTTGCCTGTTGTTTTTCTTAGCTAATAGCAATTTTTTTCTTGTGCACCGATCTGCCAAGCCACGTTGTACTTAGAGATTCATCAAGCCACCCTCCTCCATGGTTGCACTGAGGTCTCCCAGCAGCAAAAAAATTACTCAGCCAAAGCATGGAGCAGACTAGCATTAATTATAATCCATTTTAATCTATACGATAAATGTGCCTCAATGATCTGGCACTTACAAATGTGAAAATAGTCATAAAGACACTGAGCTCTAAAAACCAAAAAAGGAGTGGTATTTTTTACTCTCAGGTTACTAAACCCTTAGTTTTATAGTATCTTTACTAAAAAGATGTCATTTAAAAACTTCAGCCCTTGGTCTTGACCTTAGAGTTGATGTAAGGAGACTGCTGTGCTCCCCTCCAATGCCACCCCGCCCTGTGTTAGCTATTGTGCGAATGGGTGGTCAAAGTCTGAAGGGAAAAAACCCTCTCAAAAGGATATATTGGAAGTCTTATCTTTGCATCAGGACGTGGTGTTATCTTTGTGGTGGGGGATCTTATTGCCGCTTCCTGGCCCGTATCACTGCCGTTCACTTGCAGCAGCTGTGCCTTAACCATGACGTTGAAGAACCCTTCCTGCTTAGGAAGAGGCTTTATCACAAGGACGATGATTTACATTGCCAGATCGTTGTGCTTTTCCTTGTACTAACCATGGATGTATGTTTATTTTTAGATACTTTTATTTTTAAATTTTCATTCCTATATAAAACCAAGTTTTAATTTCTAATTATTTCTTGGGTTTTCTCATATCATGACCATTATTTTTATCTTATAAATAAAATGTGTTCAGAGACAGACGTTCGCACAGATGGTATATCTGAATGGGCTTTGTCCCAGCCTGGTACTAGATACTGTTGCCCGTAATAATTAACTTTCAGGTTTGGAATTCAGAGGTAGTAGCATTTTACCATGGCTGATCGGATACAGTGACATTGGGATCCTGTAAAGTTTATTATTCTACTCACTGCTCTTTAAATTAGGTGTATTGGTTATGTTATTTGGGGTTTTAGGTTACCTACTTGACATTTCTTTTTGTATAGCACAAAATGTGCTAGTTTTTGTATTCATGGAGTAAAATGTGCTGAGAACGTGACAGGTTCTGTATCGCTGTATCTGAACACAGCATTTTTCTTTGTATTTCAAGTGAAGTCAGTACTCATGCAAAATACTATGTTAAGATCCCAATCCAACAGCTTTGGCAATCCGTTTTTGGTTTGGATTTCCTGCACCATTCCCTGTATCCCCATTTCTCCTCTGGCTCACAGGCTGCAGGAGTCGGTCCTGCACACCTAGGGTTTGCCCAGGGCTAAAGGAAGAGGAGGATGATGCTGCTGTGTTCATATCCGAATTCCCCGCTGGGTGTCAAGCAAGTATGTCTTCCACTCCATAAATATTCAAAAGCAGGGGGAAACTCCTTATCTTTGAAATTATTTGTCAAGCTATCAAAATTTACAGAGCGCATGAAGGATTTTTTACAGAAATCATCTTCTGCATAATTCACCCATCCAATTTCTTATCAGATCAGTCTTACTAGATCTTTCTACTGACTCAGGCTGTGGTGATCAGATAATCCTATGAAACGTTTACAAAAACCTCAGTTTCAGTTTGCCGCAGAGAAATGTACAGAGTATATTATGTCTGATATAGGGATTGATAGCTGTTCTAATAAAAAGAAATAAAATGTTGAGTGATTCCTCTTAAGTGCCTATGAAAATGGTTTATTTGACCTGATCAAATACTCTCTGGAACCAAATCCAGCCCATTTTATGGCGTGCTTATTGCAAACGACTCCCGTGAGGTTACCTGTGTAAATGATAGGACATGAAGGACTTGGCCCTAGGTACGAGAAGGAGCCACCATAATTTGATAGCCCTGGGTACTTTCCATCTGCCCCTTCTTTTTTATTTCTTGCACTCCAGAGCAAACACCTGTACGCTCACGTTTCATGCTGATCGGCGCACAAGAGAACCCGTCTCTGGGGCGTGTGCTGTGTTTGGGCAGTGGGCGGCTCATCGCTGTCCTGGTTTAGCCAGGATAGAGCTGGTTTTCCTCACAGAAGCTAGTGTGAGACTGTGTTTTGGATTTGGGATGAGGAACTGTTGATAATGTGCTGATGTTTTGGGTTGTTGCTGAGCCGTCAAGGACAGTCCAGCTTCTTGTGCTGGCCTGCCAGCGAGCAGGCTGGGGGTGCACGGGGAGCTGGGAGGGGACACAGCCGGGACAGCTGACCCAGGCTGGCCAAAGAGATATTCCCTACCATCCGACGTCATGCCCAGTACATAAGCTGGAGTTGGCCGGGGGGCGGAAATCGCTGCTCGGGGACGGGCTGTCGATCACGGGGTGGTGAGCAATTTCTGTATTGGGCCTCACTTGTTCTTGTACATTCCTTTGTTGGTATTATCATTATTGTTCCCTTCTTTCTTTCTGTCCTATTAAACCGTGTTTATCTCAACCCACGAGGTTTTTCCTAATTCTCTCCCCCGTCCCACTGCGGGAGGGGGAGTGAGCGAGCGGCTGCGTGGTGCTTAGTTGCCAGCTGGGGCTAAACCACGACAATTGCGGAGCGCAGAAATCTGCCGGCAGCGAGTGAGGTCTGACAGCAGCCTCCAGGTCCGACATGATTCCTTGCATTCGTGCCTATATGTACCTGCTCCCACAAATGAAGTCAGAGCAATGATTCCACCGTCCTCATATCCACTGGTGTGGAAACTGGGCTCATAGCGTTCTCCAGGTAATTCTTGTTTAAGAGCCCACACTTTTTTACTGAGATAACCAATAAAGTTAACACATTGTGAGGTCAAATGACCAATAAATGGTTATTTTTTTCTTTCTTATCAACTTCTATGGGAGCAAATAAAATACTTTCCTGCTGGCCAGATCTTGACAAGCTGTCTTTGATTTTCTTAGGGAAGAATGTGGAGTTTGGAGTCCCGAAATGGGCATCTTTCTGATGATGTTGTACCTGATTTTGCTATCTAGGAACAGGCTACAAAAGGAAACAGGGTGGTATTAGGTCTGTCAGGACCACAAACCAGTACTCCACAAATGAGGAAGAACGGCGTGGTTGGGAAAATATATTTGATTTCTAAAGCTTCTTCAGCAAATACCAAAAATAAAGTGAGAAAATGAACACCAGCCTATTACCGTAACGCAGTGTAGCACCACACCTGGCTTTCAGCCATGCCAGTTAATGGTTTTGGGGGAAGGGGCTTTCACAGACAGGCACTAGCGTGGCTGGCATGGGCGGGCGCAGACTTTTCCCTTTCTCCGCAGCATCGTGCCGAGCGGGCAGACCCCCTGCTGCCGCGGGCCCGCTCGGGGCTACCCCCGAGGCCACGAGGGAGCGGTTTGCAAGCGGAGGCACGTGGCGGGCCGTTCCCTGTGGCGTTTGTCAGTGCACAGGTGAGCTGTGCTACGTTACGGCTGGCAGAGCAAATACTGCCGTGGGTACCTGCAGCGGACGATACGTGTGAGAAATCCTGGCAAAATTCGTCGCCTCTTGTTGCTGCTGCCGCTGTCCCCTCAGCCGGTGCAGGCCGGCACTTCGCAGGCACAGCTCAGGCTGTCAGCGAGGGCGGCTCAGAGGGACCCCAGCCGGGGCGTCTTTCCGCCATGACACGGAGGACGCCACGCAGAGCAGTGAGGGGGTGCAGGGCTCTGCACAGGAGGGGGTGTTCATCTGGGCAGACCTCCTCATCCTCAGCCTGCTTTGTCTGTGGGTTCTGTGGAGCCTGTGCTCCGGGGGTGCCGGCAGGAAAGGAGGAGGTGCCCAGCTTGACTTCAAGGCATGATAAAACCAATTGCAGCCAGGATTCTGCTCCTTTTTTCCTCATTTGTAAGCGACAGTTGTGTATACCTGTCATTGACTCTAATTAGATCCTTCTTTGTCTCCTTTTTCCTTTGCTGCTTTTCCCTTTATTCTCTCTCTCCTTGGACGTACCTTCCAGGATGCCCAGGGAGCAAATGTACTGGCCTGGTTTGTCAGCTCCACTCAGTGTTTGTTTAATCAGTGATCAGCTTGGCTTGAAAAGGTTTAGTTTTCCTGCTCAGGCTCTGTCTAGACCTTTCTTTATTTTTATTGATGAATTTCTGTCTGATCTGAGTTTTATACCTGCTTTTGATACAGGATGAGGGGAGTCAGCATTTGTATTTTTAAATATTTGGAGGTGTTTGGCCGGAGGGTAAAATCCTGTTAGTTTTTCTGAGCTGGTGAAGTTCAGGTGGATGGACTGCACAAGGGTGAGGAGCGGGATTTCACTGTGAGCTTGCATATTGTGTCAAAACTAACAAGAGTCTATCAGAGGAATCAGTCGTGTGTTCCAGAAAATACCATTTAAAATTCAGGGGCACCCTTGCCCAAATCATGTCCTGTGGTCAGCCATCAAAGTGAATTACAGATACCTCCCAGCAGGATCACAATCCTTTGGTGTACTTTTGTTGACTTTAGAGCTTTTATCATATAGAGAGATTTTTTTCCCCTTTTGAAAGTCTCCAGCTTTGTCTAATGGCTAGGCTCAGAAAATCATGAACTCGCTATTTGAGCTGCAGCATCACCCTGTAGAGATGTCTGGCAAAGCAAATGAAACCAGGGCGGTTTTGGTTTTGGGGAAAAGCAGTGGGGCAGTGGGTCTCTCCCACTCTCCGGAGCTGCCCCCCTCTGCCCCGGGGTCCCTGCGTCCCCCACACCTCCCGGCTCGCCTGGGTGGGTCAGGCAATGGCAGCCACTTCCCACAGCATCTGTCTACGTTTGGTTTGATTTACGACAGCAAGGAGCCCAGCGTGAGTCGTCCTGGTAGGATTAAGAAGAACTGGGTCTGTCATTTGGAAAACTATTGTCAATCCATCGTGCGGAGAAGGCGCTTCTGTAGCAGCCCTTGTATTTCCAGCAAACAAAAACCTTTGTGCTCCAGTGGTGATTACCAGACTTCAGCTCCTCAGCAATCAAAGGGCGTGGAAAAAAAGTTTGCTTTACTTTGTTAAGAAACTCTCTTCACTTTGTGGTTGCCATTACAAATCAGAGGCTGCATGTGCTGTCCGTGGGCTGCACTGGGGAAGGTGGTGTGTGGGAGGAGAAAGGGATGGAGAGTTTGGCTTCATGACCACAGCCCTCAGACATCTTCAGGCAAGCTGGTGGCACTGCACACCAGCTTCACGATGGATCCTCAAACAAGGAGCAGTGCACCTCAGCGTGGCATTTTGTGTTGCTGAGAGTGTGGCATGTGGGACTGGTTCCTCCTTTTGCCACTGCTCATGGTATCAATCATAACTGCACCTATGTGTCAAAGTAATGAAGGACTAAAGTCTGCTTTATTAACATTGCTTTATAGGATACGGGCATAGATGTTGCAGTTCTGGAAAACACTGCATAGGCGGTTAGTATTTTTTCCTAACCTCTGGTTCACCTTTCTCCTTTTTAGCGTTTAAGTCTTGCTGCCAATAGATCTAATTGAATAGAAACCTGTGATGGAAATTAAACATTGAAAGTGCATGCTGGTCACAGCAAAATAACCATTATCCTTAGTGGGAGTTGTGTGTGCATATTGAGTGAGGGATTCGCCGCTTTGCTTTTAATTCCATGTCATTTAGAATTACTGAATGAATAGGAGTGTGTGTATCTGGGCTTGTTTTCATCCCCCTAATGTACAAAAGATCAAATCCTAATTAAGGAGGAATAATTATCAGGCCATCCTCTTGAAGTTCTCCTTTCTGTCTTCCACTGATATGATTCTGAATATGTAGAGATGGAGTCAAAGATTAGCAGTGGTTTATGGCCAAATTCTCATTTTTAATCTTGCAGCAGAGCTGTCTCGTTCTCTGGTGAGCTCATAAAACAGTAAATATGATGGCTCCATAATTAGCCTGGTTTGTAAACAGGTCCCATTATTTAGCTCATAGTGCAAAATGCTCTTCAGCAGCGTTCATCAAATAAACACTATTTGGGCATATCTTTTGAAAAACGTGGATTATTTATCTAATGGACTGAGCTTTCTTGTCAGACCACAGCATGGAGCTAAATTGCTAGCTTCAAACCTTCAAACCACCGCCGGTGGTGAGGGAAAACAAGGTGCCTGAGGGACAGCAGGTCATCGGAGGGTGCGCCTACAAGCACCACGTCGTCGTTAGGACACCTTGTTTGCGCAGTGCAATGCTCCTGTCTGTGCCGGAGCTTATCAGTCATGCCTGTCTGTACTGCGGTCCTTCCATGCTTCAGTCCTCTTGCTTCTTGTCAGGATACACCAATCCCAGCCTGAAGTAAAGCCAAGAGGCGTGGGTGCCTCTCACTCCTCCAGACACCTACTCTCCTGTCTGGGATCGTGGAAGCAACCACGGCATCTCATTCTGCCCTCGTTCACGACCACGCGATGGCTCTGACGTCAGCTGCCTGTACCACAGCGAGTGCTGGAAGTAACGATGATTTACAGCAACTGCTCTGTCTTGCAGCTTTAGGAAGATCATGCCATAACAGGAACTACAATGCATGAAGCTTCTCTTGTCTTGTAGTCAGCGTACTGGAAGAGTACAAATTGTTCTGAAAAATAGCTTTAAAAAGTTGGATCTGCACTGACAATCATATATGCCAGTTTTAACAAATGTTTGTGAGTGAGCTGGAAAGGATTTGGAAGATGTGTGGGTGCCCTCGAATGCAGTCAGGATGACCAGACTGACTTTTTCCAGCCTGGAGTATGGCAGTGACATTTCTTTTACAAGAGGCAAATCCTTTATTGTTTTAAGAGAAAGGACTGGGTCAGTCTACCTGGAGGAGGAGATACGTTAGGCCCATGGGATTTCTCTGAGAACCCTCCAAGAGAGGCAGAGGGGGAGAAAGCTGACATTGCTCCTTAAAATGTTGTAGGTGGCAGTTCATGGGAGAGAGGGTTCAGTTTGCGAGGTGCAGGATTATGAAAGGAAGTTTGCTTTTGTACTTTGTGAAATGAGCATATTTAAAATGGAAAGAAAAGCTTGAAATGCTACAGACCATGAAATGAAAATTTCAAATGGTATTTCAGGACAGAATTACGTGTTGGATGCTGTGCAGTCTGGGTATCGTGCTGCAGTCCTGGGTCCCACAGCTGGACACCTGCTGGGTGTGGTGACACACTCCTGGGCTTCTCCAGCTAGCAAAGATGTTTTGGCTTGTGCCGCTGATTTAGTGACCAAGCCAAAGACACCTATGAGCATATCACGATGAAAGCAGGGGACCATTACAATGCCTTTGATTTGTCATTATTTAGGAAACACTCAGAAGACTGGAAATGTGGCGATGGTGAGCACAGAAAAGCAGGGTCTGGAGTCAGCAGGTTAATGTGGGGCTGGCTGGTGTGTTGGCTCACGTGGAGAGGTGAGCAGCATGGAGCCCGGAAGGATTTCAGTCCTCATTCCTGCTGAAAGTTGTCTCTAGCTGTGGGTACATCATGTTTTTGTGTTCAGTAGCCAGACAGGGCAAAGAGAGCATCTTACACCCATGCACTTCAGCTGCCTTTAACCGATCTTCTGTTGAAATAAGACCAACTTAACAAGATCTTAATAAAAAAAGACTGTTGTCTGAAGGTTGTTCTCTTCTTGTGGGATCCCTTCAGCCTCAGTTATCTTGTGCATCATAATTAAAAGAGCCCTCTGGAAAAATTAGAAAGAGGTGGGAGCAAGATCTCTACTGCAGCACATCGAAGGCAAAAGCAATTCCTCCCAGTGCGAGTCATGCAAAGGCCCACACTTTATGTCATAGAGCAGGGTACGTATTTCCCACTGCCTTAAAAATTATTGCTAAAAGCTCATTTCCATAATATCCAAGTGCCTCAACAATCCTTATTCATCCCCAGTTAGTGAAGAACAGAGCAAAGTAGGTTCTGTGTAGACATAGTCAGAAAGACATAGTAGACTAGAAGACTACTGTAGACCAAACGTAGACTGCTGAAGTACTTAAGCACATCATTTTCTTTAGCCTAAGAGATCTCGCTAAGTTCATATGGGATGATCAGGCCATATCAGGGAGTTGAGTCCAGGTGCACTGAGTCCTCAGTTACCTCTTGGATTACCATGCTGCCAAAGCAGGGCAGTTTAGAAATGCAAAGATAAATGGATGACTTTCTTATCCCAGTTTGATACAGTGAATTTAGAAAAGGTGAGGTTTGGGTGCAACCTTTGATTTCATAATGTTGTGACCAGCATATTTAAGTACTTCTGATCCATGCTGGTAACACAAGAATGGTATTTCAGAGATGCAGAACAGCAGGCAAAGTTTCTTATTTTCAAGCCATGTTTTATTCTTAAAGCAAGGACAAATAGTCCATCAAAATTCCTGCCCTGCATCATCTGAGCAGAGAAACTGGAATGAATGATGTGCCAATGATGAATAGGTCTATTACCTTGTAAATTGTACTGTATATACCTCTCATAACAACACAAGATGCTGATGCATTTTTTTATCTGATGATTTAATGCCTATTATGTTATTTTAGTTCTCATTCTGGAGGCAATATGGACAGGAAGACATGTATCTCATATACATTGAAGTTAACGTTGAAAAGTTTGTTTCATATAAACATGTGAAAAAGAACCATACTTTACATTAGTAATAATAATAATAATAATAATAATAACAACAACGGTCTATAAGTTACACTTTTCTGGTACCAAGTTTGGAAATTTTCACATAAAGCTGCCTGTCTCTGTCACTGTAGGATATTGCCTAATTATAGACAGTGAAGAATTTTCAGGGTTATGAAGCTAGGATAAAAGTTGATAAAATAAGCTAAAGTTTTGCCATCTGTATGATTTTTGGATACCTTCTGTTCTGGGGTACAATTGTTGCAAATAATTCTAGAAAGGAATGCTAAATAATCCTTTCTATAGATAAATTAGTTTTATTTTGATCTACTTAGGTCACCTGGGTGTGAGGTGGAACCAGCTGATTTGCTGCTTTTGGTGTAGGGAAGAAATGACTACATTGGGTAGAATGTCTAAATTTGATGAATTTCATCAGAAAAGTGGGGTTTCTGGTCCTTCAGAAAAAAACCTGCAAAAAACCTTCTTCGTATGGAATCATAATCACAGAATTTTTTTAGGTCCAAGTAGCATCTGCAAGAGGTCACATGGGAAAAGTCCCACTGGACATCAGGGCTTTCTGCTTGAGCTCTCAGTGGAGCTCAGGCACCAAAAGATGCTCTGAAGGGCCCTCCAGCCCCCGCAGTTGCTGGCAGTCATCTCATGCAGCTTCTTCCATATCTGTATCACCTTCTGTCTTAGAAGTAGTTAGTTTAGTGGCCTCACTGCTCAGTTCATATGTTGATTAGAAGTGCCCTTCTTACTTTTGGTATAAATATGTTAGCAATACACCTATTCCTGTTTTTTTTTCTTAGTGTCGTCTAGCTTTACCAGCTCTTTTTCCTCCCTGATAATAACTATGCAAATTCTTACCCCACTGCTGTATTTATACTGAGTAACCATAATCTACTCTTTACTGCCCCTTGCTATCCAAACAAACAGTGTTCTTTTAGTCTCTTCTGGTAAGTCAAACACTTAATCTTCCATAGCATCATAAATGCCCCATCTCTGTTCTTGTTCCACTTTGAGATCATCTTTCTTAAACATGTAAGCACGCTGTATTTTCATACAGAAGATTGTGGGGGAGGTCTCAACCATTTATTTGTGCAAGGCTGTTAATGCTTCCCCGCCTCTGTGGAAATACTTTTGATATGTTCTAGGATCTTTTTTTGTCATTTCTGCCTCATGTTGGTGGTTTGCAGTGATTCTGTGATCAGCCAGTGCTTCTGGATATCTGTTTCTGTTTAGACGTCAAGGTGTCTATCCTCTACCATTTCCAGATGATGAACTCTCTGCTTATACCAGAAATGCTCATTATTGGTCCCTAGCTGTATGGCCTTGCACTTTGCACAATTGATTTTCATCTGTTTCTATTCGTTCAGACCTCAAGGTCAGCTGGTTATTACTGTGTGCAAGCCCAGTTCTCTTCTGAATTGACAGAACTCCTCCTAACTAGGTATCATCAGCAAATTATTACCGCCCTCTTGCTTTTGCTTACAGTCTTTAATGAGATTGATCCCCAGAATGAATCTTTGAGGAAATCCCCTGGTAACCCAGCAGTTTGCTCTCAGGTTTCACTGCGAAGGCACAACTGGCATCTGCTAGAACTCCATCTGCATCTATTCGGACGTTGCTGTCTGGTTTGTGGTCGTGTCTGATGACAACTGGCTGCCCCTCCTCAGCTCCCCTCTCCGCTGTGTTGGCAGTCTGCAAAGCGATTTGGGAGGAGGTGATGGGATGCTCCATCCCAACCCATCCACCCCCAGCCGGGGTTTGCAGGCACCTCCTTCCCCCTTCTGTTTTCCCTTGCAGACAACTTCTAATTCACTGTAAATATCAAGATTGACTTCTTAAAGTCAACGCATTTTGCCATAAATAGAGTGCATTTCATGACAAGTACGTAATTAACTTTTTCCTAATTAGTCATTGGCTGCTTGCCAAATTAATTCAGCCACAATATGTATTATTATTTAGGATGATACCAAGCGAATTACTAGTGTGTCAACTAATTGAAAACGTTCAAATGCCAGAAATTCAGCAGCCTGCAGTTTCCATTCAGAGGCAAGTTCGAGCAGTGCTGCAGTAAATTAAAACCAATAGTTTTTTCGTTAGTTTTCCTGTGAGCACCATTTATTACCTATGATGCCATCCTCCGAAGTTACGATCTAAGTCTGTAAGTGGGTAAAGCTTAATCCTGCAGGAACTGATTTCGATGAAGTTATCTTAAGGGTGAGTTTTGCCTTCTGCTTATAAACATAGAGTACTTTCAGCATGACATGGTAAGCCACTTGCTTTTGTGCAATAATGAATGTTATTTCCAGGTCGTGAATGATTGACTTTTAGTTAATAAAAAATACAAATTAAATTGGTACATCTTAATTTCATTATTTGAAAATAATAGTTTGATTAGGCTTGGAACAAGCGCCATTCCGTGCTTTGCTGGGAAATACAGGGCTTCCCTTTGCCTGGTTCACTGCCATAACTAACTCCGGCCCCGGTGCTCCTGGCTCACGCTGCTGTTCCAGCAAGGAAGCGACAACACGGATGAGGCATCCGGCTGCATCGTCTTACGTTTAGTGACCGGTGACTTTCAGCTGCTGGAGAGATCCCACCCTGCTGTGTTTTCCAGGCACTCTGCTCAGCCGCAAGACTGGCGCCCGGCGTGCTGCGGCGTCCCGCTCCCGCAGGTCTCGGTGCCGCTCGGGCAGGGCGGTGTCACCCTGGCTTGTTCCTCGCTCTGCCCCTGGAGACAGGGGCTGCTGGCAGGATGCTGCCCCCCCAGCCTGCTTTCGGTGCGGTACAGGCTACAGATCTCTTTTAATGTTTGGACCTTTCCGTGGGGCTTGCAGCGATCACTGTCCTTTAGCTTTCCCATCTCCCTGGAGCATTTAAAAAAGGTAATAATGAAAGAGGATTAATGTAGGTAATGCATCGTTGGTGTTGATGGGGCAGTTATGATGATCTTTTTTTTACTTTTGCACATGTTAAATTAGAGGACAACAGGGAAGAAATGCTGCGCACCAGTTGCGGACCTGTATTTTCTTCCATTTCCATCCTTCACACTCCAGCAGCCTGGGGTGTGTTGATGTGGCCACACATCAGTGGCACAGTAGCAGCCAGCACGCGAGACACCTTTTCTTCTCTCTCAGCTTCTGATCCGCCACTCCACGTGTGTGGCGGCACCCAGGGTGCCTGGGCTCTCTTCGCGTGGGCTTGCTCCACGCAGGCGGAGCGCGCATCGCTGCCGGGCTGGAGGGGAGAAGGGCGCTCTGGGCTGAACGACAAATACGTGTCCTCCTGTCTCTGGAGGGTGGATGATGGGACTGGAGGAGGGCAAGGCGTTAGACAGCTGTTCCAGCCAGCAGACAGCAAGGAATGAAGTTCATAGACACAATGTGTATTATTTGCCAGTAATCATCATTTGAGTGAACGCTAGCAAATCGACCAGAGAGCTCATGTCATTTTCTTAGAAGCTTTGCTGTGTAATTAAGAAGGTAGTAATGGCAGGAGGTAGCAGACATGCTCTGGAAGACCGTAGAACATGGGCAAAATCCAGTTTGAAGAGAGGAGTCCGGATAGAGGTATGCTGAGTTTAATGTCACCTACAAACCCACACCCTTAATTGCCAATTAAAGTAACAGGGTAGTCAAATCTGAGCAAAGTCTGGCACCACAAGGTGCCTAGAGGAATGAGAAATTGTTTAGAAATGGTAGCCCCAGCCTCATCGCTGACACGGGGGCTGCACCCCTGCAGTGCAGGAGATACCCCTGCAGGTGTCAGCTGGCTTGGAGGAGCAGAACTGGCATGCACTGAGTTTTTCCTTGACGGGGAGGTGTTTTCATGTGACATACTGTCTGATTTTATGTTTTAGCTGTAATACCACATAGACTTTTTTTTTTTTCATTGAGTTAATCTAAATCTGAATAAACAGACTAAACCACTGAGAGCATTATTTGGCTGCAGTAATCTCTGCGTACAGCAGCCGCCCGTCAGAGTTGCAGTGTTGAACTTGGAGGCTTTGTACTGTTCTGTAAGTAGATCTGTTGCAAAGATGAATCCTTTAAAATCTCATCAGTTTAGATGAAGCAAGAGCATCCCAAAGGGCTTGATTCTGGTCCCTGCTGCCTCAGTGTGGTTTCATACTTGCTCACCGTCCTGGTGTCTCTGGGGTCTGTTTTTCACCCCAGAGTGACCCCATTGGTTTCCACTAGCACAAACGAGACCCGTGTCTACGCCTGAGGCGAGTGCCCATGCGTGTGAGTGGAGCCTGTGCTGCCGGAGGACGCTCTCCCCTCACCTTGCACGTCTGTGCATGGCGGGTTGTGCGCCTCTGGGAGGACAGGAGGTCTGGCTGATAGGGTTGGCAAAAGTAGGTGACACTGGATTTTCTACTGAAGATGGCTTTCTGCAAAGCGGAGGTGAGATGAACTGCATCCTCAAAGCGTATTTCTCTCTACTGACTGTGTGGAGCACTGGAGTGATTTACTTGAGTATGGAGTTAGGTGCGGTGAAAATATCCCTGTTTGGTATCAGCGTTGTGGATACGATTGATAGAAATATAATTTCTGCCTTACGTCTCACTTTTCAATAAATTAAAAACTTTTCAGGACAAGGTCCATCTCTTAGGGCCCCATGTACAGCACCTTGCACGGTAGGTCCCTGAGCTTATCTGAGGTCTTAAAAGGTCACTGTACTGTATCTTCAGCTATTTTATCACTTCTCTATGAAGACTAGTATGATCATAATACGATCAGTAGAAGTGATACATTACACATTTGCATTCTGTTAATGAACATGTCAGTCTTTAGTTATGAAGAAGTTGGGTTTAAAATGTTTAACAAATGCTTTTTAAGCTAATGTACTGCAGTAGTCCCTTTTAAGTTAGCCACCGTACTATACATTAAATGTCAAAGTGCTCTGGACTGAACAAAACAATATGTCAGCATTATGCAGCAGCTGAATGCTTGATGCATTTGAGATGCCCAGAAAAGGAAGAGAAATGCTACATCGCTGGGAATTCTTCCTGACTTTCAATCAAATAGCTGATCTAAAATGCCAAACACAAACTGCATTTCATTTAGAAATGCTGCTAGGTAGTCCTTGATTGAACACTTTGAACCTGATCAGAATTTAATTTGTTTTTGTATTACAAAGGACACTTGTATTAGCACCTCTAGGAGATCAATAACAGATTTTAATGCATACTAATAAAAAAGGTCCCAATTCCAAATACAGCTTTAAGTTTCACAAGAGCAAGATAGTTCTTGCTAATCAAATATCTTTGTTGAACAAGAAGCAGTGAAATGGAGTATTGTTTTCAGATAAACGTCTCAGAATTATCCTAACAAATGCCACAAAAGGAAACCACGTTAATCTATTTTTCACAGTTGTGAGTACAATTAAATGGTGCAGTTTAGGGGAAAAAGCTTCCCCATGGGGGAATTCTGACTTCTTCCTGACAGTTAACATTGCTGCTCACTGCATGCTGCAGTAAAAAGTTTCCCTTTATGACAATAAAAACTGTCATCATCTGTAGAATTAAGAAAATATGGAAAAAATTATGTCCATACATGATTGCTCATACTAGCAAGTAGAATATTGACTGGCAGAATGATTTTGCTCAAAGGATTTGCCATGGTTGTATGAACTCCATATTCAGCTAATTGATAATGAAGACAACCCGTCGTCTCTCTCTTCCGTTGTACCCCAGACAATGCTTCCTTGGTAGACCGGAGCCCTAGGAGTGCTGCTGCAATAACAACTGTATGTCGATTTAGTAATAATATGTTAATTCAAAATTCTATATAGAAAGGATGCAATTTGATTTTTTAGGATTTATTCTTATTTTCTCCATTGCTCTGTTAATTACCTTACTGGATTTGGTGAGCAAAAACTCGGCGCGTCTCCCAGATTTCAGCAGCCGATGCAAAACTTGAGAAATTGATCTCGGTGGTTTTGTGTAGCACTGCAGGCGATTCACTGTGTGGGAGGTGGAGGAAGATTTTATTGATCCTGTAATGTCATTTCCCATATGTCCATCCCCCCACTGAACTGACCATTTCTTCTCTGCTGCAATCATCCATGTCTTGCAGAGCCACCCTCCTCTCTGGTGTAGCACCAGCCTCTCAAAGAAAGATGCTCATGACCCCCCTTCACTTTACTCACCCATATCTATTCCTTGGGGTTTGTATTCTGATTCCATGTTGTGGCTAGTTGAGGTTTTGGGGTTTTTTGTGTGTGCATACAATCATACTCATTCAAAGTAGCTAAGATTATTTTTGCTGGGCCCACAGGAAGAATTACATCTGTATAGTTTATCATAAAAAATATCAGACGGATGAGTTTGTATCTGTTCACCAAAGCAAACAAAATATCCTGAATTCCCAGGATTATATTCATAATATGACAAGAAGGAAGCAGACTGTGTGGATATGAATCAGTATTTATACACTGGAGCCCCTGCTTCTAATGTTTAGGCTTTTTCTTTCCAGGGAAAGCTATAGTGATTTTCAATTAATAAGGCAAAATTATTTCTGCAGTTCTATAATTGAGCCTTACAGCACAGTCCTGTTTCCATAGGCTGGGGCCGTGGCATGTGGAGCGCTAGTATCTTAGTTCCACCAGGGAACTGAGGAGGAACAGCCTGGAGTTGTTGGGAGATGTCCTCCAGAGCCTCCGTCCCACCATGTGGAGGTTGCTGCTGTGAATGAGGAGACGGGATATGGCATAACTCGGGTTTAAAATGCCCAACCTTTTCTCTTCAGAAGTAACAAAGTGCCCTACCTGATGTTGAACCTAGAAAGCAAGTGTCCTGCATCAGTGTTGTCCTAACAAGGTCCTTCTGTGAGCGCTCTCCTTCCCTAACTAGACAACACCCTTTCGCTCTTGAGCTGGCACTGGAAGAAGGGGTGCTTAGCACCGTTCTCAGAAAGAAGTTAGCTGCTCAGCTCTTGGCTAGGTTTTGCACGGCATCACGGTCGGCTGGACTGCCCTGGGAGTCACGGCCCTGCCATGACCACCAGAAATGGTCTTTGCAGCTGATGGCACCAAAATGAGCATACAAGGTCCTCCAGGCAGAGAAGCTGCTTACACCTGAAAGAGACAAAAAAATGGTCCCTGGAGAAGATGTTCTTCAGGTCTACTTTGGTCTCGCTCCCCTCCGCCCTTCTGCGCCTGATCTGCCAGGGTGAAGTTACAGTTCCGAAGGCTGAGCATGGCTCTTGCTCCCAGGCTGGCTTGGCAAGCTTGTCTCTGGCTGGCAGCACGCTGGAGGACCCACCAAGCCCATCCCCGGTCAGGGGACAGCTGCTCCGGGGACGAGGTGGGCTGCAGGCTGGGACTGCCACATCCAAGCAGTAAAACACATTGGGAAGTGTCTGTGGTTTGGTTGGCTTGTAGATTCATGAACATTTATATCATAAAATGTCGCACGTAGGATGAGCAGATGTAGAAATGGATGGATCTCTCTAACCACAGCCATTGGCAGTGCTCCACTACAGCTGCCCCTGAAGTTTCCACTTATCTCAAAAAGTTCGCTCGCCAAAGTGTGTAGGGCATTTGCTACTCTGGGATTTGTTCTCCACACAGGTACTTTTTGTTACGCTACCTCAACAAAACAAAACAAGGACAGTAAACATATTAAACATGTGAAGCTTGCATATGCAATGGGACAGTCAGGATTTTGCTTGTGATTAGAGGCTGCACAAATGATTACAGATCTGATAAGGCAGTGTCACTGATGGAGTGATATGTTACTTATGGCCTTTGATTTCATAATTGTGGATTTCTCAACGTATGTCAACAGTATTTCATATTATTTTCCTGCTGATTTGTTGTTGTTCAGGAATGCAGTCTCTTTTGTATTCATAGTTCATGTGAATGAGGATTTCCCACTTAAACTTTTTTCCACTTACTGTTATTTGCTGTACTGGAAACTCTATTATTTGAGAAAAATAGATTTTGGTTATTGTTCATTTTGTAATAGCAAGGTTACTAATGCAAAAAAAAAATCTAGATACAGTCCGGAAGTTTTTATTGGCATTTTATTTCCCGATGACTTAAATCTAGAAAGGTTATAGCAAGTTTAAACTACATTAGCATTTGTATTGAGCACTAACTATTCCCAAATGACTTTAGAATTACAGTTTACTGCCGTGAATACTTAATCTTGCTTAGTAGCTTTTAAATTAGTAGAATAAGTGCTGCTAAAAATAAAAAGAAAACTAATTCAAGTTATGTACATGGTGGAGGTTGCAAAACTATACTTTATGATTAAATCTGCCATAGTATTTAAAGTTGATTTAAGACTCAAAGGACATAGTTATTTTTTGTGGAGAACTATATATGGAACATAAATAATTCTAAATACAGTTCAGCCAAATATAAATCAGTAAGAGGGGAAAGAGGGGGGCCCTAAATTATATCTCATTGCTTTTTGCTGCCTTCTATATTTATGAAAAGAAGGACCAAATTCTTAGCTTTTATTATTTCAGGCATATGCGTTGTCTGAGTACCCAGATACCAGGGTTGTCTGTCTCCATCTGCAGCTTGGGAGCCTGAATTCATGGAAGGCAATGCATGATTTCCCCAAGAGAGCACAGCAGCACTTGTTCGAGGAGCATGTTTCACTCTGCTAGCAGTGTATCCTCAGGACGACTGTTAGCAATTTGCTGCATCCAAGCTACAGAACAGGTTGCTTGAAATCCTACCAGCTTGTTAAACTTGAAATCTTGCTAGGTGAAAAAGGAACCCACATTAGATGTAAAGCCAAGAATTTAGTGTACTTAATGTCTTAAGAGCCCTATGAAAGAGGAGTTATTACTCTAGTTACAATGATCGCAATGAACACAAGTTTAAATTATTAAAATTATATATGCACAAAACTTTCTAATACCCATCCATTTCTCTGGTGTTATGCTCATCCTTCCATTGCTCTTCTGGGTCCCGCTGTCAATAGCTTCAGTCTTAGGGTACAGAGCATCCTCAGCATCCTGAGTTGCATGATGTTGATTATTTCCTCCTAAGATCCTCTTGGGATCATTTTTGTCTTTACTAACATGTACAGCAGTTGACATTTCTTCATTGGCTTGCAAGTCCATGTTAGATCAAAATTTACTGTCTCTCTGTCCTGTCATCCTGTCATCTAACATGGTGGATATTTGGTCTTTGTTCTTCTTGTTACTTCTAAAATTGGTTTTACTCAGCTCCCAGGTTGCAGTCCTTTGATGACCAGTAATGCTCCACTGGTGAACTGCTTATAGCCCTGGGGCCACTGTTGCCATTGCTGTTAACGAATTTGAGATCATTTTAGAGGAAATTTTAAAGAAAGTTCTTACTTTTAAGTGAGTTTTACTGAGGGTCTGCTGAGAAAACTGATGGGGCTGCTTTGTTAGGCTAAGAGGAAGAAGTCCTAAAACCTGGAACATTTTGAGACTTTAATTGCAAGTAATTCTTCTTGCAATGCTTATCAGTTGAATTGTAAATATTATATAATGTGAAATACTGCTCTAATCATAGCAGTGATTATTATGCAAAGTCTTTTTCCAAGGTAGATCTTGAAATGCCCTAAGGACACAGCAGGGAAGTGTTGGGGAATTCAGGATGTGTTCTCACACTTTTATTCTATTTTATTCCCTCACATTTCATACCACCCCATGCCAATCATTTGTTAATGAAGAACAGGGACTTGCCCCACCCCATGCCAATCATTTGTTAATGAAGAACAGGGACTTGCCCTCTTGTCATTTGTTCTTGAATTTGTACCTTACCTCTGAAATATACACTGGAGGAAGAACTCACCATTCAGATGTTGCTCTGCTTTCAATCTACCTTTGTAGATTAGGTACAAAAAGAAGGTGACCCTGAAATGCAATGACCTTCTTGGTGCTGCAATCTCAAATCAGCAAACATAGAAGAAAATAATTAGGAACTCTTTTTCAATGTCATAAAGCTGTAATATTCAGTTTGCATTTTTTTCCAGTGAAAACATTGAAAATTGTGATACAACGATGCTTATGTAGAAAAAGCAATAGTAAGAAGGTGCAGGATAACACCACCATTGGCTTCTATGGCTAGGCTAGCATCTAGGTTTCACACAAATTGGATTATTCCACAGCATTGTCACTCCAAGTAGACTATTACCCTATACAAGAAGTGGAAGCCTCCATCATGCAGTGAAACCTAGCACTGGTCACTGCAAGCGAGGCTGTTGACTCGGGACAACACAGGTTCTGCTTCCAGTTGCCTTCTGGTACCCAGGAGGACCCTGGTCTTTCCCCTCCACTTGCTGTTGTGTGCATTTAATTTTGATCACTGGAGCAATTCCCAATTTTACATTTATTCTGAATTCTTCCATGCCAAATGACTGTACGTTTGTACCATAAGAAGGCAGTTTATTCACTTGCCCAGTGATGCCACTGGCATAGCAATGGAGTTGGTTCTCCAGCCAGTTATTTAGAGGAGTGGATAGCTAGATACGTAGGGAGCGGACTGTCAACCATTAACTCAATGTATTTCCTAGGGCGCATGGTTGGTCAAAGTTCAAAGTGTGCGACTTTTTTAATACTGGGGATTTTTTAAAAGCTTATCTCTGCTTGGTGGATTGTTTTTCTCTTTTGTTTAGTTGCTCAGTTGTTGAAACAATAGTATTCCGTCGCAAGGTCTTTCTTCAAATCACAGCCTGTCATGGCTTTGGGTTAGTGATGTCTTTGCCTGGAAGCGATAAAGTAAATGTTCACCTAAGCAAGCCGTGTTTTATGGGTGAGAGTTTGAGAGTATTGTAGGTGCCCAGTCTGTCTGGAGGTCCAGAGGTGAGGTGATCAGACTCACATTTCTCACCTCCCAGGAAAGCTTCCCACCTCCTTCACTGGGGTTACGGTGATATAAAGCCTTAGCCCTTGTGGAAAGGTGAGAACTTAGGTCTCTTCCTGGGCAAACGGAGAGACAGATTTCGTTTTGCTTGCGCTCTCTGCTCCAGTTAGTCTCCAGTTACCCTCTGCCAAGTACCAGCATTTCCCCTGGGGCAGAGCACCTCCTGCCTGCTGAGGACTTGATTGCCGTCACCTACACAGGTCTTCTAAATCCTCCATGGCCTGGACTAGTGCTGTCAGTCCATGACATTTCAGGATGGGGAAGAGGTCAAGGACGTCCTTGACTCCACCAACATCAGCCACATTCATGGGGAGGTGTCTGGAACACCTCTGCTGTACAGGGATCTCTCCAGGCAGGATGGGTCAGGGGCATCCAGAGAAGATGTTTACACCCATCTCCTCCAAGGGCTTGCATGTGAGGGTCTGGCTGAGGGTCTACTCCAATCTACAACAATCTACTCCAAAATCTACTCCAACATTTAAAGCCTAAATAAGTAAGTTCATCAACAAGACCATGGACACGTCCCTCTTCCTTTCTTATCATGGAAAATAAGTCTTTCAGATTCCTCAACTCATACTTTGTATTTTTTAGTAGGTAAGGATTGTCCTTTTGTTTTTAACGTGGACATTTATTTTTGCACCTTTTCTTTTAGCCATGCGTGCAGGGATGCTGTGGGATGGTAACTATAGTAACTGCAGAACATGGAAGATGTAATTTCACCCCCAAAATGCATATTACTGTGTTTGTTGGGAGTGAATCGTCTTATTCCCTGAACAATAAGAGGAAGGGAAAAGAACTTATTTATTTCACAGTGATTAAAGGAGAAAGTCAGATAGTTGCATACAGTGGGAGAAGTATGCATTAGGTGCTGTTCTGGTATGTCCAAGAAGCCAGTGTAGACATACAAGACCAAACAGAAATCTAAGTGTTATTTCCATACAATATTTAATAACAATAAAATAATCTAGTCTGAGGCTTTCTTATCCACGCTGGGCATTTTGGTATCTTTGTGAACATTGTCAGGTGATCTCAGGCATCTGGTGCAGGGGACTTCACTGATACGGTGCCAAAGCTATGGTTCTGCATTTGCAGGTTGACTGGCCCCTTACTCCAGAGGAAGTGCACCAAATAAATACAGCAATAATGCAGTGTGGGGCTCAGCCCCTCGCCTTCGATGTCCAGCTTTGAATGTTCACCTATAGCTGGGGAGCAGGGGTCTTCCAGGGATTGCCCCCAGGCGGTGGAGCTCAGCATCTCAGGAAATCATCCTGAGCACTGAGGCCCCAGCCAACGGGAAGGTGAAGTTGGAGAGTTGGAGCTGGAGTTTGTTTCATGGGCTTTAAAACTGCTTGGGAGGACATAAGAGTATGAATTAATACTGGAAAAGCCAAGAAGTGATTCTGCTGAGATGACATCTCCAGCCTGATAGAAGTGGCCTGTTGTGTGACAGGTCAGATATGATGTTCTACGCACGACCAAAACCTCTTTACTTACTTGTCAGAGGTCCCCATTTGACCCGGGGTGTTCTATGATATTGCTGCAGAATGCTTGCTGCAAAAAATCTAGTGCTTTTCTCCCACGGCCTTTCTCCATGTGAACAGTCCTGTTTCCCCGGTACGGGCCCTATGGCTGCAGTGTTTTCCATTTCCAGCTGCACAACAGACTTGGGTGTTTTAGGGACCAAAGCAAAATCATGACAGTATGTAGTAATGTGAGTTATCATCTGTCTTCCCCTTGATAGCACTTAGGCAGATAGATAGCTGCATTTATTGTTGAATAAAATCACTTATTATAAAAGCACTTCAGTACTAAATAGTTCTAGGGGGTTATTTTTATGTGCATTTGAAAAAATAATGCCTTGATGAATCACACACCAATAAATAGTTTATTTTCCTCAAAATAGCTTTATTCAGGGGACTGCTAAGCACAACCCTGAGGAACTTAAAAAATTACTACACTGCTTAGGGTAATGAGATTATATTTATAATACCAAATTTATAATAACTTTAAAAAAAATTACCCTTTGCTTTTGAACTTATTTTTACTTTCCTTTCCTCTCACAGGGAAACAAACTTTAAAATGAGAGAAGCTGAGTTTTACAGAATTAATGAGAATCCACGAGTCAGATATTAATGAAAAACAATAATGGTGAGAACTGTTGACTTAATAAGAAAAGAAGAATGAGGCAGCTTAGTACTTCTTAGCTGGTCTAATGCTGAAATTGGATTTACCTATTTATCTTTTTAGGAACCTCCTTCCATTATGACTTTCCACAGACTTGATTTTAGTATTTTCATCATGTGGAAAGACTTGTTTCTCTCCAGTATGCCCAAAAAAGCTTACTTGGCAACAAACAAGAATTTTTGCAACAACGGAGAAGAAGAACAAGCAAAGCAACAAATGTGTAACAACAGGCACCTTTTATGTCCACACTTTTTTGCACTTCCACATGGATAAGCAAGGGCACCTACAACTCCCCAGTGAATGTTTCAGGGTTTCACATGCTGCATTTCTTCCCTACTTTGATCTCTGCTACACATTACTCATGGAAATATTGGTATTTCCCCAGGTTTTGCCCATGGGCCTGAAAACAATGAGCTAATTCTTTGTTACCCAGCAGAGAAAGTGGGAGGATACTGCAACAGCTGCTGCAAATTCAATAATAATAAAAACAACAACGAAGACAACACAACAACAGTAAAAGGAATGGTTATTCACTTCATTAGACAACTACAATGAAGCTGCTAAAATGAGTTTTTTGTCTTAAAGAAAAAAGAATCTCTTAGAAGACTTCCAATGTACTGTAGAGAGTGAAAAATGCAAGAAAAATATTTAAGAAATATAGCAATAGTTGATGAATAAATTGATTACAAGAAAAAAAAACTTTAAAGATCCATGAATAAATGCACTTCACTGAATCACTCACCATCACAATTAACAAACCATGTCTGTGTGAAAAATGTATTGTCAATTATATGGTTTTTTAAGGGAAATCAGTGAAGGAGGCTGGCTCTTGTGCAAAAAGGAAAGAGGATTAATTGGTATTTTTAACTGAATTGAAGAATATACTTTGTTCTCTGGAAGAATTTTAATTCTTACCTCAAGCTTCAGAGCTGTTCCTTTTCAAAAGGTTGTGAAAATATTTTTTCCAGCATTCAAAGGATGTCTTTCCATGTCCCTTCCTCCCAGCAAAAAAATTACAAAAACATCTAAAGTTCAGATGTTTAGAAAAATATTGCCCTGAAGTCTGAAACCAAATACAAGAAGTTTCCTGCTGAAAACATTTGTTCTCCCTGCAAGATAGAGGCAGTGACAGGCGTCTTGTAAAGGGAAGGTGCCCCAGCCTGTCTGCAACATAGCTTGGAAGAAAACACTGATAACTCCAGCTGCAGTAGCTGTGGAGAGGGTGGCTTGTCGGTTAAAGCAGTTCCTTTCTAGAGAAGTAACATCATAGGCATCCACCATAGATGAGCAGGAGCATGGCAAGGTGCATGTCAGATCTACTGCTGGGTTATTTGCTCCTCTTTTTCCAAGCCTGGCAGTGAACAAGCAGGACCAACCTGAGTTTTGACATCTCTGAGAAAGCTACGAAATAATCTGCTGATCCATCTGGTAGAGGCATTAGTTTCAGTGGTGCTTGTCTCTTCCTAGATGGCATTGACCCAACGTGACCAAAACAGGAGCTGGCAGCTGGTTTGTGTTTGCATTGATTACCTTGGTTGCCTACCATACACATCTGTTGAGAATGAGCTGAAGCATGGATGAGCAAACATGTTCTTAACATGTAATTTCTCATAGTAATTAGAAATATCCCAAAAGTTTCTTGATTTTTTGAGTTCTCCAAGCTTGCCTTCTCTGCTGGTTTAAGACTTTATATTCAAATTGGTTTGATTTTCAGTGTATAATTTGTGCTGACATGGTTTGACTTGGTTTTGACATTGTATTATTGTCTTCCCAGCCTTGCAGTGCTGACTGTATGAGTGTCTGATGATACTCAGTGGCATGCAAATAAATAGGCAATTACAGCTGGTTACAAACATCCATTGTATTTCACAATGTGTGGGCTCCATAGTTGATTTCCAAACCTAAACATGTATAAGTGGTTTCAATAAGCTGTTTTCTGAAAATACCCATTACTGTCAATCCAGGCTACCCTATGGAAAATATTCTTTTTTAACGTCTTTATTCTGTAGTTAGTGCTTGATTGGCCTGAAGATCTAAGAGTCCTGCTTACCTGCTGAGATGCTGCATTGCTCCTTCAGCATTGTGCTGTCATTTAACCACAGTTCTAGCTCCCATGCCAGCAGATGGAAAGCTCAAACAACTTTCCATGTTATGTTTCATTTACATTTAAAAGCTTACAATACTTTGGTGTGTTGCAACCCATTTATACTGGGAGAATGATCCCAGGTATCCTTCCTCGTATGTCTCAAGTGGTTATTAGATGATAAAAGGAATGGAGATTTTTCAGAGCTTAAATATCCAGTCCAACATGCCAACAGGCTTTTGTGTTTTATTACCACTCTGAAGATGTGATTCATGCCATGGTATTCTCCATGCTGAATATCAGATGGCCTGGATCAGTTACACATCTATTTCTCTGCCTCTGTGCAAAGTATTGCCTTCAGGATTAATGAATACTCTCCGGAGGGGCGAACCTAGCCCAAACCTTAGTTTGTCTGTCCCTGGAGGAAACTTTCTACATGCTGGCTTTAGTTCCTCCAAGAATCTTCAGTTTGTTTGGGGGTCTCTTATACAATGTAAAAAAAGGAAGCCATGATGACAGAGCTGAGAGAACTGGGAAGTTCTCTCAAGCCCGAGTGACCACTAACACCAGTGGACTTCCTCTACTCACTTCAAGTAGTTTTCACATGCACAACTACTATCTTCCATACTACCAGGACATTGTGTGGATTTGAACAGAATCACTTTATTTCAGGGTTGCTTTTGGTTCTCTGTCAGATTGTCTCCAGTTTATAAAGTTTTAGGCAGCTAGAAACAGGAGACTTCCTTCAGTGCTTTCCACTCCCTCTCAGCATGGCCGGGTGCTCAGTTACGGGTGCCATCCAGGAACTGGTCCCCAGCAGCAGCAGCTAGATCAGTCTGAAGGGCACCTCCATCCAAAGAGGAGCACCTTTGCAGTCTTGGTACAAGTTGGATTTAAGGAAGGGAACTGTTGAAACAGTGGGGTAGTGTTAAAATGAAGGATAGTCATGTGCAAGTGCAGTGTGGTCTTACACACAGACATTTGTGTTTCTTTCCTGTTGACCTAAGTTGCAAACAGGAGAGGTAGGATTCACTTCTGCTAGCTTTTTGTTTGGTCTTCACTGCAGGTAGAGCAGTCACGTCCTGGGATAAGAAACAACATGACATAATGGTGCTGTTTTCCAGTAGATCCCAGGACTTTTTCCCTGGCAAAAAGTGTAGAGGAGAATCTGACTCTTCTCCATGGGTGGTCAAGTTGTTTTAGAGAGCACTGCCAGAAAGTTATAGTGTTGGGTGATAAGATTCAGGAAGCAAACTGTATGAAATTTCTGTGCTATCCACCACAGCTACACGGTATAGCCCATCTTTGCACTGGTTTTATTCCTGGATTTAGCAGCACTCAGACAAATCTACGAACAAAACTTAATGGATTAAATTATCTATTCCACATTAAAAAGTTGTGCATGCTCAGAGAGCTAGAAATAGAGCAGTTAAAAAGACAATCAACTGAAATGTGGAGACAAATGATTAAAGAGCTTTACAAACACTCAAGTTTCATTTTTCTGGAACACATCATGAGAAAGCTTATCTTACAGGTCCTCTGGCCTGCAAATCCTGCCGCATGCCCTGTTCTCCCTCTCCTCTTCTCTATTACGAGTATCTTTTTCATCTGCTCTAAGTAGGATCTTGGCCCATAAAGCTCAGCTTATTGACTATTTTCCTCCCTAGCTATCCACCCTACGCTGTCTGCTCGAGTGCAGGAGTTGATCAGCAAATCTGGTGGTCTGCTGGTCAGTTCAAAGCAAATGAGACAGCTGACTGAGACACATAGCACTGATTAACTATCAATTGTCTATCACTCAGTAAGCTGAGGAGGGGACTGTATGAAGATGGGACAAAGAGATTTAACATGAAGACAAAATTCACCTTGAGGAAGCAATGAAAGAAAACTGAAGAAGATTGAAGTTGGCCAGTTAGAGAGAAAGCACGCAGCTCAGAGAAAAACAGTCACAAGGGAAAATAAAACCTTGCATGGGCAAGTGAAAGAATGATGAAAAATGCAATTGAAGTTTTGAATCCAAAGATGACAGTGGGAGGAAAAAAAAAACCAGAACCACTGCCAAGTAGTCAAAAACACAAAGGAAAGATAGAGGAGAGAAACAGAAAAAAGCAATTCCGGTTGCACAGAAGAAAACTGTAGCCTGGTTGAAAGCCTAAGCTACACCTAATTAATGTCCTAAGTTGCTTCACATGTAAAATAAACAGATGGGAACCAGGGAGACATATCCTTACCTGGGGATTTGCATCAGTTCAAGTAAACTTGAACAGGAGGACAGACTTTGGCCCCTGGAGGGTAGACTTCAGCCTGTTCAGGTCACTGGTTGAGAGAGTCCTTTGGGAGACAGTCCTGAAGGGCAAAAGGGTCCAGGAAGGCTGGACAGTCTTCAAGAAGGAAATCTTAAGGGTGCAGGAGCAGGTGGTCCCCATGTGCTGTAAGATGATCTAGTGGGTAAGACAACCGGCCTGGCTGAACAGGGAGCTTTTGCTGGGACTCAGGAAAAAAAAGGAGAGTTTTTGACCTTTGGAAGAAGGGGAAGGCAACTCAAGAAGAGTACAAGGATCTTATTAGGTCATGCAGAGACAAAATTAGAAAGGCAAAAGCCCAGCGAGAACTCAATCTGGCCACAGTCATAAGGGACAACAAAAAATGTTTTTACAAATATATTAACAACAAAAAGACAGCCAAGGAGAATCTCCATCCCTTATTGGATGTGGGGGGAACATTGTCACCAAGGATGAGGAAAATGCTGAGGTACTTAATCACAGAATCACAGAATGGTTGGCGTTGGAAGGGACCTCTGAAGATCATCTGGTCCAACCCCCCTGCCAAGGCAGGGTCACCTAGGGCAGGTTGCACAGGAACGCATGCAGTCAGGTTTTGAAGGTCTCCAGAGAAGGAGACTCCACAACCTCTCTGGGCAGCCTGTTCCAGTGCTCCGTCACCCTCATAGTAAAGAAGTTTTCCCTTATGTTGAGGTGGAACTTCCTGTGCTGCAGTTTGTGCCCATTGCCCCTCATCCTATCACTGGGCACTACTGAAAAGAGACTGGCTCCATCCTCCTGACAGCCACCCTTCAGATATTTATAAACCTTGATAAACCTCTCAGCCTTCTCTTCTCCAGACTAAACAGCCCCAGGTCTCAGCCTTTCCTCATACGAGAGGTGTTCCAGTCCCTTAATCATCCTCGTAGCCCTCCGTTGGACTCGCTCCAAAAGTTCCCTGTCTCTTGAACTGGGGAGCCCAGAACTGGACACAATACTCCGGATGAGGCCTCATCAGCGCAGAGTAGAGGGGGAGGATAACCTCTCTCGACCTGCTGGTCACACTCTTCTTAATGCACCCCAGGATACCATTGGCCCCCTTGGCCACCAGGGCACATTTGCTGTCCCATGGATAATTGTCTACCAGGACTCCAAGGTCCTTCTCCATGGAGCTGCTCTCCAGCAGGTCAACCCCTAACCTGTACTGGTGCATGGGGTTGTTCCTCCGCAGGTGCAGAACTCTACACTTGTCCTTGTTACATTTCATGAGGTTCCCCTCCACCCAACTCTCCAGTCTGTCCAGATCCTGTTGAATGGCAGCACAGCCTCCTGGTGTATCAGCCACTCCTCACAGTTTTGTATCATCAGCAAGTTTGCTGAGGGTACATTCCAACCCTTCATCTGGGTCATTGATGATGTTGAACAAAACTGGACCCACTACTGATCTGTGGGGAACACCACTAGCTACAGACCTCCAGCTGGACTCTGCGCTGCTGACCACAACCCTTTGAGCTCTGTTGCTTAGCCAGTTCTTGATCTATCTCACAGTCCACTCATCCAACCCATACTTCCTGAGCTTCACTATGAGGATGTTATGGGAGACAGTGTCAAAAGCCTTACTGAAGTCAAGGTAAACCACATCAACTGGTCTCCCTTCATCGACCCAGCTAGTCACTCCATCACAGAAGGCTATCAGATTGGTGATGCACGATCTCCCCTTGGTGAATCCATGCTGACTACTCCTGATAACTTTCTTTTCATCCATGTGCCTAGAGATGGCCTCCAGAAGGAGCTGTTTCATCGCCTTCCCAGGGATGGAGGTGAGGCTGACCGGTCTATAATTTCCTGGGTCTTCCCTCTTGTCCTTTTTGAAGACTGTGGTGACATTGGCTTTCCTCCAGTCCTCAGGCACATCTCCCGTTCTCCATGATTTTTCAAAAATGATGGAGAGAGGTGTTGCAACAACATCAGCCAGCTCCCTCAGCACTTGCAGGTGCATCCCATCAGGGCCCATGGATTTGTGAGTGTTCAGTTCAGCCAAATGATCTCTAAGCCAAACCTCGACGACTAGTGGAGTCTTCCTCCCTCCAGGCTTTTTCGCTTACCTCCAGGGTCTGGGATTCCTGAGGAGTAGTCTTAGCAGTAAGGACTGAAGTGAAAAAGGCATTCAGTAACTCTGCCTTCTCTGCCTCCTCTCTGCCTTCGTTGCCTCAGTCTTTAATAGCCAGACTAGGTATTCTCAGGATATTCAGCCCCCTGATCTGGAAGACAGTGACGGATAGCACAATAAACACCCCATAATCCAAGAGGAAGCCATTAATGACCTGTTACGCCACCTGGACACCCACAAGTCTATGGGACCTGATGGGATCCACCCAAGAGTACTGAGGGAGCTGGTGGGGGAGCTTGCCAAGCCACTCGCCATCATTTATCAGCAGTCCTGGTTAAAAGGGGAGGTCCCAGAAGACTGGAGGCTTGCCAGTGTGACACCCATCTACAAGAAAGGCCGGAAGGAGGATCCTGGGAACTACAGGCCTGTCAGCCTGACCTCCATAGCTTGGAAGATTATGGAGAGCTTCATCCTAGAGGGCGCTCACAGGGCATGTGCAGGACAACGAAGGGATCAGGCACAGCCAGCACGGCTTCATGAAAGGCAGGTCCTGCTTGACCAACCTGATCTCCTTCTATGACTAGGTGACCCACCTAGTGGATGAGGGAAAGGCTGTGGATGTTGTCTACCTGGACTTTAGTAAAGCCTTTGACACCATCTCCCACAGCATTCTCCTGGAGAAACAGGCTGCTCAAGGCTTGGATGGGTGTAGTCTTCTTTGTGTAAAAAACTGGCTGGACGGCTGAGCCCGAATTAGTTATTGAGTTAGAATTAGAACTGAGTTAAGTCCAGTTGATGGTTGGTCACAAGCGGTGTTCCCCAGGGCTCAGTTTTGGCACCGGTCTTGTTCAATATCTTTATTGGTGGTCTGGATGAGGAGATCAAGTGCTCCCTCAGTAAGTTTGCAGATGACACCAAGTTGGGTGGGAGTGTTGATCTGCTGGAAGGTAGGAGGGCTCTGCAGAGGGATCTGGACAGGCTGGATTGATGGGCCGAGGTCAACTGTGTGAGTTTCAACAAAGCCAAGTGCAGGGTCCTGCACTTGGGTCACAACAACCCCATGCAACGCTACAGGCTAGGGGAGGAGTGGCTGAAGAGCTGCCCGGTGGCGAAGGACCTGGAGGTGATGGCTGACAGCCGGCTGAATATGAGCCGGCAGTGTGCCCAGGTGGCCAAGAAGGCCAACAGCGTCCTGGCCTGTATCAGGAATAGTGTGGCCAGCAGGAGTAGGGAAGTGATTGTGCCCCTGTACTCGGCACTGGTGAGGCCGCACCTTGAATCCTGTGTTCAGTTTTGGGCCCCTCACTACAAGAAGGATGTTGAGGTGCTGAAGTGCATCCAAAGAAGGGCAACAAAGCCAGTGAAGGGTCTATAGAACCAGGCTTATGAGGAGCAGCTGAGGGAACTGGGGTTGTTTAGTCTGGAGAAGAGGAGGCTGAGGGGAGACCTTATTGCTCTCTACAGCTACCTGAAAGGAGGATGCAGTGAGGTTGGTCTCTTTTCCCAAGTAACAAGTGATAGAACCAGAGGAAACAGCCTCAAGTTGCACTAGGGGAGGTTTAGATTGGATATTAGGAAAAATTTCTTCACCGAGAGTGTCGCCAAGCATTGGAACAGGCTGCCCAGGGAAGTGGTTGTGTCACCATCCCTGTAAGTATTTAAAAGATGTGTAGCTGTGGTGCTTGTAGGGACATGGTTTAGTGGTGGACTTGGCAGTGTTAGGGTAACAGTTGGACTTGATGATCTTAAAGGTCTTTCCCAACCTAAATGTTTCTATGATTCTGTGAAAACTCACAACAGACTTCTGCCATGGACAGGGACTTTCAAACCAAAATAAACCCCAGGTCTCTCTCCAACTTCCAAACTGTTATTTTCTTAAACACAGGAAGTGATTTTGTCTCACGTAATAACACAAATGATACTGATGTAGTCTTTTTAGCAAAAGCAACTAAACGGCATTATGTCACTGCCAAAGAGCTGGGGAGTCAATGAAAACCAACACTGAGTATCATAAATTATTGTTTATTGCTAGACAAATAAATGACTGTCTTTGAAAATGGATCTACTTGTATGGTTAAAGTTTAAAACAGTGTTTATGGTAGCAATTTAAGGTCTTAAAATATACGCTTTAAAAATAAAAAAAAACCACTGTAATGTCCCTCAGCTGCATTTCTGCAGAATAGTCTTAAATCATTCCAGTTACTTAATGTAGCCTGTAATTTATCAGCCCAAATAAGTCAGGCTTGTCAACCACAGATCCAGATATATGTAATTGTTAAATTATGTAAACATCATGTATATTATAAACTCTTCATATATCAAATGGCTGCCTTTAAAATTAATAAATGGTTTCCTATATGCAAAGAGCATACTGTTTCCATCTATCTGAATTTTTTTCTTAAAGTTCAGTGTATTTTTGCACAGTCTGCGAGTATGAGGGATTAAAACAGGGTTTGGAGTAAATGTTGTAGACTAGGTGAGAAGAAAGAAAAAAAAAAGGATGACCCTGTTGTGACATGTCAAGCCACACTTTAAAAGCTCACCTCTTTATGCAGTGAACACCCAGAACCCCCAATGAAGTCCGAAGTGGTGATACATAGAGTCATCCCTTTGACTAGCGTATGTAGTCTCTGCTCACACAGACACACTGCCACATTGTACTCCTACGATTTTGGTAATATAAGTGTTGCTATTTAGAACTTGAATAGTATTTGCATGTTTGCATTTCTTTCAGGCACAAATTAATTAATCTACCCACCAGACCAGAGAAGCATTATTAGCTCTGTTAATCCAGACATAATTATCAGTAATAGTCCATTAACATCATAGAAGAGGTGAGAGGCAGAATTGGAAGATCTTGTTGGGATGCAGGTGATCCAGAGTGCTCTCAAGAACATGTGAGGGTGTCAGACTGCCAGAGGGCAACTTTGGAGACTCACATCTCAGGGGTGAGGGTGACTGCTGTCAAGGAGAGATAGTCGTGATGGTGCCAAAGCCCTTGGCATCACTCATTTGATGCTTGCATTCAGGTTGGGCATAAGATGGGCATGGGGGTGGGAGCCAGGTGTGTGTCTCCTGTAAGGAATGTGATAATCTCTTCGTGGATCATCTCTTTGCAAACAGGGCAGTGTCATTGTTCATTGCATGTGTTACACAAAGGATTTCTAAGTGTGCCTTAAGAAGTAACTATAAAATTCAGCCTATATGAGAACTAGTTTGCCCTTTTTAATGTTGATCAGTGGCTTAAAATATAGTAAATATTAAATTAAAGGTATTAATTAAAGATATTAGCAAAATAGTATTTGCTAATATCTTGGGAAACAGAAGGGGTATATTATGTGTGAAAAAAGCTGAAGGACCATAGTGGTCAACAACATTGTTACTCACTTATTTACAGATATATACTTACATGCTACCAACAGGGACCTCTGCCATTGTTCCACAACCCTACACATTAAAAGGAAAATTAAGCCCTTCTCTTTGTGGATATATAAAATAATTTGGGGGGGGGGGGCAGAAAAAATAGCAATCCCCTCTGTGAAGGAAGACAGAAGGAGTCAGACCATGCCTCTGTTCAGCAGAGCTCTCCACCCAGCCTAGCAGAAGAGCTGAATGGGAACAAGAATCTGGAGTCACAGAACAATTTAGGTTCTCATGAATGGCCTCATGAATGCTGAATAGAGTGTGATAATTGGGTCCCTTTGGTCTTGCTAATACAGCCCAGGGCCCAGGTAGTCTTCATCACCACAAGGGCACCCCAATGATTCATGAACAGGAGATGGCAGACCACGAATAGGGCTAGGCTACAGCTGAACCTGTGGTCCATGGACAACTGTTAATCCACAAGCTCTCCTGTGGTTATTGCCAGTATGGCAGCATGGAACCGACTCTCCCAAATGTGACTAGCATGGTTTACCATACTAGCTGTCATTGCCTGACATGACCTGTACAATTTGTGAGCCTGGAGGCTATGGCATGGACTCAAGCCTTTGCAGAGCAGCTGTGTAGCACCACTGTGCTGTAATGTGGCTTCATCCCTCTCCACTCGCTAGGTGGACCAGTGGCAAGGGCTTTGCACACAGGAAGAGCACTGCTGGTTCAGCTCTCTTGTCCCTACTAAAGTGGGCCAGAGTCCACTCTTTTTGGCCCAGAACCTGTTCAAAGTGTTGGGAAATTCAGGTGTAAGAGAGCTTGATAAGATCTATGAAGACACATGCCCATAAATTTCTCCCTATGACATATGAGTTACTAAACAAGACACGAACCTCCATTTCACCTTTTTCTCCATATTGCATATCCTCTTTTCCTGCTGCAAATCATTACGCATACAGGCTTTTTTCCAGGTTTCATGCTATAATGTTTGAATACCAGATTTCATTGAAGAAGAGAACAAATTTCCATTTGGTATTATGAAATATAATAGAATAAATAGTTTCTGTTGTAATAACGAGTTCTTACCAAAGTTTCCTTTATGCATAAAATGTATTACAGAATTTTAGGAAACACTTAATTTGATTAACAGTCTTCTACATTAATCCTTTGCTCAGTCACTCTTGAGAGCTGCATTAATTTAACAGAAGATTTGCCAGGCTGCCTGCACGGACATGGATCAATATCCCAAAAAGCAACCATGCATAAGCTTTGATTTGTGACTTCATGATCAAGTAAGAAAGTCCATCCAATATGAATACTAATTTAAATACCCAAACCATTATGCCTACTTTTCTAGATTACAATATTTAAAAGTGAGCTATCAACAGAGGCTGCAATCTCATATTACACTTTTTATATTGCTTCTATATACAAATATGTTCAAAAGTATTTTAAGATTTGGATACTGTCCCAAGTTTTAGGCAACACAGATCCACTCCATCCTGGAGGCCATTCTGGATTTTCTAGCACACACAGCAATATTACACAGCCATACTCCTTTGCAAAAAATGTATCTCCATAAAGTCAGCACTAGTCTTTACATGGGGGGAAGGAAATGGGGATATTTTCCTGACTCTTCCCAGATCCCTGCTGAACACTTCCCCAAGAGGTGGGGGCAGAGTTGCAACCACGTAAGGCCAAATCAGATGACCTTTTGTGTTTCTCAGTGAATCAGTGAGCTGCTGGGCAGTCAATCAGTGATTTTCCCACCTCAAAACCTAAACTTTTCAGCATAAACAAACACAAATGTACATTCACATATCCAAAACAACATTACTGGGGCTGCAGGGTCTGTAATTGCTAAATTTAACCCTGCAAGCCCATTATAAAGAGTTCAAACCAGCACTGCTAGGTTAAGCACATAGTTAGGGTAGAAGAAATAGATGGTGACTACAAAAACAGAAGGGAAGATGAAGGAAGAAGTTAAAGAAGACCTGATGTTTGCAGAAGAGCATTTAGCTCCTTTACTGAAAAAGGCCTTGGGGAATATTTGCAAAACAAAGATTAGCATTACTGCCACTGTGCTTGGGATTTCATTATTCAAGGTGACCTCTCTATAACTAACACCTGTTTAGTATTAAACTGTATTCCTGTGATGTGGTTAATGGTTGATACAGGGATGTTATTACTATCGAAATTTTCTGTCAGGGGTTGGAAAACCTGGGAGGGGAGGGAATGGGGTGCAGGAGCATGGAAATGTTGTGTATGAAATGAAGTCTTGGAGACTGCTGCTGAAGAGTTTTCCCATTTTCTGCTACTCTGCTGCACAGATGGGAATTTAAGATGAAGCATAGGGGAGTTTTAACATATTACTTCAAAATGCAAATATTAAAATTAACTAGTTTGTTGAAAGATGGCTTTCATACTACAAACTGTTAGTCCCACTGCATTTCTGGACAGCATAAGTGGATTCAGTATCATGTCCAGAATCACAAGGAACGTTTAACAACTTAAGCTGTTGCTTTCTTGTCTCTTGGGACTCTTCAATGTTCAAACCATTCAGAAAATTTAACTGGAGATATGTTTAAATCACAGAATCACAGAATCATGACGGGTGGAAAAGACCTTTAAAGTCCAACCATCAACCCAACACCACTATGCCCACTACACCATGTCCCGAAGTGCCACATCCACATATTTTTTAAATACCTGCAGTGACGGTGACTCCACCACTTCCCTGAGCAGCCTGTTCCAATGTTTGACTGCTATCTCAGTGAAGAAATTTTTCCTAATACCTAGTCTAAACCTCCCCTGGCGCAACTTGAGGCCATTTCCGCTCATCCTATCCCTAGTTAATGGGGAGAAAAGACCAACACGCACCTTACCACAATCCCCTTTCAGGTAGTTGTAGACAGCAATGAGGTATCCCCTCAACCTCCTCTTCTCCAGACTAAACAACCCCAGTTCCCTCAGCCGCTCCCCATAAGACTTGTGCTCCAGACCCCTCACCAGCTTTGTTGCCCTTCTCTGGACACGCTCAAGCACCTCAACATCCTTCTTGTAGAGAGGGGCCCAAAACTGAACACGATATTCAAGATGCAACCTCACCAGGGCTGAGTACAGGGGCACCATCACTTCCCTACTCCTGCTGGCCACACTATTTCTGATACAAGCCAGGACGCTGTTGGCCTTCTTGGCCACCTGGGCACACTGCCGGCTCATGTTCAGCCGGCTGTCAGCCAGCACCCCCAGGTCCTTTTCCTCCAGGCAGCTCTCCAGCCACTCCTCCCCAAGCCTGTAGCGTTGCATGGGGTTGTTGTGACCCAAGAGCAGGACCTGGCACTTGGCCTTGTTGAAACTCATACAGTTGACCTTGGCCCATCGATCCAGCCTGTCCAGATCCCTCTGCAGAGCCCTCCTACCTTCCAGCAGATCAACACTCCCACCCAACTTGGTGTCATCTGCAAACTTACTGAGGGAGCACTTGATCTCCTCATCCAGGTCATCAGTAAAGATATTGAACAAGACCAGCGCCAAAACTGAGCCCTGGGGAACACCGCTTGTGACCGGCCATCAACTGGACTTAACTCAGTTCTAATTCTAACTCAATAACTAATTTGGGCTCAGCCGTCCAGCCAGTTTTTTACACAAAGAAGACTACACCCATCCAAGCCTTGAGCAGCCTGTTTCTCCAGGAGAATGCTGTGGGAGATGGTGTCAAAGGCTTTACTAAAGTCCAGGTAGACAACATCCACAGCCTTTCCCTCATCCACTAGGTGGGTCACCTAGTCATAGAAGGAGATCAGGTTGATCAGTCAGGACCTGCCTTTCATGAAGCCGTGCTGGCTGTGCCTGATCCCTTGGTTGTCCTGTACATGCTACATGATGGCACTCAAGATGATCTGCTCCATAACCGTCCCCAGCACTGAGGCCAGACTGACAGGCCTGTAGTTCTCAGGATCCTCCTTTCAGTCCTTCTTGTAGATGAGTGCCACATTTGCTAAACTCCAGTCAGCTGGGACCTCCCCAGTTAGCCAGGACTGCAGATAAATGATTGAAAGTGGCTTGGTGAACAGTTCTGCCAGCTCCCTCAGTGCCCTTGGGTGCATCCCGTCCCACCCCATAGACTTGTGTGTGTCCAAGTGGTGTAGCAGGTTGCTGACCATTTCCCCTTGGATTATGGGGGCTTCATTCTGCTCCCTATCCCTGTCTTTCAGCACAAGGGACTGGGTACCTGGAGAACAACTGGTCTTACTGTGAAGGACAGGCAAAGAAGGCATTACGCACCTCAACCTTTTCCTCTTTTGTCACTATGTTTTGCCCTGATCCAATAAAGGATGAAGATTCTCCTTAGCCCTCCTTTTGTTGCTAATGTACTTATAGAAACATTTTTTAATTGTCTTTTATGGCAGTAGCCAGATTAAGTGCTCGTTGGACTTTGGCCCTTCTAAATTTTCTCTATGCATAACCTCATAGCATCCTTGTAGTCCTCCTGAGTTGCCCTTTCCCCTTCCTATGGGCTCATAGTGGTTATGTGGAGCGCTGGAGTTCAGATCCTCCTGCCCCTGCAGCATCCCTGGAAAGATCAAGTTAAATCTCCTCAGCTCTTGGGGCAGATCTTCTCCAAGTCCCACACAAGGAGAATCCAGGGGACAGTGTATGTCTGGATGTGCTTTCTGAGCACTATTTTAATGTCTGAGTGCTAACATGAGATTTTTTTCTTTGATACGTAAACCACCTAATAAATTGCATCTTGAATGTATGCAGTATTTCTTAAGGTCAAGTTACACCACTCCCTAATAAAATACAATCAATAACCATTGCAAGAAGCCTGTAGGGTAGTGTATCATTTATCTTGAAACCTTCTGCTCTGAATAAGAATTCTGACTTCACTTTTCAGTATAAATCGTGATCTCTCCTAGCTTCTGCCAGGGATACCATAAAATACGTTGTTATATTAATCAAAGTCCTGGCATCCTGGCATCCAAGCTATGAATTATTGCTGTAGTACAAATGCTCAAGAAATAGTACCGCATCTTATCCCAGCCTCACTGAAAAGTGTAACAGTTACAGTGTGATGGCAGAGAGGGCAGGAGACTTTGTAGAAATGCTAATTAAAACCTCTCTTTGAAGATTAGAGTGATTTGATAAATACACTTTAACACTTATTTCTCTCTTTATTGCTTACCCATAAACTACCTATGACCCTTTTTAATGCCTTATAAATAAATTAATGGATTAATTAAATAGTTTCTTATGTACTTTACAAATAGGGTCATGAAACTTGAAGTTCACCAAAAAGATTTACGGACCTTGCTGCATAATGTAGTACTTGATATTATTTAAAATATTTTCAACACCTGAATAAATGTTCAAAAGAGTTCAGGGGCAAAATCAGAGTTGTAATTTTTGGAGCCAAAGCCTCCTCAGCCTTTGGAAAAGACTGCTCCAGGATTTTCTTTGAGTGACTGGCCTCATAAATTAAGTCTCAGCTTTCTACTTCATTTGCAGGGAATTATCTTATTTAATTTGTGCAGGGAGCAGCTATGTTAAGCACTTAGATGGAAAGGATCAGAAAAACACAATAATGTGTCTCTGCGTAAATATTTTTATGAACTGTGAGTAGACTGCATTAAAGATTAGGTAGGGGATATTTGGTTAATTCATTTATGTATTTATAAAGTTCTTTCATGTGTTTGGAATGGATTATGGAGGGGTAACACAGTGACAGGAAAGAGCCAACATCAATTTGTCTAGAACAAACTATGTCAAAACAAAGTAATTCCTTCCGAGAACAAAGGCAGGAAACTTTGTGGACAGAGGGAAAGCAAGGGATGCCATGTAAGGCTTTCAGTGCCATCTCGCACGGGGATCTCGGAAGCAAGCTGGAGAAGGAAGTCTCATCAAGGTGAAGCTGTGGTAGGGGAGGTGAGCACTGACCTCCATAACCTTGTTCACAGAATGAGCAGGGTTTAACCTCCAACAAGGAGCTCCTTTTAGGCTCTGTCCCGAGCCTAAAACTGCCCAGGGCTTACATTAATGATATGAATGGGGGACAAAGGAGGGTGCTCATTAAATCCACATATGACAAAGACTAAAAGGAGCTGGAGGACAGGTTTAGAATTCAAAATTATCTTCCAGATCGGGAAAAAAATGTGAAGTATGTAGCATGCAACTCAGCAAGTTTCGGTTACTTTTTCCCAGCCTCCCTCTCCCATCGGCCACGGGCTCTAGCACTCGCCATGGCCCGTGCGGCAAGCACTGCATGGCACCTTGCTCGCCCTCCAGGCACAGGTGCCTCGTCCAGGTCCTGCGTCTGATTCGGTTCTTCCAGGCAGCAGGCCTGTCTGCTCAGGAAAAAACTGACTTGGCACTGGACCCGTCGCTTGGCTTTCTGTATGCAGACAGCGTGGCAAGCGGTGAGCTTGACTCTACGGGAGACTGACCAGAACGTGCTGAGCCCAAATGTTCAGCAGTCGGAAACAAACCCAACTCCAGCCACAGCTTCCCTTCCTGTGTGTCTGATGAGTTCCACGTATGTCCTATCGTGCATTTCTCCCATGCACTTTTTAACCGGGTAGCTCTGTTATCCATACGCAATGCCTACCATCTCCTAGCAGTAGTCACACTGTTTGGCTCCTCCGGTTTGTCTTCCAGTGCTATGTTTGACCATTCCCCAGCGTGCATATCCCTCCATACAGTGCTACGTGTGCCTGTGTAAACCTCTGCTAGTCTTCTCATAAGCTATACACACCTGGCTTGTCAGTATGTGATCTAGCTGCTCATCAGCTGCACTTGCTTGTTCCTCGCGACTCCACTTGCACAACCACAGTAACACATCTGCAGATCGTTCAAGCTCTATTGCATTGCTGTATGCAGTGGCAGCAGCTCTTGCAAAGCACCGAACGACACCAAGCTCTGCCTTAACTGCGACTTTGTTACATGAATAGTTCAAAAATGTGGCCGCAGAGTCCTCTGGGGGGCAGAAAATGATATAAGATGTAGTGGTTGTCAAGCAGAACATGTGTCAGCAGTGTCATCATTCTCCAAAAAAACCCAACCAGCACTGTGACGTGCAGAGCCGTTATATGTATTAGACATGAAATAAATAACACAATAAATGTTCTTTTGGGAACTGGTGAAAACCTAGCTGGAGTAATCAGTCCAGATTTGGGCACTGCACTTCCAGAAACAAGTGGGTTACTCTGGAGAGCAACGAAGGCAAACAATAAGACTAATCAAGATTTAGAAAATGTGGCGTAATAGGGAAGCTTGAGAGAAAACTGGTTGTTTAGTCCAGAGAAGAGATGGATGATGGAAGCCAGGTGTCGCTCCACACCAGAACTCTCCTGTCCCCTTTTCTTCTGCCTCTCCCAGGAACGAGACTCTCCGTACCCCCTGTAAGCTGGATAAGAAGCAATACGCTTGAATGGAAGGCATGGAGTATTAGTTTTCATATACAGAAGCTCTGGATCAGTTTGCTGAGGAAGATTATAGCATCTCCATCACTGGACAGTCCTGAGAACAGGTCAAGGATATCTGCATCACAGGAATGTTTTAAAGTATCATTGAGCCTACTTGGATCTGGCAGAGATCAGTCCGTCTCTCAAAGACCTTTCCTTACTCTCCACAGGAAAACGGGCCTTTATCCTGAGCAAAACAGTCTGTGTTATCAACACTTAACCTCTTGTCATGTTTGTCCTTAGGCTCCTTTTCTTGCAGGAATGGGTCATCACAAAACCAACTTCCAGTTTTTAAAAGAATGAAAATTTTGTGATCCTTATTTTCAAGGCGATGCTTAAAAAGTGAACCTGAAAAGTACAATTATCAATAGAAAAGTAGCATATTAAAAGAATCTTTCAAATCTCATCGCTTTCAAGTTGACATTATTACTTTTCATGGGACTTACATTTTGAAATGTTTGGTGTTGGCAGGCTGGTAATCTGATACTTCACATTCGCCCAAAAAATCCCTGGTCCCATTGAAAATTAGGGGGAGATAGCACTGAGTAAGAACTGCTTGTGTGACTTGGTCTTTGTAGAGTTAAACCCTTCTTTGCAAATTCATAAGAACTGTCATCCGTGGACCCCAATGCCATTTAGAAACAGTATTTAATATTAAAAATCATCTTGGCTCAGGCCATAACTGAGTTCAAGCAGCTTTGTGGAGCTGGCAGCTTTTCAGTGGAGAAAAATAATCCCTTTGGAAAGCAATTGGGCTTTGTAGTATTTGGAGTGCTAAAAAAAACTTCAGGCAGATATTCTTAGATCCACAGTGGTGACCATCTAAGCCAATTCACTGATTCAGTGAACCCCAGGTAACCTTGGCAGGGCTTGTTCCTACAATGGGAAGGGAAGGCTAGGGACAAACAAACTGTACCTGGTGTAAACTTTTCACTCACTTTTCTGGCTGTAGCTCTGGTGCAAAGTGTCCTGTGTTTCCATGTGTGGGAAGCACTCAGCAGTCCTGATGAAGTTGCCCCTAACATGCTTCTCCTTGTTGTCACCTTCCTGCTCCATCCAAACCACACGTTTGAATCTTTCCAGTCACGTTATAAGGATTCATATCTTCAGATGCAGAGATGCTATGATCAGTAGCAATTCATCCAAGAGGATGGATCATAGGATCGTTCAGGCTGGAAGGAACCCAACCTCCTGCTCCAAGCAGGATCAGCTATGGGGTCAGACAAGGTTGCTCAGGGCTTTATCCAGTCAGGTCTTGAAAACCTCCCACAGACTGTGCAGCCTCCCTGGGCAGCCTGCCCCACTGCTTGATGTCCTCATGGGGAAAAAGTTTCTCTTTATATTCAGTCTGAACCTCTAATGTTTCAGCTTATGGCCATTGTCTCTTGTCCTCCCACCATGCCCCACTCCTACCACCCCATGCAGAGTGGCTCTGTCTCCTTAGTGACCTCCTCATAGGTACTGGGGGGCTGTTCTCAGGTCCCACAATGCTGTCTCTTCTCCTGGCTCAACAGGCCCAGGTCCTCAGCTTCTCCTCATAAAGTGCTTGCTCCAGCCCTGGTCATCTTGGTGGCAGCCCCTGCTTTCTCTATGGGCCTATGTCTAGGCCCCCCCACTATTTTGTCTATGTTGTTCTTGTTTTGGGAAGCCTCAAACTGGACATTGTATTCCAGATAATCACTTGTTTTACTGGCTGTGCTCCTCTTCATACAGCCCAAGATGCTGTTGGCCTTTTCTGCTGCCACTGGCTCCTGTGCAGCTTGCTGTCTGCCAAGACGCCAGGGTGTTTCCCACAGACCTGCTCCCCGGTCAGTCTGTCTTCTGCAAACCTGACCACAGGGCACTCTGTTGCCTCCTTCGTATTGTTGGCAAAGATGTTAAACAGGTTATGTTCCAGAATAGACCCCTGTGCTGCCCCACTTGTCACAGGTGTCCAGGTAGAGTGCAACCCATTAACTAGTACCCTCTGAGCCCCACCACCCAACAAGTTAGTTTCCTATATAGTTGTCCATCCATCTAGTATCTACTTGGATACAAGAATATTGTGGGAGATGGTGTTGAAAACTTTGCTGAAGTCAAGGTGAATGGCATCCACTGCTCTCCCCTTGTCCAAAAGCCCAGTTATTTTACTATAGATGGCCATCAGGTTGGTCAGGTATGATTTACCCTGGGTAAATCCATGCTGGCTGTTCCCAGTCACCACCTTCTGTTTCTTGAGCACAGAAATGTGTTCCCAGAGGACTTGCTTCATAATTTTCCAAAATGGGGCTAACTGGCTGTAGTTCCTCACAACGATCTTTGCCGTTTTTGAAAATGTGTGCAATCTGCTTTTCCCCAGTTGTTGGGAACCTCTGCTGATCTCTGCAGTCTTCTAAAGACAGCAGCCTTGCAAAGGCGTTGGCCAGCTGTGACCTTCCTTGGGTGCAGCCCATAAGGTCCCAGTGCACTTGTATGGGTCAAGTTTTCTGAAGTAATCTTGGCCTTGACCCTCACCCACTGCTGGTAGCAGCTCTCCTCCTTGAACCCTTTCACTGCACAGAGACCTGGGAGACCTTTACCATTGAAGGCTGAGGCACAGAAGGGACTGAGTGCCTCAGCCTTAACTCTGTTCACTGTCAGTATATCACCAGAATTTGTAAAATAGTTTCTCTCCATCAACCTCATGTGCCAAAGACACTTCCAAGTACAGGTGGGTTGCTGGAATGAATTACTTTCTTGCAGCTAATTGTGGCTATTAATTAGAGGTGTTAGGAGCAAGCCTGACCCAGACCAGGAGTAGTCAGAGAAGTTCACAGGCACTGCTGGCTGCTCTAAAGATTTGGATGCTTTGGATCTGGATTTAAGAGACCTGATGTCAATTACCTAAAGTATTTCAGAAGTTTATCCTTCACTAGTGCTACGTTTTTTAATTATTTAAAAGCTGATGGGAAGGAGGAATGTTTGGCTGCTTATTTTTTCAATGCAAAATGATACACCAAGGCTGCAGTTGATACATTTTGCTTCCCCTGTATATAGTAGGAGAGGTTGGTTCAAGCTTAGTAACGGAAATGGAGATAATTCAAACTTAGCAAGGAAAAATCTATGGCTTGCATTAGTGCAATATATAAGGCATCTGAACTGAGTATGTCACAAGTGTGCACTTGGAGTCTGTATGCAGTATATTGTGTAGTTCATACTCCTTTATCTGAGCTCTTGAACAGAGACAGAAACTACAGTGGTTTTGTTTATACATGGATAAAAATATAGAGTCATGAAAATTTGTAAGAACTTCGTGTTATCCCAAAATTTACTGTGTCAATATCCTCTGGCACATGCTGTCATGAAAGAAATTGAATAGCACAGTGGTGTGGAGCAGGTCCTGGAAAATGAATGAAGGGTCTGGAACTGACTGGCACAAAGTACCATCAGGGCATCAAGCACTTGAGGACTGAAAAGAGCATTCCTGGGAAAAAACATGCAAAAAAATTCTGTAATTCTTTTGTAAAAAAAAAATTTACAAAGGCAAGCATGGTGAAGGTGTTAAAACAGAGGAAGACAAGTTACACATGCAGGTGCAGATAACAAAATGCTCTGGGAAGAGGTCTGTGTGAGCACCAAGACCCCACCAGAAGAAGACCTGAACCAGGAGAATAGGTACAGCATGCCCTCTTATTGTGTTCTTCACATTAACCAACAGTAAAATGATCCAGGAATATATACAAACTTAGACCAAAATCCTCCAAAATTACTAATAGTAAAAATTCTCTAAAACAGCTAAAAAACACCTTTGAAAATGCATTTATAACATTCTGGGAGATAAAAGTAGCCAGAAAGATACTATGAATGTGATTGCAAAAGCACGGGTATTTGGATTTTTGTGTTATATCCGTCACTGTTACAAATTATCAGAAAAGCAAAGTCATGGGCTTCATGACAGCACTTGTTTGAAATAAAATTACAGTGGTGCTTTTATAAGCCCTTCTGAATCTTGTGAAGCATTTTGAGGCATATACCTTGGTGTGTCCCTCCTGGTCCAGAGTTTGTTTGACAGAAAGTCATCACATCTGGTCATGAGTGTCGTGCAGGTGTTGATGCGAGGGGAAATAACCCTACAGATCGATAAGGCACCATCACACTGGTACCTCTCTGTATGTCTGGACTCAGCTTTTCCTAGGAAAAACAGCTCTTTGCTGAAATCCTGGCTCCACTGTAGTCAAATGGCAAGACGCCCACTGATAGCTATGAATCCACAATCTCACCCTCCAGTCTTCCCAAGCTGAGTGACTGTCTGCCATGCTGAAAATTCCACCCAAACCATCCATCCGGGACTGCATTCTTAAAGATTTCTTAAGCTGTTATGAATGGTCACTGCCTTTCCTGACATTTCTTCTGTCATTGAGTTGGTGTGGACAATGATTCCTGGCATGCAGAAGTTGGAGAGTTTATTCTGACCACCTCAAAGACACGTTTCTGCTTCAAGATTTGCAAAAAAATCTCAGTGAAACAGACCTGTTACAGTTAGACTTGTTGTGGTCCTCCCACTAGAAACTCTTAGGGGTCCAGGATTAAGGTCACCACAAACCTACTTATCCTTACCTTTGTTCTTCAAAAAGCAACTTCCTCACTGGGTGTAACCTTCTGGTATCTTTGTCAACTATTCCCTCAGATCTATTAAAGTGAAAGAACATTTCATGTTGTATTGAAATAAATAGCAAATTTTATTTGTTTGTCATTTAGCTGCAAGGAAACACTGCAGAGAGTAATCCTACCGAGGATTACAGAGAATTCTGACAAGTAGTAAGTGCTCAGATTCAGCTAAAGCCTGCTCCTTCCCAGGCTCCTCAGTAATCCTGGTTTAGACCAGCAGAGTAATTAAGATGTTGCAGGAAAACAGAGAGTCCTCAAAAGGAAAGATACAGGTGAATTTGTAAAGTTGAATGATGCAAGTCTTGAAGAAATACCATTTGAGGGAGACTTTTCAAATTATTTGTTCTGAAAGAATTCAGAAATACTAAACTTTTTATTAGAGCAACAAATCCTCCTTCACCTCAGCACTAAAATTCCGGGTCTTATATACGACAGCTATTAAAGAAGAAACTACAGTTTGTTCTCTACAAAATGCATGATGTATAAAGGCTGGATGAAGAAACAGGTACCATCAAGATTGTTCTGATAAAGTTAGTTTGCCTTTATGTAGCATAAGGAAAAGGTGCATTTGAAGCTCTTTATCCCCAAGTTCTGGTCATGGTATTCAGCCATTCTTGACACATTTTGTAGTGGTTATTGTCAAATGAAAAGACTTGATGCTAGGTTCAGCAATAGATTGTTTAGAGTGTAATTACCAGTCTTACAAAAATTTAAACAGGGTTATTGCTTGTGAAGCTGAAATTATATCTTAGCATCTGGACGCACTATGCTCTTTTTCCTGCCCTTTCCTATCCTTCAAAGAGTCAGTGTAGTGCATCATTGTTGCTGTTGGGAATAAAAATGATGAAAATTGGTAAAAATATTTCCAGAAATGCCTTTCTCTCATTTAAAAATTAAAAAAGCCCAACAAACAAATTGAAAACAACAAATAACACTTAAAAGCTTCCACTGGCTTTTATTTGAGGAAAGATCTTGTCTTACTTTTTTTAATTACTGCCTATCGACAATATTTGATAACACAATGCCAGTCATCACTGATGGTGTATAACATACAGAAATGCAGACAGCTACCTGGTACCAGGGTTTGCCTTCCTCCAAAGAATCACACTGAAGTTACATTATTTTTCCAGAGAGCATGGGAAGTGGCATGCTGGTGCTCTGATTAATTCAGCCTGAAACCATGGAACTATCCCCATTCCTAGTGAACACAAGTGTGATGCAGATTCAGCAAATGGTCTGTGGTTCTGGGCAACAAACCCTCTGAATGAGATGGTGGTACACCTTGCCAGACCACTATAGAATCATGGGCTCATAGAACGATGGAATGGTTGGGGTTGGAAGGGACCTTTAAAGGTCATCTAGTCAAATCCCCCTGCCATGGGCAGGGACACCTTCTACTAGACCAGGTTACTCAGAGCCCCGTCCAACCTGACCTTCAATTTTTCCAGGGATGGGGCACTTCCCACTGCTCTAGGTAACCTGTGCCAGTGTTTTGCCACCCTCATGTCAAGAATGTTTTCTTTACATCTAGTCAAAATCTACCCTCTTTTAGTTTAAAACCATTACCCCTTGTCCTATTGCTACAGGCCCTGTTAAAAGTCTGTCCCCATCTTTTTTATAAGCCCTGTTTAAGTACTGAAGGGCACTCATCACTGGTCTCCACTTGGACATTGAGCTGTTGACCCCAACTCTCTGAGCCCTCCTCTGGACCTGCTCCAGCAGGTCCATGTCTTTCCTGTGCTGAGGGCTTCCAAGCTGGACACAGGACTCCAGGTGGGGTCTCACCAGAGCGCAGTAGAGGCGCAGAATCGCCTCCCTCGACCTGCTGGCCACAGTTCTATGGTCACTGCATGGCCCAAGTGTAAGTGGCCCCAGTAGAACTTGTCCTTAACAGCTGTTTGGAGATCTGCTTGTCAAAGATGATTGGAGGTAAACTTCACATGAAGGACTACAAATTTTAAGGGTTATTTATTTGACAATAGGAGTCACAATAAAAAGGCATAAATAAGAATAATATCAAGGAGTTGAAATGGCAAGTAGAAGGGCATAGTCAATGGACCTGAAAGAAGGGGATTCAAAAGAGAAACTAGAAAATACATTATTGCTTTGTAAATAGTGAGAATTGACATTCCCATGCTATTAAAAATTCTTGAAGCCCAGAGTTTAGTAGAATCTAAGACCAGATTGTGTATTTATATGGATGAAACTTGGAACAGTAGGGCTTTGTAAGTTAAGGCTAACAGAAACTTTTGAGAAACTGCAAATCTTCAAGTTTCAGTACTAGTTTTCAGTACCAGGAGGAAAGTTTCCCAGGAGAAAGAACACCTCATAACTATATAACATCAGGCCTTCTTGTAGGTCATCCCTAAACATCTCGTATTTAGCATTACTGGCAACAAGATTCAGATGGCGTGGGCAATCTGGTAATTCACATGCGGGGAAGGAGATCCAAAAATTAGTTGGTCTTATGCACACAATTTCGCTTTCAGTTTCAATTTCCCCATGTGACTCAGTTTGGCCAAAGCGATAGGCAAAAAACCCCCAACAAACCCTCAGTAGAGATAAGCAGAGATTTTAATCAGTCTAACTTTATTCTTTTAAAATGTCTTGCAGCCGTATAGCCATACCAATTTTACAAGACAAATTGCATTCACAAATAGCACAAAGAAACTGTAATGGAAACGATGGTTTACAGACAAATTCAGAACTGTGGGAGAGGCCGAGCAACCATTTATTGGGAAAAATATCTGATCATTGCATTATAATATTTTTCATCTTTGGCAAATGTGGCCATGTGGAATATTTGGAGTGCTGGTTTCTCGGAAGCCTCAGTCCTTGCCAGTCAGCAGAGCAGTTTTTAGTTTATATTGCAAATAACCAGGTACCTACTATCTTCTAGTTGATGTATGTTTGGGCAGAGCTTGCTTTGTGAGTAAAACCAATTTTACCTGACCGACTCTTTACTTTTGCCTTTACCCTTTACCTAAGCTAACATAAGAGATCTGGACATAACACAGTTTGTAAATATCTGCTCCCACCATTTCCTTAATGCATCCTTTTAGCTTAGACTGGAGTCCTCTACGATATTCAGGTCCCACTTGTACAGCTTACTGCTTTTTCAGATCACTGGAATCCCTCTCCCATGCACATCATCTTGAGCTGGTTCCTTATCCTCTCCCTTTGGGCTCTGTGGCCACTGCCCTTTCTCTGTCCAGCAGAAGCTTCTTTTCTCTCACTTTGCACATGTCTTAAAGTAATAAGCTTTGCTACCTGTAGATCCATAGTCACATAAAACCCAGAGGCAATTTAGAGAGTTTAGGCAAATCTTGGTACCTAGGTCTGTTGACCTAGTGTGAATCTCCTCTTCCCATCTCATCTTTTTTGTATGGGTCTGTTGACACCCAAGGTTTTAATGCACAGGTTCCCTGGAGCCAGGAACATGTCCAGAACAGCTTCAGTCTTGGCAGGGTTGAGCAGTTTGGTGCTGACCTCATGCACAAAATGGGAGATATGCAAAATCTATGTGACACCAGACCCTGAAGTGACTGCAGGGTTGTACCGCACCTTCACGCATGTATCTGCTTCTACAGTTTCCCACAGGTCCCATTTATCTTGGCCATTTTTCTCCTGCAACAGGAGATGGTGCTGCCATCCTTGAATCCAAACACCCAAATGCTCAAGAATATGCAGAATTTCCAGTGTAGATGACTTAGTCCCAAATTTCTTATCTTCAGAAGGACAGGAGTGAACCACCAACTACAGTCACCGTTGAGGCCATGTTGCTTTGCAGCAGTGAAAAGAGAATTGTTTTGACCCAAGGGAGCTCCACCACAGCCCGAAGGAGGGGACACCTGCAGTGCTCTCCACAGGCTGGTGCCATGAAGCAGTCCTTGGATGAAAGGCAGATTTCTGATGTGCTCTACCGGCCAGGTCATATCGCTGGCTGACAGCCACTCATGGTTGTCCCTTTCAAAGGCCCATTTAAAGCCTCCACCTCCCCGCTCCTTGGCATGAGGAACATGAAGGGCAAATCTTCTAGGCCTTTGAAATAACATCAGCACTGACCCATGGGCAGAGCTAACACTTTTTTTAAAATCTATTTTTATTTTAAGCTTTTAATTGGTTATTTTTGGCACAGTGAAGGCGTATTCTTTACAGGACCGATAACAGAAAATTCAGTCTTTCACCTTTCGCATATGAGCATAATTCATCTTTGAAATTGTCTGGATTGGTTGCCAAAACTCGGAGGCCTGCCACTCATTAATTACTTTTGCAACACGAAAAAATCACACAGCATTAGAGTAAGGCACGTCACCACATTTTAAAGGCTGAACTTTTGCAAGTGATAAATTTTAATGTTAGAAGAAACTTTTCTGATACCAAAAGAAGCAACTGTAATGAAGGATTTGGACCAGATCCAGAAAAGAAGGAGGCATCTATCAGTTAAGTGCTGCAGTGCCTACCATTTCGGGGGCCTGATCCTGGCAACTGGGTCCAAAACCCAGAGTCACGTATCTCCAGTTCCTCTGCAAAGCCTTGCAAAAGACAAGAGACACAAGGACACACATGCCTAACACTGTACAGACTCAAAACGTATTTCATCTGTCCCAAAGAGCCACTTGTGGAATTCCACTGTGGAAACTGTCTTTGCTCTAAAGATAAGATGATTAGAGGACCATAATGGGCAACGGAGAGCAATTTCTCTGTAAGAGGTTGAAATTAGGAAAGACAGTGTTACTTTCCCTCTAGTTCAGCACCACATTTATGGAGAAACCAATTTTTCATCCATTATATCAGATACTGCCATCCAATTTCCATGTAATATCCTTGTCCTTTGCCAACTTCGTTGTATTAAGTCTCTGTACAAAGAATTGCCCTGAATTCACATCCAATTTAACGAGCGAAGGCAACTCTCTGCAAGAGGTTGATTCTCCTCCTGGCAGGTATAATCTGTGCTCACAGGGCAGAGGATCATAGCTCGTGCCTAGTCCCTCTATTTTTTCTAGAAACCTTTTTGCTTTTATGCGGTTTTCCACAGGTCTCAATCAATCCAGAATTTATCCCATCAAAAACAGTCCGAAATGTATATTTCTCCAAAGCAAATAGACACCTAAGTTCCCGTGGGACTGTGAGGAGAGGTTCAGAGGAGTAAGGAGGAAAATGAAGGAGTGAAAAAAAGGATGTAGCAAGTGGAAAATGTTAAGAAAATAAGGGGAACCTTATTGAAGGAGGACCTTGCAATGGCAAAGGTACAAAGTTAATTTTTTAGGCACACTTAACTTCCACATCACTGAATTATGATGAGACTTAGATGAAACTTTCCTCTTGACTTGCATCTTGCTGGGTGCCTGTGACGAAATGGTATTCAGGCTTTGGGGGCCATTTAATCCTTGCAGAGAGTTTCCGATAGTCACTCCATTGGCCCTAGCATTACTGCCTGGAAACAGCCTGGGCTGCCTTTCCAGAAGAAATATGAAAACCCTGTAACTTTGTGGGTAACTTTTCTCTGTAGGCAGAGCATCACAACAGCAGAAGCACAATCTCTGCAAAACTTTAGAGACATTTAGCTTTTTATCTTCAACAATTACGATGGCATCGCATTGCAGCAGTATTAAAACCAGCCAGCTGGGTCATACCCCTCTGCACAAACCTGCTGGGCACTTGCTGCCATGGGGAAGCAAAAAATTGAGGTGAAACTCTAGAGGCAAGAGCTGGAGAGGAGTGAGCTGGCAAGGACCACGGGAAAGAAGAACAAGCAAGGTGGTGTCCTCAAATACCGATGGTATTTATATTGGAGTATGTTAAGGGCTAGGTGAAAGAAAGCCCTTGCCTTAGAATTATTCTTGAATCTTGTTTCTTAAGGTTTGTCTGGTATTTCCGCAATATGGATAATCCCTTTGAATCTCTGTGTATGTGTTTGCTGCAGGAGTGTGACAAAAAGACGGTGAAATTGGCAGCCCAGCGGGGTCAGAAATGTTCCGGGGCAAATCTAACACTTGAACAACCCAGCTGCAATAAATTGATTTGTGCAGGGTGGAAATGGAAGGAAAACATTGTCCTTTTCAAGGCTTTTGGCAGGCTTTTTTTTTTCCATATGTTCATTCATTCCTGTGACTTACGTTTGTAGTTTAAGACATTTTCCCTCCCAGGACATTATTTTTCACTTTTCCTTGGGTTTCATTTTACTCTATACTTTACTTTCTATTTTACTGTACTCAGACTTTGCCTCTGACCATAGACTTCAATATTGAAGCATTTTTTCCAAGAATAAAACACTTTTACAGGGCTGTTCTGAGGCTCAAATAATGTTCAGCTTTCTGATAACATCCAGCTTACTAACTGCTACTGAGTTAGTACAGACAAAAGAGTGGCATATTCTGAGAAGTGAAAAAAAGAAGTTTATCTCTAGAAAAATGAATGCAGATACGGCAAACTGATAAATTCTGCACTAACAAAAAGTGGACTTGAAAGCATACGTTATTTCTCTTTAATACAAATGGATATGGCATACCTTGTAAGATTTTAGCTCCCAGTTGACTTCAGGAATGTAAAGATCAGGTGCATAACTTAAGAGATGCATTTAAGCCCAAAGGATGGCAAATATATTACAGCATCTTAAATCACAAGAAAAGCTCTTGGCTGGCCTGGGTCTCCGAAGTGCTCAGACAGAAATTAAAGCTGTACAAGGCAAGCATCAAAATTCTCCTGAGCTCTCCAGAGGTCCACTTTGCTCTCGCACTGCCGTCCAGCCCAGGCTGGAGGGCTCCCGGCGCTGGGAGCAGCACAGAGAGCCCCAGGGACGTGCTTTAACAGCGAAATCTGTCCCCTTCGTACCTAGCAAGGTAATAGTGAGGGTGAGCGTGCCTCTTGCTGTCCTGTCCCTTGGAGCTTTTGAAAGGTGGTTTTAAGGCCTCTGATCTGTCTGCAGAGAATTAATCATGCTGTACTTCTGGGGAGGGCAAAAGTCGGCAACAGGGAGGTTTATACTTAATATTGGTTCACCCACAGCCTGCAGAGAGCTCAGCTCTATAACATACCTAAAACGATGCTCCCAGTGATCAGTAATTTCTACTCTGGTAAAGTGCTGTGTTTCTGCCACAGCCTGTTATTTATTTATTATTTATTGGTGTTTCTGTTGTTCAGAGGAGCTCTAATCACACGGCAGGACTCCACAAACACGGAGCATAAAGGCAGCCAGGTATAATACAAGACAAGACAGCGGATAAATGTATTCAGATAAGTACAAAAAGCAGTGAGATAATGTAGTTCATCAAATGCTGCCAAGGTAGATTTTTTTAAGACATCTCGATAGAAAGAAAGATTTGCCTTGCCTGCCTTGGGCTGAACTGGATGTAGCTGTCTAAATCATTTGCTCCCTGTAATCCATGGAGAGAAATGGGCCAGAGAACAGTGATTGTCTCTCTCTGACTAGTGTCTGAGCAGCTCAGGACGTGTCTTGGCCAGGACGAGTCCTTGCCAAGGACTCTGTCTTGGGATCAGAGACGGGTTCACCAGGTTTAATTCTCAGCTGAAGTTAAAAGGTGATCTCATACCTGTGGGAAGAATGCAGTGTCAGCATAGCCCTGGGCATCGCTGGTATCAACATCCCCAAAATGTGTCAACTGTCATGCTCTGCGGTCCTGTTCAGTCCTGCGGTCGGTGATTCCCTCTCGGAGCTGCCCAGAGAAGAGTTTGCAGCCGTCCTGCCTTCACACCTTCTGGCTGAAGCAAATCTCCTCCCCGAAGGACCTCACGCTCTGCGCGTTCCTGCTCTGGGTAACAGGTTGACGAGACATGCTCCAGAATAACTTCCTAGCCATGTTCACTGACCTTAGTCGTGTCTTCTGGCTGCGGTGGTTCGACCTGGGCTCCCCTCCTTGTGCAAAGGGCCCGTGCCGTCCTGGGCGCAACAGCCCACGCTGCAACGAGATCCACCACCCGTCCCCAGCTGTCTTGTGTCTGAGGCGGTAAGAAACCAAATGTCACCGGATTCACTTGGGCTCCTATTAAATTCTTCCTTAAACTGAAAATTTGTGCTCCCTACAGCTGTCCAAGTGCTTGCTGGAGCAGGGGAGTGCTTTGAGGTGGCTGGAAGGATCCATCCAGCTTTGAGCTTGCTAGAGGGGTCCATCCAGCTTTTTCTCTTTGCAGCTGAATCAGAAACCTGTTCCTTTGCCATCAGGAAACAGTGGGTAAAACAATTTCTTGACCTCTCCTGAGCCACTGTGAGGCTCTCCTCGGCCCTGCACCACTCTGGTGGTGCTTTTCCCTGGGAACAGGCCAAGTTGTTTTTAAAAGCCTTCAAAATGCTGGGGTGCCACCTGGGCTGCTTTTAGTATATTAGTAGAAGCTGTTTAGGAGATCAGCCAGAAAGAAAATTCAGATTATGGTCAGTCTTTCTGAATAGGTAATATTCAGAGTATAAAGAATTATTTAAACCCCATCACAATGCCTTTCCCAGTGAAGATCCCATGCATGATACATAGTGTCGACGGTGTTCTCTCCTCAGTGGATATATACGGCTAACATTATTTTTGCATTAAAAGATAAAGTCTACCCTTACTGCACTGCGGGCAGAGCCTTTCCGCACTATGCTGAGGAGGCAGACGAAGCCGTGGAGGACAGCGGGAGTAGGAGGGCATTGCCCTTCAAGGGTGGCATTGGTGCCCTCTTCCAAGAGGTTTTCCACTGTTTTCTGAGAAGGGCTTGCACAGAACAAGAGGAGAAGATTTAACGAGCAAGGGGGAAACCCAGTAGCGAGCCAGCCAGGCACTGCCACTAGCCCATGCCTGGTGGAGGCGAGCTGCGTGCTGCCTGCACCGTGCAGCTCCCTGCCCGCTTTCCAGCCGCTGGCAGCGACGCTCTCCAGGCAGAGCACGGGCAGAGTTCAGGGGACGGCGTGTCCCAGGGCCAAAGCCGCGTCCCTGGCCTGTGCCGTCAAGCTGGTGTGGGCCGAGCAGCTGGGACAGGATGGTTTCAGCACAGTCTGTGTACTGGTCAGGCAGGCTGCGCTCCCCTCCAGCCACACCAGCACCCCTAAAGATGTGTGCAGTGCCTCCGCCCTGGGCTTGAGTGTGGACGGACAGAGGGGACACAGATGGGACAGAGGTGCCCCTTGCCCTGGCAGTAGCCTGGGGTAGATTTTCAGGGCTATAGGAAGCTATTTAGCAGCGTGGCTTCTCTGGCAGCGAAACACAGGTTTTTCTGTGTTACCTCCTGTAACTGAGATGCTGATGGTCCCCGTGAGTGAACAAGACGTCTGTATCAGTAACCCGGCGGCACGTGCAACGGGATTGCTGCGGCGGCGGTTCCACACCAAGGCCAGCTACGCAGTTTATCTGCACCCACAACCCGCCAGCTTCAGTGGATGTCTCTCACAGAAAATTGCTGTGTGTCCAGGCTCTCTATTTTCCGTGGTTTCTAACTCAGATTCGTTCTTGTGAGGCTGTGATATTCTTTTTTTTTTTTTTCTCTGCTCAGTAGCATTTCACTTCGGCATCTCAAGTGTGAAAACGTAAACATAAGAAATGCCATACTAGGCAGAAAAAGAGTCCGTGTTGCCCTGTCCTCTGGACTCTGTGGTGGCAAAAGGACCTGGGGAGAGCAGGCGAGTCTGGCCACTTTCTCCAGCCACTGCCTTGCACTCCTCCAGCATCCCCTGCCTACTCCCCATCCCCATCCGCTGACGGCCCTGCCCAACCCCTTTTACAGCTCGCTGGTGCTGCCCACTCCCACAGCCTCCCTTGCTTTAGAAGTGCTTGCTCTTACCTCCCAGTGCCTGCAGTGGTGGACTTTGGTAGACAGCAGCTCTGCTTCCACCTTCCCCACCGCTGTCCTGGTACCATGCCAGCAATCCAGGCACAAGAACATAACCCAACACCTTCCATCCTTTTCTCCCCCAGTTCTTCCCCAAGTTCAGATTGTCCTGAACTTCACCAGCACCTACCTTGTTTCTGCAGCTGTCTTAATGGCAACTGAGAAGACCCTCAGTGGGTCACCAAACTGGCTACCCAGTTTGGCCCCATTTTCAGAAGATGGTGTGATAAATTCATTTAGCTAACTTTGTGCTTAAACATCTGAGATACCTGAAACTGCTACCTGTGTCAGCCTCTTTATTTTTACAAAAGGTCGATCCTGCAGCAAAAATATTTTGTGGCAACCACCACTGACTAGAGGTCTGTAGGAAGTTTTAGCAAGGGCGCAAAACACAGATATTTCCCTGTTAACTGATCTTAAAAAAGGATATATGTGAAATTATATACAACTTTTAATGCAAGCTGCTCATGTTCCATATCTGATCCAAGGTATTCATTCAACCTTTATCTTTGTCGAGCTTTGCCAGCCGAGAAAACATTTGTGAGCAATCTGAAATAATCTACTGACAGGAGGAAAAAGCTGTTCTCTATTGTTTCCTGGCCCATAAGCTCATTTGTGGATCAGCTTACCTGTGCAAGGTTTATAGCAAAAATGAAAATAGATAATTCCTATAAATTAATCAGGAAGACTTTTTAAATTATTAAAATATTCTGTGCTTTCAATTAACTTTAAAAAATTATTTAAAAGCTGCAGAACATATAAATTAGGAATGCATTTAAATTAAGTCATAATTCTTTTATTTACGGATTCATTGTCAAGCTCCCTGATATTGAAGCTTAAGAAATCAAGTAGGTTCTTGAATGACTTTTCCATGCTATAAATATTTTATTGTGTTAGTAATAAATACTTATTTATATACTGGGAATTCCCCTGTGTATTTAAATGCTATCATAAAGATACAACTAATAAAAATACGACTTTTGTGCTTTCCTTTATTGCCAGGAGACTCAGCAAGCTGCTGTGCTTTTCTTAGTGCTGAATACTGATTTCCATCCTGGCAAAGACTTTGTTAAGGAAAATAAGTTTGCTGTCAGTGCATTGAAAAAGCTGGCAAAATGCTGACAAAGTGGAATGCATTTATCTTCAAAAAGCTACAGATTTTTAGATAATGCCATCATCCTCTGAGGGCCAAAGATTTGGAATCGGGGAACTGTACCTTTGCTATCCTGCTTCTAAGTAAGTATAAAGGGACAACAGTTACTAAACTTAGCCATTGGATTAAGAAATATCAATACCTTACTTGTAACCACCACAGAAGACAACAAGATGCAGAACAAAACCAAAGGCAATCATTTTCTTAAGTTTCTGTAAAAGAATTATTGCTCTCAAATAAGAAAGTGCCCTACTTTGTGAAGCACGATATCATTTAAAGCAACAAAACAATGAAGAGATAGGTGTGACAGGGTGCGACACCCACTTGTCTACCATGACATGTCTTCTCCATCACCTTTACTCCCTCTTTTTCTACTAGCTGGGTTATATTTGGAACAAACTTTCTCCATGGTCATCGTATTTTCTTCATTTTCCTTGTACTTTTGCCATCTCATGTGTATATCTAATGTTCAGAAGAGACAGGTTAAGCTTAATAGCATTCTTTACTACAATGTAGATTAAGAGCTTTCAGGGGGTTGTTGGAGCAGTTTGTGGCCCATGAAAATCTACCTCTGTAGTTAAGATGAAAAAGCTTACGAGCATTCAAGTGGTACAGAGAGAATCAGCCATCCCGGCAGAGGTAAATGGACCTGCTGATGTTTTACATGATGTCCTGGTTTCAGCTGGGATAGAGTTAATTTTCTTCACAGAAGCTAGTATGAAGCTATGTTTTGGATTTGGGATGCAAATAATGTTGATAACATGCTGATGTTTTGGGTTGTTGCTGAGCAGTCAAGGACTGTCCAGCTTCCCGTGCTGGGCTGCCAGCGAGCAGGCTGGGGGTGCACGGGGGGCTGGGAGGGGACACAGCTGGGACAGCTGACCCCGGCTGGCCAAAGAGATATTCCATACTGTATAACGTCATCAGTATATAAAGCTGGGACGAAGAAGAAGGAAGGGGTGGAAGGACGTTCAGAGTAATGGCGTTTGTCTTCCCGAGTCACCATTACGCGTGATGGGGCCCTGCTTCCCTGGAGATGGCTGAACCCCTGCCCGCCCATGGGAAGTGGTGAATGAATTCCTTGTTTTGCTTTGCTTGTGTGCGCGGCTTTTGCCTTACCTATCGAACTGTCTTCATCTCAACCCATGAGTTTTGTCACTTCTACCCTTCTGATTCTCTCCCCTGTCCCACCGTGGGGAGTGAGTGAGCGGCTGCGTGGGGCTTAATGCTGGCTGGGGCTAAACCACGACACGTTAGATGTCTAAATCCAGGCATCCCTTAATGCATCCAAATTCTTGCTGAGGGAACTCGCTGCATGTATTTCCAAAGGGTTTGTGTATGAGTTAGGTCAGGGATAAAAATATTTGGGGGTCTAGTCAGTCCGAGTGACTCCCTTGATAAGGTGTCTCTTATGAGGATGACTTGAAGCTCTTGTTTTCTGAATGCCTAATGCTGAAGGTATTTGTGTCCACTTTCACAGACTCTGGTGAGGAAGCGCAACAAATACCTCCTTGCCTCTTACAGTATAAGAGCTTTCAAAACCAACAGGATGAGCAATAGATCTCGACAAACAGCGTATTCTGAATATTTCAGTTATTTGTAAATAATCTCACAAAATTTTAAAGTGTTTGTCATGGGTGAAGATGTTTTGCTAATTAAGACCTGTGCTTGTTTTGCAGACGATGCAGCTGCTGCGTAAATGCTTTGCTACCAACATTTTGCTCATTTTCCTGCTCTTGGCTCTCTCAGCAGTTACATGCGTCTCCTTTGTCTCCAAACCTGCTTAAAAACTCTTACTTCAGATGAGGTTGCTTCCACTTTAAGGGAGATTAGGGAGCGTATCGTACCTCAGGAACCTGGTTTATTTTCCTCTCCCATCTGGTCACAAATTTTTGAAAGCGATTTTCAGTGTCAGTTTTGCATCCCTTAAGTATATGCTAGCTTGGATTTTGGTGTTGTCTGCAAAGTGATCACAAGATACATTAAAAAACATTATGGGTTGTGCGATATTACCATTGCCCAGATCTTCTCCTATGTATAATCGACACATAATATTAAAATCAGGTCTCGCTCATTTATCTTCCATTACAAAAAGCCATCTGTTGTGAATTCCACATTCAAATGTTTTGAAGTTGTGTAAATACAGTACTGCAACGCCCACAACTCACAGTACAACATTAAAAAAAAAAAATAATACTCAAAGAGATTTTAAGGGAAGGATTCATTGCCAATCAGCTGATGCCAAGGCTGTGGAGAGAATTATAAACTGCCTTTTCTAACCCGGGCCACATGGTGACTGGGGGAAACTGATGCATGGTTAATTTATGTGATGTGCATTGAGGTAACCCAGTGAGTAGCAAGGGCTTTAGAAATGCAGAAAGTAATAACAGGTGAAAAAAGTCTCTGCTCTGATTTACTGGAAAGAGATGAAGAGGTGAATATAAGAGAGGGGACATATGCTGTGAAAAGGGAGTAGCCACAGGGTGGGCTCTGCGATGTCGCTGTGAGTCCCACCAGCCCTGTGATGGCCGGATGGCCACTGCTGCGGTGTCTTCTGCAGGCTGCCTTTCTGCTCTGTCCTCCCACAGTCACACTCCAACCCACTCGTAATACAAACACTTACGAAATGTATATTGGAACCAACGTTTTGCTGTTTCATTTTGAACTTCTCACATTTTTTTTCCCTCCATGTTCAAGGAAAATAATTGTTTCACTGTAATTTGAGTGCCATTCCAGCTCAAGCTTGCAAAAAGAAGTATGTATGCGTATATGCAGTTGAACTGGCAAAAAAGAGAGACCGATTGGCACTGGAAATAAGAGCTTATTGTTTCCTCTCGTGAATATGTTTATTGATAAATTAGATCTTACAGATATCATCCAGAGTTTTTCAGGACAACTAAGAGCACCGTGTTTCTCTATAAGCTGTGTATCTGGTAGGAATCCTACATAGCTCACAGCGTGTACATTTTTAAAAATTGGGAATTTCAAACAACATTGACATTTAATTAAGGGTGAGACCCCACCTGGAGTACTGCATCCAGCTCTGGAGCCCTCAGCACAGGGAAGACACGGATCTGTTGGAGAGGGTCCAGAGGAGGGCCACCAAAATGCTCAGAGGAATGGAACACCTCTCCTATGAGGACAGGCTGAAAGAGTTGGGGTTGTTCAGCTTGCAGAAGAGAAAGCTCCATGGACACCTTATAGCAGCATTCTAGTACTTAAAGGGGCCTTGTAAGAAAGATGGGGACAGACTTTTTAGCAGGGCCTGTTGCGATAAGACAAGGGGTCCTTCCTGCAAGCAGGAAAGCAGTGGTGTCCTTCCTGAGACAGCCCAATAAAAAAAATGTAATTCATATGGAATACGAGACTGCAAAATCATGAAGCGTAGACTGGGAAGATCTTTCTGATTTTGTCCCTTCATATGTCATCACCTTTTCCCTTTATTGCATTCTTCAATCATTGGATCTGTCTTTGTAACCGAAATGAGCCAAGGACCATTCTGTGGCGATGTGGCCAACTGGCTGCACATGACTCACAAACATATAGCTAATTTACCAGACCACATCCACCAGTCTACCTGAACTGCCGTTGGCATGCTAAGCCCTGAGCCATTCCTAAGCATTGTATGCGAGAAAAACAGATGGTCATTCCAAAACTATGCCAGGAATTGAACTAACAGTGAAAAATGACGGACGGTAACAGGCCAAGTGCGTATGTCCATGCACCAGCAGTTTGGCTTACTTGTGTTGCTGTAGGTCAAAGTATTGTTTCCTTGACTCACATTAATTAGGTGTTTCAGTTTAAAAGGTCATTGGAGGTCATTGCAATTAGTAGCCAAATACTTCATATCAAATAAATACGACAACAGCACACTCCTCGGAGAGCTGTCTTCCAGCCTGCTGGCCATGTGCTTGTTACAGCTGGCTGACATACCAAAGAGTATATCTGTACCTGGAAGATCTACAGCCTTAAAAAACGAACTGCAATTTTGAAGGATTCTCTAAAGTAAAAAAAAAAACATTGCCTCCATAACCAGCTGCATGCCGAGAAAGATCTACAGCCATTCAACAGCGGGCTCTGTGCCACCCTGCTGGAAGAAAGGGTGATGGCAGAGGGATGGCAGGAGGGCAAGGGAGCACCTTCCAGCCCTTGCAGAAATCCTTCTACTCATGCACAGTTAGGGAGATTTTTCTGGGGGCTGACCAGACACTTCTGCTCCAGCAGTGGCCACTGCCTCTGCCTGGCACCAGCTCACCCTGTTTGTAAGTCTCCTCATTAGCATCTGTCACAGTGGAGAATGGGTTTTTCTCTCCTATACAATGGAAATTGGGATAAATTTGCACTTCCCTGCAGAGCAGCCCTTCAACTCATCCTTTCTCCAACAGCTCTGCCTCACTGGGTTAGCAGTTTGTCTTTGGAGCTGATGTGCGCTGGCATGGGTCAGAAGGATGGTTTCTACAATTGCTGCCTCTCCCTTAATGCCTGGTCCTTTGGGCATTTCTATTTTCATGGCCCTTCAATATATCCCATGCAAGGAAGCATGTAGCTCTAATTCCCTACCCTAATCTGTAATTTGAGCCTTTATTAACATTTATGAAATTTTAATGAATATTACTTTCTGCTAGCCTTGAAGTAATACACGCAGGAAAGAGCTGGTTGCTAGTACAGCCATCAGACATGCCTATGGTGGAGAAGTTGGAAATCTCTGCTAGAGAATTACTATCTGCAATTTCTTACACTGGATCATTAATGCAACACATTGCTGCTCAGTAAGACTATGCACTTGTCTTGTACATCATTACCATCCTCCAGCACTTGTATTCAAACACTCTAGCATCAGCTATAGGTGACGCTGGTCGCCAAAATGGTATTATCATGCCTCTTTGGTCTCCAAAAAGTTTTGAAGTTAGGTGAAGTCTTTACATGTTGACTATTTTGGCAGGCTATATTGTTCTACAATTTATCAGTTGATAACTTTTGCTGCCTCACAGTCATTGTGTTTTCCCAAGTGAAGAACCTTTGGCTGAGCTCTGGAAATATATGCGTTTCACAGAAATGAAAAGTTATTAAATCAGTACTGCAGGGGAATGCAGAGGAATGATCTGTTTGTAATTCTGGTAAAAACAATTTAGAACACTGTTTTTAAAGCTTAACGAAATTACTTAAAGTCTTTCAAAAAAACAACCAACCTTTTTCATCTGGTCTCCAAGGATTTTGTTTATCTTTCAGATCTAGTTGCTGCAAAATACTGATAATGCAGAAATTCCGTGAGGCGTTAAATCTCCATCTACCAGTGGCTTGCAGAATTAATCAAATTACCTTTTAAAGTTAATGCAGTCGGTGAGAAGAGTTTAATGATATTCAAAACCTTCATGGTAATAATTACAGATGAAGAGGGTCAGTCAGTTGAGAATTAATGCAAAAAGTGCACAGAATGATAATCTGAATTAATGTATCAGACCATGCAGAAGGCATCGGGAGAGTGAGCCATGAAAATAAAATTCATTTGCCTCCATTCAGAAGAGTGAAGTAAACTCACATGTGTGAGAATTTGAAGTAAAGGATGAACTTGAGGCTTGAGCTATGCTAGAAAGGATGTAGAGAGTTGAGAGAGGTGAAGGAAGGAAAGAAAAGAGAGAAGATGAAGAGGGATTAATCAGGATTATCTCACCAAGTTTCAAGCTGTCAGTCCTTCTATCGCGACTCAAAACCAGAAGCCTTTCCACAAATTTCTCTCACCCTGAGGCTCTTCACCTTTGTGATTTTCTCTATTCTGCGTGCGTATTTTTTCCACGGTTTTAGAGATAATCAAATACTCAGTCAGGGCATGGTTTTAACTGGCCTTTCCCATGCAGTCCATAGTTCTTTCACTAATGAATAAATGGAACAACCCTGAAAGGACTTTCTTAAAAATTATTACAATGTGCCCCATGTAAGTTGAATCTGGGTAAGCTCAGGCTGTACTCGGGGCTCACAGAAATGAGCAGAAGAGCAATCTGTGTCCCAGTGAACCTGGAGCAGAGCATTCGTGTGACCCAAAACCATGGCCTCCGAGAACCTCTTCCTCCTGGTGACTGGCATTAAAAACCACTGTCACTGAGGATGTCACGGTTCCTGGGTGCCCGATTTGAGGTACCATGCAGCAACGTTGCTATCAGAGGAAGCCTACTCAATGTATCCTGAAAAACAAACCTCTATTACAACTTGACTACCCCAAATACCTTCAGAATTATAATAAATTTTTAAAAATCTTGACGATCTTGATAATTTATGTCCCACTTAGAATTTTTGTAACATGTTTGTGACTTAAATGCACCTCTGTGTGTTCTGTTCCTCTCAGAGACATTGTCAGTTGCTCTTTTCCATACTATAGCATCAGCTCAGGCGTCGTATTGTAAATGCTCCTAAAAACTGAGGCAGTGTTGGTTTTATGGTTAATTGCATATTGAACTTTCTGTCTGCTGTTTTCACATTTCAAGCTTCGCTGCCTATCAGCCGTTCAGATCCTTATTTTGCATGTATGAAGGGATTATCAACTGTGCCCACCGAACCCCCTGCCAGGACCCTTTTTACACAGTGATGCGATGATGCAATTGGACTGTGAGGGTATAAATGTTGTTTCTACATAACCATATACTGCACTCTTCAGATCAGCAGTACTCAACTTGCAAGCAGCCAGAGAATTGCATTGACACTGGAGATTTCCAGAGACCCAAGGTGATCATGGATGCATCCTCCATCACAACCGTGAATCCATATCAACTCGTGATGGTGTGCCATCATTGCAACTCAGGGTCATCACTGGAGGCTGCTTTATTGCCCACCTGCCTCCCTCCCACTCTTCTCCTGCTGCTGGTTTTGTCCTCCAAGTGTAGTCCCAAGAGAAAGCTCAGGAGCTTCTCCCATGAAGACTTGCATGAGTCTTATATTGTGGCTATGCCTTCCTGGGGCTGTTCTTGCTGATTTATGAAGCAACCAAAGGACAAATTTAGTGCATCATACTCTGGCTTTGTGCTGCAGTAGTTCCAGGTACTGTCATAAGGACATACATTGCCGCAAAATCAGAGGTTGAATATGGTTCAGCTTCATTCAGCGGAGCTGACCTTGCAGTAACACCTGACGTATTGTCCCACTGAGAGCTACAAGTTTTAATCAAAGCATTTAAAAATACTGCAACCCTTGTTTTTCTGTTGCATTACAAAGAAATTTGGCACTTTCCTTGCTGTGCTGCAAATATTTTTGTGTGCATGTTTGTCGTTTGAGAATTGTAGATAATTTGTTTGGCTGTCTTTGATCTCACAATCTGGCCAAAAAAAAAAGTAAAATTCCTGTGATGTAAGGGGTTTTTTTATGAACTGCTGAGAAGCTAAAATGATGTAATCATAAAATGTTATAATTAATTTCTTAGTGATCTTGACATTTGCAGAAGGAAAAAATGTGCAAATTCTCTTGGAAGTCCTGTGATTAGAGAGCATATTCAGCATAGGTAGATAGTTATTTTAAAAATAAGTATCGGTGTTTTGTGTGACACATAGGTTATATCGGTCAAGGTTAACTCCCTCTTCTGTACTGATTTCAGCTGGAAGATACAATAAGATTTTCCAAGTAAGAATTTTGTTGTTGCAGCTATCAAATCTGAGGACTTGCTTTGAAGGACTCTCTGTAAGACTGGTCAAGATCTTCCTTCAGACCATTTTCCAGCAGGTTTTTACCCAGGCTAAGACTAGGGCAAAAAGTGGCTGCAGACAACATAAAGTTTTCTTTAAAAACTTGATGAGCTTGGAAATCGTTTTAGCCAAAAATGAAAATCAAATACAGATTTGTGATGCTTCATCCCTAGATGTGCTTCAAACCAGTTAGAAATGCCTCCTTCCTCACTCCCATCACCTCCTTCACAGCACCATTTTTGCAGCAGTTAAGCAATGGTGGAGACAGCAATTTACTTCCTCCTTAGAAAAAGCTGTCACGGATTTGGGTGGTAAATGAGCAAAGCTTTTCCAGATCACTTTACGGCTTCAGCTGCTGACATGCACGAGTTTTTCTAAAAAATGCCGAAGGTAACGATGCCTTCGGCCACGTGTTTCGCACTCGTGCCCTCTCCATCTCTCGGGAGAGCGTCACTGTGCACCCCGGGCGTGTGACAGGGCGGCAAATATCACTGCTGGCAGCCCAGGCAGGTCCGTGCAGGCAGCACATCCCGGGGCTCACACCTCACTGGGGGTCCTCAGCTAATTCCCCCCTTGCGCTGGGAGTGGAAAAGGGCAGTTCAGGTCTAAACCCATCCAACTCCAGCCTTAACGGAGTTTGATGGTGAGCTGGAGTGTTCCCGCATGGTAGAAGCCGCTGCCATGGCTGGAAGCCTGTGCTCGGCAGAGCATCACGGTGTTACCGAAGTTCAGGTGTGCTGGTGGGGCCCAAAGGGGAGTTCGTCCACGTGGACGTGAGGTGGGTACACTCGGATTTATTAATTTCTCAGTTTCATTTCTGACTTGTGCACGGCCATGACATCATGTGCACTTTGTACAACATGATGCAAGTTCTTCTAACATTTAACGGTGCACCTCAGCCTTACCCAGGGCTGGGACTGTAATGAAAGCAAAACCCATAAGCTTTGTACCCCCCATTTCTCATTTCAGCGGGTGTTTGATCCCAGCCCTGCACTTCCCCAGTGCCATCTGCGGTCCATCAGCTTCTGCCGCCGTTCTCTTTGCTGAACCCAGAAAGTTGTCTAGTGATTAAAAATGAAGTTTTCATGGCATATAACACATTTAGCCTCTGGAATCAATCTTTCTTAAAAAAATGTATCTAATAGAAAACATCAGCTTTCCTGTGCTCCTCGGTTTCTCATGCCACCTGAGCTTGAAATCCAAACCAACGGTCAAGTATTCATTTCTAGCTTTGGTGTTTGAGATTTAAGCTTCAAGGAAGCTTAAATAAAATACTTGATCTATGAAGATAATACTAAAACCCACTTATTCACACACAATATTAACTGAAATATAGCTTTGGAAGGGAAAAATTAAGTAGTTTTTAGCCGGTACTTAATGAAAGAGTTGTCCAAGCTTGCCGAAGAAATCATCTGCGGGTATGAGGGATAATTAATTTGTACCAGTTCAAAAATTCCTCCTGAGATGACAGCTCGTATGCTGCGCTACAGCATGAAATATTTAAACCATATAGTTTCAAGAACAATCCTAGAAAGTCACAGAGAGTCCTAAAAATAAGATAGCTACTCACTGGGTAGTGCTGTGTTTCACTTCATGTCCTGGTTTCTGCAATGTGAAGAAGATGCTTCTGTTGTGAAGGTGTGGCTCTACTCCCCCAGCCATGGAGAGCTGCCAGACCAGGCTTGGAGACCTGACTATGGAGAAGACTTGGTGATGGCCAGGGGCACAAATGTTTCTACACTGGTCCAAGCTCTGGTGAGGTGCTGGATCAGCAAGGTTGCAGATGACACCAAGCTGATGATGTGGCTGAAACGCCTGAGGGATGGGATGCCATCCAGAGGGACCTGGACAAGCTCGAGGAATGGGCCCATGTGAACCTCATGAGGTTCAACAAGGCCAAGTGCAGGGTCCTGCACTGGGTCAGGGCAACTTTCTGTGCTCACAGCCCAGAAGGCCAACCATATCCTGGGCTGCATTCAAAGCCATGTGGCCAGCAGGTGGAGAGAGGTGATTCTGCCCCTCTACTGTGCTCTGCTGAGACCCCACCTGGAGCCCTGCGTCCAGCTCTGGAGCCCTCAGCATGGGAAAGACATGGACCTGTTGGAGCGGGTCCACAGGAGGCCACCAAAATGCTCAGGGGGATGGAACACCTCTCCTATGAGGACAGGCAGTTGGGGTTGTTCAGCCTGGAGAAGAGAAGGCTCCGGGAAGACCTTACTGCAGCCTTCCAGTACTTAAAGGGGGCTTGTAAGAAAGATGGGGACAGACTTTTTAGCAGGGCCTGTTGCAACAGGGCAAGGGGTAATGGATTTACACTAAAAGAGGATAGATTTAGACTAGATATAAGGAAGAAATTTTTGACAATGAGGGTGGTGAAACCCTGGCACAGGTTGCCCAGAGAAGTGGTAGATGCCCCATCCCTGGAACCGTTCAAGGTCAGGTTGGATGGGGCTCTGAGCAACCTGATCTAGTTGAAGATATCCCTGCTCATTGCAAGGGGTTGGACTAGATGACCTTTAAAGGTCTCTTCCCACCTAAATTATTCCATGATTCTACAATCTTCCACCACTGCCTTTGTGCCACCAGGGACCATCTTTGGTGCAGTGTGTGGTGGTGGTGGGCTTTCAGGTGCTACAGTACCTGCTAAAATGTTTTTGCATTTCCAAGGAGCCTATCAGAGCTGCGGGCAGATTTTTTGGGAGGCAGATTGGACAGCCTGGAGTAAAACACAGTGCAGGGTTGAACATCTGCAATGTCTCAGGTTCCTCAGGTGTAAAAGGAGGAAGAGTATTTCCCTCACATGGGCAATTTAAAAAGAATAAACTGTAACCTATTATAGAAAATCCTTGAATAGGTCGTGCTGTGGAGGTGTGCAAAGTACAGCTTTCTGTGTCTTATTGTCCTTGAGTTGTATCTTTCTTGATATTAATGCAGGGAGAGTTTGTGGTAGGGAAGTCCTTTGTATTTATAGCTTTGCGTTGCTTGTCCATGTCCTACCTAGCACCAGCTCCCAGCTTCAGCAGGCAACTTGCAGTCTTCAGGCCTTCAGAAATAGTTCGTTTAAAAATTTTCATTACTGTTCCAAATAAGTGTCACCTCTTTCATCCTCCATGCAGATCCAATTACAGCAGCTCTGTGTATGAGACATCCCAACCGTAGCTACACTGGCTGCTACCCATTGCCCCTCCACTTCAGCACTGGTTCACCTGAACTGTGTGGGTGAAACTAAAAGCATCATGTGCTTTGCCTGTAAAATGAGGCAACAGCACCACACTCCTCAACATGTGCATTCCCAAATCTTTTATCTCTATAAAAAAGTATCGGTATTAATGGTTTCTTTGGAAGGTGTAGCCTTGTCGATATTAATCTAAACAAGAGTTGCTCTTTGCAATGTTGTAGCTACTGGGCTGCAAAATCCCAGGAGAAGCTGTGGTTTTACAGGTGATCATGCTCCAAACCTGCCTTTGGGCTTAAGCCTTTCCACCACCCCCAGACGCTGTGCCTAGAGGAGGAGGCCGTGGCACTCCACCTCATTTGTGCCAGCAGATCATGAGCATGCATTTCGCTGGGCTGGACATGAGGGCGCAATGAGGGAGCTCTTTGAACCATGCCCTTGCCTGAAACCAGGGAACATGGACTCTGAGGTCACCATTTTTGCTAGTTGATTTCCTGCTGAGAAAAGGCAAGTTAGATATTGGAGTCTTCTCAAGGTCCCTAAAGACCTGGTGTTTTCCTTATAGCTAGTGACCCTATTGCATGGTTGGGCTATTGCATTTCATAGGGTAGGGTTTATTTAGTTAGCTGTACCAAATACTGAGAATGTGTGAAACTCTGGACAAGATACTTGGTACTGATAGTTATAGAAAACAGTTATATTAATAGGAAAACTTTAAAATGAAGTCAAGAGTGTGACATTTATACATGTTTTGCTTAAATCAAGAATAATTTAGGTCTTTGTTAGGCATGCTACAGAAATGAGCAGAATAAAAATGCATGCTTGCATAATACTGAGCTTTTATCCTCATCTCTGCATATTGAAATTATGGATTAATTAATTCTCCATAGTCTGTTTTTTATTTTATTTTTAGTGAACAATTTATTGCTCTGGAGACGGAAGCCTTTTTAAAGCAAAGAACAGACAGGGTTTAGCAATGACTGTGTGGATTTCCCCAAAATACATTGCCAGTGAATTTTAGCTCCAGTATTTTTGATTAACAAGTTATTTAGCATTTGTGCTCTTTTGATCTTTGGTTCTTTACCGAGATTGTCAGCATGGCTTCAGGAAAACATCACTTGTGGCAGTGTGTTGTCAGGGGACCATTGTATTGGTAGTAAATCATATCTTAAATAAAACCCACCTGAATGCAAATTCTCATATACTTGGTGCATTTGCAAAAACAAGTTATGGAATATATAACCGAGTAAAGAAAAAAAACATTAATTCCAATTCTTGAAGAGAATCAATTGGAATTTGGCTTTGCTCGGGAGAGGCGCTCTGCATTCAGGGTGGAGATGTACAGAGCAAAAGAGAAATGTGGTGGAAATAATACTTCGGAAATGCTTCAATCCCTCCCTGAACCCCTTCTTGTTGACTGGAAGCCAAAATGCCACCATCCTGGCAACGGAAACAGCGACAGCTACATTGTGGTGGGGATAACTGGTAAGGGCAAAGATAAAGTAATGAATTTAATCAAGGTAACTGCAGTTCCCCTCCAGGGGTGATCACCCAGACCTCAGTACAGCTGAGGTGCTCATTTTTCATGTCCCTGTGTGTTGCGTTTTCACACGTGCACACTAGGTGACCAGTGAGCCTTTGAAGCATCTCTTCCTTCAGGATTGACAAGAAGGAGCCAGCTATGGGGGAGCAGAAAAAAAGCAGGGGAAATACTGGGTGGAAAGAGTGCTCACGGTAAAGCTTCCCTTGTGAGACTACATGTAAAACCCCTTTTCTCTGTGAAACTGTAGAGAATCAGTTTTCTCTGCAAATCACTTGTGGTTTGTGTGCATGAAAATGCAATATTTCTGCTGCAGTGAGGAGCTTTCCCAAGTTGTTTTACAAATTGCTTTGTCATATTCATGCCTTTTTTTATCGCTTTATTCTCTTAGAAAGAGAAATAAGGAAAGTATGAATCCTTATAAGCCGCCCACAGATCACAGCCCGCAATCCATAGAATTATCTTGGAGTTCTTCATGAATCTCAGTAACTCTGGACTCAACGAAGCAGTAGATCTTTTGTGTGCAACCTGTTATAAAAATGTCATGCAACAGTCTAGCGCATCCATTGATCATGTGTTCCTGTGCTATACTACTATCTCCATTACAAATGCATGAGTTATTTCTAGTTCTGTTTCCACCAAAGATTCATTTTTAGGAACAGAGAGCATTTTTTAGAGGAAAAACCCTAGAACTAAAGTACTTGCCTGAAAAAAAATGGATGGGGCAAACAACTCCCCATTGTGTGCATGTCTGGTAGCCTGGATCAGAAAACTCCGGTGATCCAGAAGGCCCAACAGGTACAATCAGTGCACCCATCTGCTCCTCCCCAGAGGAGTGTGCTTACATACGTTGTGGAGAGCTTACATACATTGTGGAGAGCTTACATGTGTTGTGGAGAGCTTACATACGTTGTGGAGAGCTTACATATGTTGTGGAGAGCTTACATACGTTGTGGAGAGCATTCCTCCATCGGGGCCTCCTCATGGGCACGTTTTCTGCGGCGTCTCCGCTCCCAGCGGCAGATGTCTGACTTCTGGCGTAGAATCTGCGTTTTGCAGCAAATACGTAAATAACATCCAAGTCCTGAAAACAACACCTTTCATGCCTTTGTTAGATGTACTTAAATCCATGTTGACTGGAATCTGCAGTCGTCAAAATACATTGGTTTATCCAAAAATCCTGACATCCTAGAAATACACATTGAAATGCATGAACACAGCTGTTATTTAGCTAGACTGACTAATTGCTCGCAAGCTACCTGACACCCCCCCCACTGAATTCAGGGAAACACATTATTTAGTATAACTAATCCCTTCTCTGTCACAAAAATAGATCAAATAAATTCATACTGTCTCTGTTCAAACATCCCAGTCTCTCTTTGGCCTGGAGGAGGTTGAGTTGTTCTTTGCTGTTAAATGAGGTATTGATTTCCATTTTCTGCTGGCTGACATCCTGTCATATGAAAAACTTTAATCAATAGATCATATGTCAGCTGTAGTTTTTTCACATATCATATTATTATTAACATCATCATCATTTTTATTAGTTTGCATTTCTGCCTGGGCTGCTCCGGAGTGTTAGCATGTGTTTCCCCTTGCTCCTTCCTCTAGTTCCTTTTCGATATAAGAGACCTCGCAACATAAACTGTCAGAGAATAAACTTTTGCTTCCTTATGCCAGAAGCCGGCAGTAAAATGGGGGATTAAAGAGAAAATTGTCCTTCCCCCAAAACCTACCGCTGCCCTACCCTTTCTGTACCACCCAGAGTGAGCTGTTCCATCTTTCCTTGCCTGGTTTTTGCTGTGCCAGAGAAGAAATGAGCTTCTCTCCCTCACATTGGCAATCGCAGAACTTCTCCTGGCAGGGTAAGAGCATTGGCCCCGTCCTGTGTGGGAAGCGAGTTGGGTTTCCCGCTGCCGTCAGTAGCCCGTGCCCACTTTTCCTTTGCCCAGGGGCCAGCTGAAGCCCCAGACCTGGATTCACAACAGCATCGTTGTACTGGAGTAACCACACCAATGTGGGTTGTCCATATATCCTACAAAGGGCAGTAATTAACAAAAGTGTATTTGCCCCTTAATTCTGATCTTGTTCCCACTAGTTTTACACAACTGTTGGCCTCAGCAAGATGCTCCTGCTTTACATAAAAATGGCTGAAAGCTGGATCAAGTCTTCATTTCTGGAGAGAGACATTCTGCTGCCTCTATTGTCAATCCACACGCCTCATTTTTCACGGGATCCGCTGGGACTCCAGGCTGCTCAGAATTAGCCCATGTAATTTGTCATATCTCCTTTTCCCAGGCTTTTATATAATGATGCATTTCTGTTGTGTCTAACGCGTTTCTGTCAACTTTCAGATCCATTACTGGCAAAAGGCACAGCTGGAATCTCTAACAGAGGAATAGCGCACAGAAATTCATTTCTGCAGTTGCACCCTTTTTTAGCTGTGGTGTCCCTTTGCACATCTAGCACACAATTAATGGCAAGCTATTCTTTTAGAAAGAAGTCAGTGGCTGGGTTTGAGCATTTTCAGAAGATACGGATATTCAGTGCAATTTATTCACCTTGTTTATGAATATATATTTTTCATGTACAGATACGTAGTCTTTATTTTGGTCAAGGAAACAGCAAAGGCTTACGTTAGAGAAGTAATTTATGAAATATATTTAATTTATATCATTAAGAATATCTTATGAAAACTTGCATTTCTATTTTAAACATTTTTCATGGGTTACATTCAAAATAAATTAGCTGCATAATGAATACATTTTAGGACATCTACTAATGAGTTTTATGAGTCTTTTTCCTATAGAGTTGTAGACATTTCGGCTTCTAATTGATAGCAATTCTAGTTTCTCATGCTTCCAAGAGGGCAAAGTATAGTTCTCTGAAATACAGAGGAACACTGTACAACGTCTGACCTTCAGGTCTTGAGAGACACAGTTATCCAAAACATAAAGCTTTGCACTAGTGCCCAGAGCAAGTCTTGTGATGCAGAAGCAAATCCTTTCATTCCCCTGTCTGTGGCTGAGAGTCTAATGATGAAATGTTTTCGTTTCAGGCTGTTTAAAATTCCCATTTAAATGACAGACTATGTAAGGAGTTTAAATTCTTTGACTTAGGAAGAAAATAGGAGCTAGCAAGATCCTAAGCTATATCCTAAGAAACTTTAATTGTGTTTAATTGTATGTGCATAATTTAAATTTTATTTTATATGTGAAATTGTACATTATGTACTCATCCTACATTTTCACAGTTTGTTTGCAAGTTATCACCCTGGACGTTTATTTCAATGCAATTATGAAAAAAACCTCTGTACCTGTAATTTGATGAAATTGGGCTGAGATGGGCACTAATGGACAGATAAAATAGCTTTTGACAGCTTTTCAAAATTCGTAGGGAAGGGAAAATACCCGTTCATTTTACATAATTTCACCTATGACTAACAATTGTGATTATGACACTCGTGACTGGAGGAAACACTACCTATACCAGGATTACTCCTACTCAGCTGAATGAGGCTACACAAGAAACTAGTCTCCCCAGCCTGAAAAAAGGAGTTTTCTGACATTTTAGTTTTCCCGCTTTCACTTGACCTTCAAAATCATACCCTCATGATTTTTTCTTCTGACTTTGCAATGAACCTCTCCTTATTTCCCTGAAATTCTTCCTTTCTCTCCACTAACTGTTTATTTGTGAACATGAAACCTTTAATTTCTGGCCTTTCAGAAGGTATCAGTAGTCAGCCAGTGATCAACAGCAGAATTGTTGTGTATGAAGCAGTTAAAAATGTTGACTTTTTGAAGTCAGTAGGAATTTTGTCTGCATTACAATTTTACGATTTGTCCCCAAATAAGTTATGTGCTTTCAGAGGGAAGGAATGTCCTTTCAGACAAATCCAAGCCCAATGACAAGTAATACAAGTTGTACATTTCTTTGTAAAGTACAGTCTAAACCTTAATTATTAATTCATCCAAAACTCCCCCATAGCCTGAGTAAATCAGTATTTTTTTTAAACTATTTGAGCAGCAACTTTTTTAGGTTCTAATTCAAGATCGTAACCTAGTTTAGCAAAATTAAACTCAGGGCTAAAGTGCCCTGCGCGGTTGCAGAGCTACTAATGCTTTCACTGGCGATTAGAATTAACTCTTCATAGATGAAACTTCCATTTGAGCCAGTGTGGGGAGAAAAGCCAGCTGGGATACCCTGACTAAAGAGTTTAGTCTTCAGGACACCATCGAGAGAAACTTGCAATGCTGCATTTTCAGTTGCTGGTTTGGTCTGTAGATTCCGGCAGAAAATAAACATTCACATGGAGATTATTAGCAACACGTAGAGAATGGCTAGAACACGTAATTTGCTAACAAACAGTTTTGCAAGCACCTGTTCTAACAAAGACTAATTTCCTACAGATTTACGTCTCTTGCTTGATTGGCTTTATGACTGAATTATAGTGAGATTTTCTGTTGTCCCTGTATGTATGTACAATAACCTCCCGCAGAGTAATTTGAGGGCAACTTGCAGGCAACCATTTGGCTGCACATCTCAGCTGAGACTCACAAGTGACCAGGGTGGACTTGTGGGTATCTGAACCACAGTGTCTCCTCTGTGTGGCCTGCAGCTTTCTGTGGAGTCTGTAGGATCTTGACCCTCTTTGAGACCTCTTTGAGGGCAGCAGAGGGAAGATGAGGGCCCATGTAAGTGTGCTTTTCAGGGCAGCCCAGAGTGATGTGAGAATAACCAGGAGCTCCAGAAGGAGTGTTTCCCAGATCTGCTGGAAGGTGGAAATACGTAAATCTGACACTCAGGATCACTCAGTGGAGTGATCATCCACACATCACTGTGGAGAACCACAGCATGTTTTACTGGGCCTCCCAGGGCAGGGCTGTGTAGCTCCAGCTGCGCCCAACCACCCTTCCTCCTCAGAGGCTGCTGCTGCTGACCTGGAGGACAATGCTGGGCGGCTGGTGGAGACTCACCTGGCTTTTCTGGGTGATTGGCAGCCAGACCCTGGGGAGGCTGTACCTCTAGATACTTTTTTAGCACAGAGGAGATGAGTGACAGGAGGCAGCGCTTCACTCAAGCTTGCCCTCCCTTCATATCTCTCAATGTTTTCTACCCCCGTCACCCTTTTCCAGGCTGAGGACTTTGAAGGTGTCTCTCCCTCTGGTGAATCTGCTGATGTCCTGTACCATTAGCACCTCAGCTCACCTGCTAGACGTGTTCTCGTTCCTGCTGTCATTCCCCGATGTCAGGGAAGACGAGACTGCAGCTGATAAGCTTCACCTGAAGATCAGTCGTCTTTGCTGCATGGTGGCCTTTCTTTTCTTAGCGTGGGCCTGGCTGCCCCAGCGGTCCCACAGTTCCTAATTGGAGAGGTGCAACTTTGCTCATCTGAAGGTTCCTCTCCCCTAATGTAGTCAAGTCTGGATCACATGGGAGGCCCAATGTAATATTCAATTCAATTTTAAAAATGCATCTAGATATTTAAAAACATTATTTAAAAGAATACTCAGTGTAAGCTTTGGATTTTCTTCAAGAGTCTGCTTGCAGTAAACCAAGGAGCAGTTTAGATTTTAATTTATTTCTCTCTCCTGGACATCCGTCACTTCACAGGTTTTGCAGTCAGGATGGGTTTCAGAATTATGTCTGTCATTACTTCAGTGTTGTCTCTGACACTGAATCATGTGGTGTGTACAGGATTGTAGGTGAACTCAGTGTTGCTTTTTAACGTTCTCTTTATGACTGTGCTTCACCAGTCTTGCTGCAAAGAGTCAAAAATCTTTCCCTGTTAAGATTATAAGCACTTTTATTATTGTCATGCCAGTTATGACAAATCTACCTGAACATACATCAAAATGAAATTACTTCATTGTAAATTTTTCTCCTAGTCAGGGAAGCTGTGGAGGAGTGTCAAGGCTACTCCACATCGATTTTCATTATTTACAATCCCTTACACATACCTGAGTTTTCCACCTTTGGAAAAAGCATCGTAAACCTTAATCTTTCTATGTTGCTACTAATAGCTCGAAGAAAGGCAACAGAAGCCTCATCTCAAAGCTAGCTATGTCTAATAACTGTGGTTTGTTACGTTAGCTCAGACTGGAGCCTTTTACTATTTTACAGTGGGCTAATTTCAGTTAGGTACTCTCGTGGGAGGTCCCCTATACATCCTGATAGATGGAAATCTATTTCCTATGCAAAGAAGGTTGTAAGAACTGCAGATTTCTCTGTCTGTGTCTGGAATTTCAGTAGTTTCTGGAGGATTTCAGAGGTCCTCACTACCTGGCTGGCATTCCTGCAAAGCTTGTGAACACTGCAAGAGCAGACACCTTCTGGTCCAGGTAGCATATAGAGCTTATAAATTTTATAGCAGCAGGGAGAAGTGCTGGAGGCAAAAATCTCTCTAGTACTCCAGCTTTATAAATGCCACAAGTGTCATTAAGCTGTTGGGTATTCTTGGTCCTAGCCAAAATAAGATCAAAGAGGGATACCTTCTGATACTTCAGTATGAATACATTTTACTCTCGTCTTGATTTCTCAGCCCTGAACTGTAAAATAAGTGTCAGCTACATTGGCAAAAAACCTTCTGTCTTTCTGATTCTGTACACAAATAGAAGAGATTTCTTGTGAGATCAAAGTAACCCATGAAGAAAACAGCCATTTTTGTAAGAAAATGGTTGTGTACTATATGTGACTATGGATGTGTGTTTTCATAAAGCTGCTAAGCAAAGAAAGAGGTATGTTTCTATTTTAAGATGAGACAAAAATAAATAAACAATACGAGAGAGTCCCCCAAATTGCCAGACTTGTGCAATGCGTTCCATTCTCAGTAGCTCAGAGGTTCTTCTACACTATCCTTTTTCTTCAGGTACATTGGTGCCATTGCCCCAGCTGTAGATGGGGCCCATTGGGACACACTTGAGCTTGGTCCAACCTACCCAGGGTATTGATGGCAGGGTAGCCACAGGAGCGCAAAGGGTAGTGCGGGCTTGAATATTTTGAGCAAGTTTTGCTCAATTTTGAATTGAATACTTATGTCAGCCAGTAAAGCTACCTTGGGCATGCCTACAGTAGGGCAGATGGACCCCACCACACAGCTGCAGGAGTGAGGTTCAGTTTGATACAGGTGAGTATATGCACAGCAGGCACCTGCGGCTTGAGCAAATCAGAGCATCAGGAACCATGGCAGGGGAAATGGTGGAGGTAGAAACCAGCTTCTTAATTTCACATACATTGATTTCTCAAGCAATAATCAACCAAAACAGATTCACATTTGACGGAATCCATTCAAATGGAGGTTACATATGTTTTGCGGAGTCGAAAGCATTTCATTAGTACTGTTTAGAAAGCAGGATACTATGCTATATAGTTTATCAATTTAAAAGGAAGTCATGCACGCTGCAGCAATTCAAGAAAATTTATTGGCTTCAATAAGACTGTTGAAGAAGCAAAGAGGTTTTGGCCAAACTAATTGTAGCAGCTATTATGAGTTTTGGTGAGATGGATCCCAAGAAATACAAACAAACGTTCCGGGAGATCGATTGTCATTCGTACATACAGCACCATGACCTTCATCTTTCAGACCTCACGTTATCTTCTGTTGGTATTTTACCTCTGTGGACAATGGTACTTCCTTATTAGTCACCCATTGGGTTCGCTTACTCTCATCGCTACATTGCTGTGCTCTGTTGTACTTGTCCATTTTCAAGCTTTTAAGTAAAATTTCAGGTCTGTCTTACTGCAGTTTGCTGCACAGGTAGGTAAACATCACTTCAGCTTGCTGCTATGGGCGGGAATGGACTCAGACAGCATCAGCCCCATAACATACAATGAATCAAATCAAATAAATAAAGAGACTAAATAGTGATGTGTCACATCCTCCATGTGCTTTCACAGGCAGCACTATCAGGTACCACTCAGGCTCGAAATGCCACAGCTGAGGGGCATCTGCCAGGAAGAGAGAGACAAACACAAGAGTTTTGGGCAGATATTTTGCGGATGGTATCACGCGCTTGGGTATATCAGGGATGTGTCACAGAAAGCTGCACCTTTTGTCCCTCGTAAACGTACAGAAAATGAGTGTGCAAGCCTATCAGATGAGCAGCGTCCCTTTCTGGCTCCTGCAGGACGCTCTGACACAAGCAACGGAAAATACAGGAGGTCTCTGAGAAACTGTACGACGGGCAGCCCGGCCCTGGCAGGGGCCATCTCTTTCTCCTAGGGGATGGCTCCATAGATTTGTTTGGGAAAAGAAATCCGTATCTGGTGTTGTACAAAAATTGCAGGCAAGGTTTCTGGTCACAGGAAGATCAGGCAGTATATGAATGTGATTTCATACTGTCTCCTTCAGATCAAAGTAATATAACTTGTTCCTCATCCCCATGGAGCTGGGATCAAACGGATCAAGACTTCACCCGAAACCTCTAACAGGTTTCCTAACGGCCATCACCAGCAGACAAAATTCAATAAAAAAGGTTCTTCATTAAACTGAAAAGCAGACGTGAACTCTTCCAGGAGATACGTATTTTTCAAGCAAAAGGGGAAAGGTTCTGTATGCCTGTGCTCTCCACAGGTCCAAAAAAGGGATGTTTTGACCTTCAACATTTGACACTGTCTCATGCACTGGCAAAAATATTTAATTTCAGGAGGGAGGGCCCAGGGTGAGCTGTAGCCTGGTTTTGAAGTGCGCTGCCAGGGGCCGATGACCGCAGGAGCACCGTGTCTGCTCTCCCCATGCGTGGGGCCGGCAGCAAGGTCAGCAGGGCTCCGTCGGTGCAAGGAGCAACCAAGAGCGGAAGATCAGCTACAGGCACATGGTAACAAAACTGAGGAAAAGGGCTAAAAATACTGAGAGGCCCAATGCTGAGAGTCCCTTGCTGTTTCTGCTGGGGCTCAGGTGGCAGGAGCTGGCGGTCATGGCTCTCCCCTGCCCTGGCACAAGCGGGACTCCAGCCCCAGCCCTGACCTTCCTTTGGCTGCCTGAAAGCGGGTTCCTTGTTCTAACGAGAGCTTTTGATCCATCTCCAGCCACGGCCAGATCTCTACGGGGTTCTTCTCAAAACTGCCTTGCTACGAGGTTGCAGACATAACCTTGCTCTGTTTTTCTCCCCAAAGTCCTCTGGTCTTTTTCCAGCTTCTTTGAACGCAGGACTTTGCTATGCACAGAGGGGCGTCTGGGTCAGCTTTATCAAATAATCCTGGTACTGGAGGTACATTTTATACCAGTAAGATAACTTACATCATTTTCCTGAAAGAAATAAGCGTTAGTGGCAAAGTACTTTTTTTTTAGCATAACTATTTCTGGCCTTATTTTGTTAATTGTGGGAATATTTTTCTTTCGCACTACCATTTGAGTCATAATCGTTTGAGCCCAAGTGAGGTAAATAGTCTTTCCATGCTGTTTTTTATGGGAAAGGGCTGCCCTTTGGATATTTACCAGCAAATATCGCCTACATGTGAAAAAAGAAAATACAGACCATGCGTTAGAAGACATTTCCCAAAACTAGGCTCGGTTACCGCAGGGTAATCACACCCTTTCATCATCATAACATTTAGATTTTCCAGAAACACAGCTTTTGAATGCAGTTGTTAGCTCTGTGTGTATTCTAAAAGTGGGAGATTTTTTTTTCCGTTCTGGTCCCGGCACTGCCAGGGATATCCCACTTCTGCCGCACGTGGCAGCCGTGGCAGCTCGGAAACCTAAAAACTTGCAGATTGGTTAAAGGCCAAAAGGGCCAAAAGGGTGACTGTGGGGCACTGAGGGGTTGCTGTGTCGCTGAAGCCCTAAGGATAAAACCGTTGAGGTACCTCTCAGAAGATTTAACTCTTTTTCCAGACCCGTATAACTGCTCAGCAGCCGCACACCCCATCAGTATGCTTGCAGTGTTACTCGTGCACTTTCGGTGTGGCATAAAAGAGATGGGAACCTTCACCACTCCCAGGCAGCATTTTCAGACCGCTCTGGCAATTGTATGAAAGTGGGAATTTACATAATTTCCCCATGTGACAGGGAAATAGTACCTGGAGAATCATTTTGCAAGCATAGTTTTTAGACAGGAAAATCTAAAAAGATTTACTTTAAAACGTAAGGGGGTAACATTCATACAGATGCGGGTTCCCCCAGAAATTTAGGCTGGGTTTCTGAATCACAGATGTTCTTCAAAGTTCATGTTCGCTCCAGATGAAGCCGTATCACCAGCTTAATACATTTTTTCGTGGTGAGCTCAACCATCCATCTTGAAAGTTGAATACCCTAATTCAGAGCATTCAAGATTTACTAATGTAGCTCGCAAATTGTAATGCAGATAACAGTGCCTCTCTGTGAAAGCATTCAATTTAGAGATAAAATAGAAAAGGACTCTATTCTGTATTTCAGTATTGATATAATTTAAATGCCGCAACAGTGCAATTCATTCTTGCATGCCTTTGGCTAACTGCCAGTACAAAAATGGTGTGGGGGGAGAGGAAGAAAAGAGAAGACATTATAGAAAAACAAAGTATATTGCAAAAGGGTGATTTTTATGGTAGGTACTGTACTTATGCTATTATTTTGGCTGCACAGCTCCAGTAAAACCGTGCCCATAAATTGTCTATGGGCAGGGTTGACCCATAAAATGCACCATTTTTCAAGGTGTGCCTGTTATCAATTTTCCTGTTATCAATTCTAGTAATTATTGCATTTGCAAACAAAGAAACAGTAGCGTTGAGAACTGAAGAGCAAGGGTCTCAGAGATTTCCTAGGTTGAAACAGAGCTACTGTTCGATAGACAGACACAAATAGACAGCTTAACTGCTCTGACGTGGAGCAGCGCTGAGGAGGCTTTCACCTACGTGTGCTGCAGGGCTGGGAGTATGGATGGACCAGATATTTGAATGGGAGAAACAGGGGTATTTTGCACTGAGATTTCCCTCGCTGGATTGTTTTAGAATAGTTTTTTCACATTAGAGTTAGTGTGAATAAATTATTTTTAACTAACTCTAAATATTGTGACAGTAAAAAGAGATGTACACTTGCACTTCGGCAAACCGGGGAACAGTCTCATAAGTACTAGAGTGGTACGCTTCGTGCAAAGTCCCTCTGAGTGAGCCTGCCCGTTTCCGTAGGGCAGCTGTGCCTCAAATCTATTTAAATGAAAAGTGGTGATCATGTTTCTTTTAAAATAAAAGATGGATTAAAAGGTTCTGTAAGAGCTCGTTTCCAATATGACTTACCCATTCTCAAGTCAATACTGTGGTCCAAAACAAATGTTCAGGTCACCTACAAGGTATTTCTGTCAGAACAATAAAACAGCTGTCAGTCTTCACCATCTGTTTTCTTACAGTAATTCTTCTTTTCACATGAATTCCTGTCTTACAAGTCTTTTAGGTTGTCCAGAGACAAGCTGGGTTCTGCAGTCTGCAAATTCTGTGTGGTTCACTTAGAGGATCACAAGTGTGATCATTTGAAGTTAGCGATTTTTTAGAGCACAGAATAAATTGCAAAATATTTTGGCTGCGTTACAGTGACGATTGCAGCAGTGAGGACTGCTGTTTATTTTTGATTAGGAAAATAAACAGTAAAGTGACAAAACAGAAGAATGGAGCTAGGGAGTTGGACTTGTTCTGATTGTGTCCTTAATAGAGCTGACTGCTGTCTCTGTGTCCAGCGGTAGGGTTACTATCGACAGAGTGTTGATTTCTATTTGGGAACAGAGGAAGCATCGTATGAAATAAGGCTAGGTGTCAGCCCGGTCCCTCAGGCGTCCCCAAGCACGTGTGCCTGCAGCGAGGTGGTGCACAGTGGAAGGTTGGTGTGGAGAGGGTGGTGGAGCGGTGCTTGGTGGTCTTCAGTGCTTGCAACCAGATTCAGCGTGGCCAGGAGAAGCCGGCATTAGCACTCTTTCTTTTAGGCGAAGCCCTGCGCTGGTGTGGCTGGACCGCACCTACCTTAAAGACGGTGAAGTCCAGGAGTGCCGCGCTGCTCTGCAGAAGCACAAGCCTCTGCTCATCCAGCCATGTCCCCATCACGACACACCTTGTCGTGTGTGTTCCTAGCTGCCCCTGAAACTGTAAAAATCTTACAGCGGTCAAGCTAATGGCTAGGTTAGAAAGAGAGACAGAAGTTTATATCTCTGTTTTATTTTACCTAATGTCAGTGTGTGCTACTAGCTTACAATTTTTTGATCCTCTTCTTCACTCTGTAAGGCTTTTGGTTACTGGATACCTTGAAATAAGGAGATCCATGGGTTATTTAGCCGTTTTGTTTTCTAATTAAAAAGAAGACATTTCCTCAGGTGTTGATAACTGCTGCCTTCCAAATACTTGAGATGTTACATTGCTTTTTGACTTATGACAGGGCAGAGAACAATATTCTTCGGTATATCTGATTTTGTTCACTTACTCTCTAGACAGTCACAGGGTTTTCAGTTTCTCTCTGATGCAGGAATTATTGTCTACCTTTATTGCCCTATGTACATTAGTATTTTCACTATCTCTTTCTGAACTCTTTCTATTTAAACTCTGTTCTTCTGAGATATGAAGCTCAGAACAGATGCACTGTTAAAGGCAAGGGTGAGCATTTTGTTTACCATGGGACCTTATGAGTTAAGAACTGTCTGTCCTGTTCCTTGTGCATCCCAACATTTTGACTGTTTCTGTAAGCAGGAGTTCATACTGAGCGTGGAAACAGGTCTTTGTCCTTTATGGCTGCATTACATTTCCAAACTGGTAGTGCAGAGGAGTCGTTCAGACTATTTCCTTCACATTTGTCTGTGTCCTAGCTGTCACATCATCTTCGTCAGGACTTTCTTGAGGCATTTCTCCTGTTTTGTTTTTTTTTCTGGTTTCGATTAATCTAAAGAATTTTCATTTCTATTTGTCTATTCTCTAGTTCTCTCAGGCCATATGTAAATGTAATTAGCACCACCAGTTTCAGTCTGGGACTTAGGCGCACTCCAGGTAACCCTCAGTCATACTGAGAAGCGACCCTTTATTGATGCATCTGTTCCTACCGTGTTTGCAGGCTGTATCACTTTCGCACCATGATTTACTTTTCTTCTTATACAGAACTCTGCCAGTGGCTTTTTGAAAGTGCTGCTGAACCACATCAGCTGCTTCTGTTTCCACCCGCTATCTCAAGAGGCGGTGAAAAACGAAACGATCCTTCTGAGTCCTTCTGTCTGAGCAGCAGTTTAAGAAGGAGTGCAGGAATCATGGTTGTGACCGATCCATTTGCCTTTTGTTCCTCTTACTCAAGAAAAGGACAGCTGAAAAAATCTCCCCTGATAGAATATTTGACTTATGCCTTTCTTGTTGACTGATTCTCACTTTTACAGCCCTGTCTTTCTCTATCTTAAATTAAATCAACTTTAGATATCATTGAAGCCAGGCATCCTTTGAAACTTCATGCTGATAGGCAGAGGCAGATATCAGCTAAGAAGCAGGTATTAAAATACCAGGATCAACTTTAGGAAAGGAAGAAACAGCTACTTTACAAATGCTTTTTTGTTGTTGTTGTTGTTGTTCTTCCCTGTGTTCCTGAAAGGAAAGCAGCAGCACTTTTTGATCTTAGAAGATTGCAATACATTGACAAGCCTAACAAAACTGTTTCCTTTCTTATTATAAGAGCCAAAATGCGTTATTATTTCCCATCATTTTGCTATTAGATTGCCCTGCAAATTGCAGAACAAAGCAGTTGATATTTAAAAGAAAGAATTCATCTCTTCTCATTTCATGATTCAAAAAGGGACTGGAGAAATGCATGGCATGAAAAATCCGTTGAAGGCATTAAACACTGCCTCTGGCTCAGGAAGTCCCTGGCCTGCAACACGCTGCGGAGTGGGGAAATACCCATATATATTTTCCCTGTTTATGCAGTCGTTCCTTTCTTTCTGTGCTATCTGCTATTGGCAGCTGTCGAAGAAAAGGTACAGGGCAGAATGGAGACCCTCCGTGGGATCCCACTCTCGGGGGGACAGAGGAAGGACAGTTACTGAGAGGTGGCACATGTCTGGGGGTGCATGGAGAGCCAGGTTTGTCCTAGAGAGATGAGGGTGAGAGTACACCTCGTGGTGAGGTGGTTGGGTCTTCTCTCTTCCCTTAGGCAGAAGGGAACTGGAGCTGCTGGACAATTATCTGCCTGTTTCCTCCTGAGCAAAAGCAAAAGCTTTCCTAAGAAGGCAGGTGCTTCGGTACAAACAGAGGATACTGTTGTTTTGTGATATTCTTTAACGAAGATTATAGAGCCTGTATTCAACGTCTTTGAAACGTGACGTCTTTGATCAGCTGCGTGTGCGAAGATGGGCTGAGGTGAATGACAGGGAGAGAATGCACAGTTCCTTTTAATTAAAATGATTGATTACTGCAGTGTGTGATAGTCAGAAACTGATTAATGTTCTTAATTAATTACTTTATTTGCGGGTTTCTTTTTAAATCTCTTGTGGGTATACGTTATCAATACCTTCCTTTTCTAAAACAAATTATTTTTTCTTTCGTTTTTTTAGGACAGTTTATTCAGATAGCCACATTCAGAATTACAGACATTAGAAATCTGAGGCTGCTTATTCATAGGCAGGAGATTTAACTAATTATTATCTAAAACATACGACCTTCTAATAACCTTCCCCAGAAAGGCAAGATGCAGAATGAGACAGTAGTCATTACAGAAGTCATGAATGTCAAAATACGGCCTCTGAGTAACAGTTTAATCACTGATTAGTTAATGCTGGTCAGTGTCTTGCCCTTTAGGAGGACAAGGTATAAATCTCAGTTGATGACTGACCTTACCACCCTCCTGCATGATGGGCCAGGGCTCCTTGCCACAGCCTGGTCCTGCCAGAGCATCCCCTCCCTCCCGTGGTGCTGCCCAGGAGGTGACAGCCCTGCGTCCCCCAGGACTCGGCAGCCCTACTCAACGGGGGGATGCTGAGGGACCAGGGGCTTTTCAGGGGTTGCTGCTGTCAGCTGAATCAAGAAGAGGAGGTATGTGCACACCTAGGGTTTGGCAAGGGTGATGCCAAATTGGTCACCTGTTTGATATTGTTTCTGTTGAATTAGGTAAGCATGAAAACATTATGTCTTCGCTGCAGCCTCTGGTCCCATCGCACATCCTGTGCACAGTGCTGTGCTGTCAGACCAAGGGTCCCGGTCTCTCCAGGATTTCTGATTCTTCTCTTTAATGGAAGTTGTTGGAAGAAAATATCTCTTAACCTTCAAATTTAGCAACACTGGAGCAAGAAATTTGAATCACCCAGCTGCTTAATACCTGGTTAAATACCACTCAGCTTCTTGGCAATAGTTAAATTCACCTTCATTAGGTAGATTTGATGCCAGTGCCACTCTCCTGAAGCTGCAGTCATCACCAGTCATTATTGTTCCCTTTAAAAGATCCCGGGAGATGCCTTGCCGAAGGGCCTGCCCTGGATCAGGCATTTCCAGGGAAGACAGAAGATCCTATAATTTTTCTTCTATCACTCGTCCTTCCTTCCTCAAGCCAAGGCAACTCCTCCCGTGTGGTGCAAAAGCTCATCCGCTCCCTGTAAGTCTTCTCTCTCATTTCTTTTTAAACATGCCTCTGTGATTGCAGGAGCCTTTCACAATACATATGTGTGCTCCTGCATCGCCAGAGTAACTCTGGGATGCTGTGGAGGCTTGGTTATGGAAAGAAATACTCATTCTTCCCAGTGCAGGGTGGGTCTGTCGCTTCCCCATGCCAGTCCCATCCCTGGCAACGTTCCAAGTCAGGTTGGACGGGGCTCTGAGCAGCCTGGTCTAGTTGAAGATGTCCCTGCTCACTGCAGGTTGGACTAGATGACCTTCAAAAGTCCCTTCCAACCCAAACTATTCTGTGATTCTGTGATTGCCTCGCAGCTCCGACACAGAGCCTGCAGGCAGGTATTCGGCGTTTTATCGGCTGAAGGAGGAACTGGATCAGCTCCATCCATTCAGAAGCCTTCAGCATTAGATATTTGTCTTCTGCTTTAAATTCAGCCCATGAATGTAATACCCCTACCTACAAGGGTAGTGCCTTTGGCATGGTGAGTGCTTGCGTCTGAGACGGGCACGTCCCCGCCGCGGTTTCCTGTGCTGTGAGGAGGTTAAGGAATATTACATGGTGAGGCAGGAGGCTGCTTTTTTTTTCCATCCCTAAGTTCTCCATGCTCATCAAGTTTGAAAGCCTAGGGCAAGATTAATTAAAATCAATGGAGCAAAGCAAATTAAGCACTTAAAAGTGCTCTTTGGGGGCTATCAAAACCAGAGTACTTCAAAATAAATATTCAAATGTCTGGGGCTTGTTATGAGACTATTTCATCGCTCAGACCATTCATTTTCCCTCTCCCTTATTTCTTCATCTGTTTTTCACAGGGCTCAGCAGATGCTCTTTCCTCAGTGTTTCACACCAGCATCTCTCTCTGCAAACTCAGGACTCCGCTCCCACACACCTAAAATAAAAATCACACTCCAATCACACAGCCTAATCCAGCAACTCTTACTCACGCTGGTAAACCTTGCAGAGATATAAATAGCACTGTCCAGGTTAATGGGATGGTTTGTGAGAAACAAGGAGCAGGCTTACCATTCTAAGTAGCAATCTTGGAATGAAAATCTGCATTTTGTTTTGACTAGAAGCAGCACAATTTTGTATTGTGTATATATGATTATCAGGAAAAATCCTATCACTTGCAGATATTTCCGAATGCCTTAAGCTGTATCCCCAGTTGTCTTCTGGACTGAAGTCCAGACTAGACCGAGCATCCTCCGTACAGGAGGAGTTCTAAGGGTAGATATTCACTCTATGAAATCTCAGCTCTGTTTGGTTTTCTTTTTTAATTCAGTCTGTGCTTTTGTGCCACCTGTGTGGTCCTGTATCACCCTGCCTGGTAGGACAATCTGTTCACTAATATATGCCTGCTTCTGCTTGAGGTCTTAGTGACCGTAACGATTCCAGCCAGAGTCCATCACCTGTGGATGGACTTACTTGATACTTCCTAGTATAATTCCAGGTGTTATGAGGGGACTATGAAGGTGATCCTTGAAATCTCTAGCAAAACTGGGATTGTTTAGTCTGGAGAAGAGGAGGCTGAGGGGAGACCTTATCGCTCTCTACAACTACCTGAAAGGGGATTGTGGCGACGAGGGTGTTGGCCTCTTTTCCCAAGTAACTAGCGATAGGACAAGAGGAAATGGCCTCAAGTTGCACCAGGAGAGGTTTAGATTGGATATTAGGAAAAATTTCATCACCGAGAGAGCGGTCAGGCATTGGAACAGGCTGCCCAGGGAGGTGGTGGAGTCGCCATCTCTGGAAGTGTTCAAAAAACGTGTGGATGTGGTGCTTCAGGACATGGTTTAGGGAACACGGTGGCGCTGGATTAATGGTTGGACTTGATGATCTTGAAGATCCTTTCCAACCTAGTGATTCTGTGATTCTGTGAAAATAGTCATCGTCTACTTAGACTGTATTCAACCTGATTACACAAGGTGAGCAGTGGCACTCAGAATTCCACTGCGTATTGAGCAAACCTTATATTGAACTTACCACTTGAAGGAAGGAATCTGGAGATAAATCCTCCAGATTACACTGTGTCCTTGGCTCCGTGTGGTAGGAAGAAGGCTCTGAGTCCCCAGGGTCCTGTCTGCTTGTCTGTAAACCATGTGCTGCACTGGGCTGTGTATATTCTGAGTAACCAGGCTTCTTTCAGTGCTAAAGCAGTGGTATTGCATGATGAGTGAGAAACACTTATGGTTACCTGCAGCCCAAACTATGCTCTTGTTGTTTTTGTGGTATCAGAAAAGATCAACACACATTTCGAGCTACCCCATCAAGTTGTTACTTGAGATCTTTCTTTTTTCCCCTCTTAAATAATTGTCTGAGTTCTCACCATTTAGCTGGGAGATTGGAGTGATGCTGAAGGGTGCTACGCTGGTGCCAGTCAGAATGAAAGCTTGCTTTCAGAAGGCTCCTTTGCTTCCCGAGAGTGAGAGATTGCTACCCACAACAGATCTACTGGACCTCTGGCTCCCGTAATAAACTTGTAGCTTCTGAATACAATTTTTATTTTGGAAAAAAATTTGCTAGTTTTCCTCTGCTGAAGTTAAATGCATGACAGTTTGCTCAAATCAATGCAGAGACATCATAAAAACTGTGTGATGTGAGCCACTGTACAGAGAGACTTCACTGTGGGGACAGTGCAATGTTGACCCAGGACTTCATTATGATTATACTATAGTTTTGATCCTTACTGAATTTCTCTTTTTCAAGTGCAGACATCTGAAAGTGTGAGGTGCAATTTTGTACGTGAAGCTTGAACAGAAAATAAACTGGGGGTTAATGTGTGGCCTGGTGAATGAATACATACAATAAATTCTCCTAGGGACACACGAGTCTAAAAGGTTCAGCTCAATAATCTACAATTAACAGTTTCTGGATTAATAAATTGCATCATGAAGCCTGATGGAAGGCCACCAACGGTAACACAAGTGCTTCCGGGGACTTAGCAACTCCGATCGGTTTCTGGATTTTGTAGGTGTAGTTGACAGACAAGAGAAAGGAAGGAAAAATGTAACCGATTCAGATAAAAAACCTTTTCAGTGGCAAATTGCAGAGCTGTTTCTTTACTATGAGGACATTTTGATAGAAAAATGAACAACTTGGTTAAAAAAGTGGATACTTTCAAGGTTTTAGTTGTTGAAAATCTGGAGAATACTGAATTTAAGTCTTCAGAGACCTTCCTCTAATTACCTCTACTAATTATTTCAAGGGGTATGGCTACCAAAGAATACCCATTAGCTGTCTTCATAGGAGAGAAAAAGACTTTTTGCCTCCCTTCACTGCTTTTAAAACACAGGAAGCTAAAACCAAGCAATTTACCTAGACAAATTTCTGCATTAGGGACTAACGAACCTTTCTAATTTTTAAAGAGTCTTTTCAAGATTTGGGTCTTGTATTGGTGTGTTACCCTTACAAATACTCATCTGGATAGGGAAGAGCATACTGACAATTTGCCTTCCTGAGGAAAGTTTAGACTTAGTCCAGTTAATAAAAATTAGTCAAACATTACAGAAAAATTCTTTCTGATCAATTTATACTTTGAAATAAGTAATTCAGTTTGGGCTGACTTGCACACAGTGTTTGCTTTTCATAAAAATTTGAGCGATGAAGTTTTACTGGTATGGATGCTCACAACAAGTGAATACATACACTAAATATTCAATTAATATTGCTTGTTTTCACATGGCAATTAAAGATCCCCACTGGGACTGGAGCCCGGCAGGAGCCAGTTTACATGACGAAATGTCCAAGACCCCATCCTATAATTCATGGCTTCCTTTTCAAGGCCAGGGTCTCTGCCCTTCCTCTCTAATTCCTTCTCCCCTCTCTGGTCCCACATTTAAAAAAGCTCACAGATGAAAAAATGAAAAAATAAAATCTAAGCTTCCTCGTCCTATGCCCTGTCCAAAACTTCTTTTATCCATGTACCTCTTTCTCTGTATTTAATATTGACACAAACATGTGGCTTCTTTGGAAAATTCTAATTGTGCAAATTTCAATGTTCAGGTGTTTGTAGAGGAAAATCTATTTTACCTAGGCAGCATTTGCTCTTCTGCTGTCCTCGGAAGTCATATAAATATTACAATCATGTACCAACAGATAGACATACCACTGTTGTTCTCCCATCTAATGAAGAGGAATATGAAGTAAAAAGGCTTCACCATATAGATCTTATTATTTAGAAAGATTACTAAATTATAGACTCGTGACTTCCTCAGACCACCAAACTGACCAGCCTTGCTCAAATAGCAGCTTTTGGCAAGAAAATGTCCCAAAAGGGCAGACATAACGCGAAGGCTGTGGGAGCCCTCTGTATGGTCTTGTAAATACTGTAAATTAAATGGCTGATATTTTGCTCAGTGGAAAGCTAAGGCCTGAAGCCATCTCACCAGGCTTTGCTTTGAGAAAGTTAATCTAGTATAAGTTGGTTTTCTAGGCTTCCTCAACAGTTAATGGAGAGAGTGAAGGTCCGTACCTCCAAGGAGTGAATTTTGCCGTGCTGAGATTAGCGCCCGAGCTGCACAGGATGAGTCAGTCTCCGGATTTGCTTCTTTCTTTTCATGGAGTGGCAGACAATAGGCTTAGATGAGAAGCGCTGCTCCTGCATGCTTCATGTGAGGCAGGACGGATGCCGCTGAGCCGGTGAATCCTTGATGGAGTTCTCCATAGTGCCAGGAACCACACAAGAAGCTCTGGTTTCTGCCAGACAGCATCAATTACTGGCAAAACACTGCTGCTGAGCCCCAGCAGCACACGGGGGCATCGTGCCCAGGTTCAGGTACCCTCCGCAAGCCGATGGCTGGGAAGCGTGAAATGGGTGGTAGGCAGCCTGTGGCGGGAGGAGACCAGCCGTGGACCCCTGGGTCCGCCCTCAGAGAGGCAGAAACTGCCAGGAGGGGTCCATCTCCCCATCCCAGCATCGGCAGATCGCTGGGGGAGAAGATGCTTTGGTCAGCAAGAGAAGGCTGAATGAATATGCAAACAGTAATAGCTATTTTTCCTCAACTTGCTTTTCTGGTTGTCCAGGAGCTGCCGGGGTTGCTGGCTGTGTGCATGTCTGTCACAGGAGAGCAATGCTAGCCACGCACAGCGCTCCCGAAACTGCCGTCAGAGCAGGGCTCCGTCCTTCCCTGCATTACGGGCTGTAAAAGTGGCTGCCAAGAGCGTTTTATTCTCCTGATTCAGTCCCAGTTGAGGGTTACAGAGAGGACGGAAAAAGGCTGGCGGTGGTAGTCCTGCCCGCAGCCCAGCTCCTGTGTCTGCTAGCGGGGGACTCTGCCGTAAGCATCGTCCCTGCGCGCTTGCCAGGTGAGAACGTGTTATCTGTCACGGTCTGTGACAAAAGCATTTTCACCTGTAGCAAATCTGATCGGTTTAGAAACTCAGTACAGCCTTTACCAAAATACTTGCCTTTAAATACTTCTCCCTAGACACAGAATTCTTCCTCACCACCAAAATAAAAATAACGTTGAAGTTACAATGAACTGCTATTGTTCAAAAGCCAGTATGCTGTAATAATCATATTAATTCTCTTCCATCGACGCTTAAATGAAAACCTGCCACTGTTCGGTTTCCCTGGTTACAGTGACTTTCTGTTATTCGGGTGCGAATTATGACATTAAATACGATGTCTTATTGTGCTGTGCTAAAGGTTAGAGGGGATGGGTGAGCTTTTGTCTGAGTAAAAACAACATACTATATTAACTTGCATAAAAATGGTAGCATTTACGCTATGTGCGTGTTTGTATTTTTTAAACAGTTAGTGGAGTACTTCTTAATCAACAGAAGAGTGAAACTGGGAAAACATTATTGTGCTTGGTTACCAAAGATACAGGTTTTGTATCAAATTTGATGAATATTTGATTTACATCCTTGTAATCTTAAGCAAAGGCAAATGGATATTCTGAATAAAAAGGAGAATTTTGCTTTTGGTGGTCATAAGGTACATTCTGTATTGCTGCTTCAGCTTCAGCAACGAGTGAATGGTGGCAGCTTTCTTACCTGCAGTACTGCAGGTTGGGATGGTTAGGAAACGCTTTCAGAACCCCCTTTGCCAGGCACGTGAAAGCAATGGGGACAGCTTGCAGGGTTAAACACTTCCCACATTTATACTTCCACTGCACCATCCCTTCCAGTGCTGGTGTGGATGCAATGACTTCTCTTGCCCACAGGCTGCCATTTAGACCATCCCATTTTAGAAGGTTACAGCTGAAAATACTGCAAATCTCATTCCTTCTTCCCTCTCATAATGTATGCTCAGCATACATTGCCTTTCATTCCACCTGGACAAAATTGGTTACACAGAGGGTTTTGCAACATCTACTTTAGCACTGTATGAATGAATGCTTGGAATTAGGCAGCCTTAAATGTTTGCACCGTGTGGTTCTTTCCATAATACTTCCATGATAGCATTGCTTTGGCTAGCAACTTCTCTTGTACTTAGGGATTGTTTGCAGATTTGCTTATTTGACAAATATTCCTGCTGTATAAAAGGGAAAAGGCAGTTTATTTTGAGTTTTACCCAATTACGTTATGTAATTCCACAAAAGACAGAAATTAGTCTCTTCAGTTTTGTCAACTACTGTACGCTGTTCTGACATCAACATTACTTAACATCTTCAATCAAACCATAATTTCCTTGTGCCTGGTATCCTGTCTTTGACAGCTGAGTGCAGAAAAAGTATAAATGAAGACAAATAGGCCTTCAAAGGATACGTTGTGGGTTTTTTCTTACCAGAAAGACAGAGTGTAAGGTGAGCTTTATGGATTAGGGAACACTTTTGGTTTTCCAAACTCCTGGCCTGGCATGGGGTTGTTGACTAATGGTTGTTTATTTTTAGGCTTAAATAAAAATGATCCATCCAGAAATAGCAAGGAAGATTTTCTGTGTGATGGATCAGGAGTTGATAAACTTCCTGTCCTGGCAGCTAAAGCGGAGCCCCTGCTCTGAAGGCGGTCAGAGGGTACGGACATGTTGCGCAAGCCCTTCCATCTTACGGACAGCTAAGATAGCTGCACGCAAGCTTTGCTGCACAAAGGCGGTGGCTGGCTCTGCAAGTCGCAGCCACGTTCGTATGGTGCTATGCCCAGGCTCATCAGCCCTACCCCTCAGCAGAGCACATATCCACACTGATGACCTGTGTTGCTCCCCACCTCAGGGCTTGCTACGTCAGCATTATCTGGGGAAACTGCACTTTCTTGTACTGCGCGTTACCAGCCTACCTGCGCGTACCTTGGGAGAACTGCGGATGTCCTTCCTGACAAGTAAGCTACAAAGCAGCTGTGCAACATCCCTGACCAGGCCACTATAAGAAGTGCATCTCTGATTAAGAGTCATTATTTTCCTCCCCAGTGCATTTTGCACAGTGGAATTGGGTTGAATTTCCTTCAGGCATTGCTCAGCTTCTGTGGGGTCTCTGTGGCTGCATGTATTTGTGTTCAGTGCAGTGGTGTTAAGAGGAAGCAGCAGCTGGAGAGCTGGAAGGAATGCGAAGAACAAGGAGACAGCAGTAGAAACAAAACAGTCTCTGAGAGCAATCGCTCATCTCAGTACCTCATAGTCTTGAAGAGTCTTCCAGAGAGTTGTACGTGCCTAGTTGTCAAGATGAGAGCCTTACTGGCAAAAATAACCTTAAAAGTAATACAACAAAAGGTCACACCAAATAAAATTTGTTAATGCAGTTTCTTTCTTAACACGTACACAGCCTTCTGTACATTAAAGACACTTTCTAAATATTTAAAAATTCAGTCAGATGAGTCAATTTGCGTGACATTCCTCTTACCTAATTGTAGCTGTTTAGGTGGTGTTACTGGGGCTAGAAAGGAAGGTACTTGCAGGGTGATTCATTCAGCCAACACCTCGTTTGGGTTCACCTACAAGTGCCCAGCTAAGCTGTCACATTCAGCTTGTCGACGTCATCCAACTCTGTGAGAAACATATGAAAATCAGTTAGACATGCCACATAAAGCAAGAGATAAGGAGAGCTTTCAGTTTAGCTTTGTGTGATATTTAACAAAAATACCCTATGGACTCTTCTGTATAACAAGATTTTTAGCCTGGTTTCCCCTTGAAATGAGGCATATGATATCACGTTGTCTTCCTGTCTGTCATGTCCTTCTCAGAAATTTTATTATCAACGGGTATATTTCAGTCAGATCGGAAGAGAGGAGACCCAAATGTCATACCTTCCTGAGAGGTCTGACACTGACTAGTTTGACAAGAGTCACAAATTAGTATATTCACTGAATGAAAAACAGCAACGAGAGCTTGGTGGCTATCAGTTTGACCTCGTGGTTGGCTGGTGACAACCTATGTACTGACAAGTCAATAAACACACATGGAGGTGAGAACCAGTTACAGCATATGCTGCTTTTTATCTGGTCAGCAGTTAGGGGATAAGGGAGTTAAGGAGATATCTTTATGCTTGGGGAATTTGAAGAGGACGGGTAAGAGACTTGGAGATATTGAGGTGTTGCATCTGAGAGCTAGTGATATAGGACACAAAGCTCTGAAAAGATGGCTTAGTTCTGCTGCTCACAAAAAAAAACCCCTTTTAGCCTGTATTTTTAAAGTCATCGGATTAAATACAAACCAACATTTGCACTTCACAGCACCTACCTTAGAACTGATGCACAAAATAATGATGAACCCACACAGCTGTTTGTAGAGTAGTCTCAAATTATCCTCTCATGTATCTGTATGCACAGCATCCATGTTGAATTCTCTGAATTCAGCATCCTTCCAGGACATGATTACTTAAAGCACTGCTCGTATACCAATTTCTCAGTATAACCTGAATATTAATATTTTACAAGTTTGAAATGGTTGAACATCAACACGATTTACAGAGTCTATTTTAATTATCTTGAACAAACAGTTATCATTTCGGTTCTGTAACTATGGAAATGAAAAGAATAAGTCAGGATGGAAAAATAAATGACAGAATCATCTGCACAGAGATGATAATACATGGGTTAAATACAGGCCAAGAGAGCAGAATGGTGGAAAGTGTGAAATGGTGACCCAGTTTCTAGAAAAATTAATAGTAAGGGCCATTATTTTGCTGTTCAGTTTGAAATGGGATTCCCCATTGACTTAAAAATTGAGCCAGGATATTGCCAGGATATTCCCATTACTTTTTTACTTATCTTTTGCTGTTCTTGAGGAGAACCTTCTTGCTGGCATAATATTTTGTACTGTTTTTCTTTTCTTTCCTCCTATATACCTCCTCCTGGCTACACTTTCTTAATTTCTTTTACCAGTCTTCTCTCCATCTCTCCAACAGAGCCTCCTCCCTCAAGACAGCCTCTCATTCCTCCTCCTTCCCATTCTAGCCAGTCCAGTCTCTTTTCCAGCAGCCCACTCAGTCTTCTCACTCTTAAAGGCCAAAGGGTTTGTCAACAGTTCGGCTTTTCCCATCCTCACTCAACACCCTCCGGAGTATTCGTTTCTGTCATCTTCCCTATGAAAAATGAGAGAAATTTAAGCAAACAAATGTGATAATATCTTCATGCCCCACTGAACTATCCCATCATCTTCTTGTTGCTACCCTTATCTTTATTAGCTCTGCCTTCTACCATCTATCTGCCTTGTCTTGGGTAGTAAACTACATGCAGTCCTAGGAGCAAACTCTTTGAATCAGCAGAAGTATCTTTCCTTTCAATGATCTATGGCAAGTAATGTAAGTAAGAGTATATTCCATACTGCTAACTACTACATATTTCACAAGCTCTGAATTTGATGAATCGACACCAGGGAAACCCACTATTTTTCTATTCCCCACACAGTGTGTTTAGATTTTACTGTTGTAATCAAGTGACACTTAGCTCATTTGAACTGACTTATGTACAATTCTCAGTCTTCAATTCCCTCATTCTAATCAACAGCTTAATAACATGCAGTAAATAGTCATCACGCTTGATCCTGGCATCACGCTGCACATTGAGGCAGCGATCTTGAACTCAAGGACAAAACACATTCTGGATCCACCCTTGTTGTGCCAGAGACTGATTTTCATTTTCCTTGGCAGCCAGGAGGAAAGCTAGTCATGCGGTGCAGTAGATGTGTAACTTTGCTTTGGGGTTTCTTTTTTTTAGTCAAAGATCACATTTAGCACAGGTTTGTATTTTCTGTACAAAAATTAGTACCTGGAGGTAGTTAAATGAATGCTAGAGAAAGCGGCTCTAGGTCAGTAAGCTTTATGGGTTGTAGAACGCTTGGGCAAAAGCATGTTTGAAAAGTGCTAATGTGAGTTAATTTTAGAGTCACTTCTCAAGCAGAGTTCATCAGTTATTCCTATTAGATGTCACGAATTGGAAATATATACCGTCCCCCTGAAAACTCATTATGTAGCTGTTTCTTTCCATTACAGCATTAACTGAAACATCTATTCAAATTAATTTCTTCAGACTTCTTATAATTTCACATTATAAGACTAGGGCATCTTGAAGAATAAATATACCAGATGGATATATCGATGACACCAGGATGTACTTTTATTTGTTAAGCTGTAATGATGTCATTATGCTATAAATGACATCATTATACTGTAATGACATCAGTGCCAGTAATATCACACTAAACAACATTTTTAGTCAAGGAACACTAAATCCATAAATCTACAGGTTAAATTTACCATTTCAATAAATATACAACACACACATATCACAGGCTGAGCTATGTGTGTGCAGATCTGTGGATGCTACAGGCAAAACACTGCCTGTGGTAACCTGCCTTCAGTAGCTCAACACCTCTGTGTGTTATGGTTGGTGAGTTATAGATGCTGCTTGAATTTTATCTTTAATTTTCTGGTTTTGAATTACAATCAAAATCATAATGTTGCGGTTAATAACTAGCAACAGTTTGACAAACTGGATGACACAATTTGTTGCCGAGATAAAGAATTTCTTCCAACTGGAAAACAGAACATCACTCATAATCTAAAAGAATCGTGTGCGGAAAGTGTATCTCTTAATGGGAAACTGGCACTGATGTAATAAGTAAGTGTATAATTGCATTTTTTAAAATTATTTCCCAAACTGCTCTTAGCAGGGGGACATCTGTTCAGATTGTCATTCATATGCTTTTTATTGTTTAGATCCTGCTCCTGGGGGTTACCTTTGCATTGCTTACAGACAAAAATAATTTTCTATTCAAAATTATTCATTCAAAGAAAATAAATAATTTACCAGGGGAAAGTTATACTTTTCGAGAATGTGAACTCAAAAAGTGTTAGGAAATTTGGTTGTGGTCCTCGCATCTGGTGTGACTTACCTCCCTTGCAGTTTCAGTGCATTGTGCTTCATTGTTTAAATTTGCTTCAACGTTTGCGTGTGATGTGTCTGAGATACCATGAATGTCTTGGTACTAATTAGAGAGAAAACACAGTTACATGGATGACTTGGTGGGGGGTGAAGATCAAAAGAAGGAAAATTCAAAGTTCACAAAATCTTTCAGCCCAATTTTGACCGTATTTTGAATTATCAGACAGAGTATATTTGCAATTTAAATGTTTGGACATGACTTATCCAGAAGCAAATAGTCATCTGGGGGTCATATTGAGCATTTTAACAGGGCTGAAGGATAATAGAATAAATCTTGCACTAATATACATCCTACATAACTCCATCAGGGACAAAACAGTTATAAAAACATGTGGCCAACGCCTGCAGTAATGTTTTTCTTTTCAGACACACTGTAACATAACAGTGTTTCTATATTAGAAATACTGGCTTAACCAAAAAAAAAAATTAAAATCTGGTTAAACTGATACCGCGTCCCATGAGCCCAACATGTAAACCTCATGCATGAGTATATAAACACGCCATTTATTACACAGCAGATGATCATGCAGTTTGTGATAGAAAGCTGCATGTTGCCTAAATCCCTCTGAGGCATCTACCTGTAGCTGGAGAGGCCTTTGACCAGAAAGAGAAAAGCAATTTTTGAGTAAAGTATCTGAAATATCCCTTGGCTGAATAAGATGAACTGCCATCCTCTATCTCTAAAGCTATCTGTCTTGTAATTCCTTCCAGCCAGATCATTCTTCTGTGGCCCAGATTCTGTTAACATTATATTAAATTTATTGCACATTCATTATTCTATTTAAAATACGAGACTAACTCCAGTGTAACTGCACTGGGTGAGATCAGGATTTGTCTATGGTTGGTGTACAAATGGAAACTCACGTACTTTGGAAATAGATATGCTGAGGGAACTGAAAACTCTAAAGATAATAAGGAGAGTTGTATTTAAGAAGGCTTAAGTAGGCTTTACTTTTAATCCTTTTTTTAAAAACAGACATGCTGAACAATTATTCTTTCAGAAATGGTAAACTATCAAAAAAGACAATGCTATAAGGTAAGAACTACAATGAAATAAGGCTAAAATCCCTTCTAGTATGGTTATAGTTACACATTAGGATATTCATGATCTATCAAGAGCATTAAGAGCATCCAAACCCTGGCTCATCTATACACAGTTTGTTTAACAGAGCAGAGATAGCATATTTAACACAGCTGGAACCAAAGTATTTATTTTCTTTTACAGTAGTAAATGTCTACCTTTGCTTCCTGGCTTATTATTTCTACAGCAGAGGAAAATAAATCACTAGACCATGGAGTGGGAGACAGAAAAGAGGCATGACAAAAACTCTAAGGGTGATGAATAAATTTCCAATTAGAGCCAGAGCTGTTGGTAGTGCATGGGTACTCTGGCCTTCCTCACCTACAGTTAGCACTTCGTGGCTTTCTTCATGGCACTTCATGCAGTCTGGATTTACACTGCAGAGACATTATGTTTGACAGACCAGAAGAAAAACTTCAGAAACACTAGCTCAGAAAAAAAATTGTAATACACCATGGAAGAAAATGAAAGCGTCTTCCAATTCACTGGCATGTGTATAGTGCTTCAAAAAGCCTCTCTAATTAAAAATCACTTGTTACTTGTTTCAGGTAATATGCAGGAAGGTATTCCAGTTGATTGTCTTTTTCTTGACCAAAATTTAATTCTGTCCCAGACCTAGTCAGAGCTGTGTTATTCCCTCATTTGCTCAAATGCCAGTGCAAATAAAAACAGGGGAGATGCACAGGGCAGTGTTCAGCTTGCAAATTAATACTTTGACTTAGATGTCTATATGTGGAGGACTACATGCCCACTCAGTGTCCAGTAACTCCCAGTATAGTTGCTGGAGATGTAGTCAGTACAGTCAGTGGAACATGGAGAACTATTCAGCTCACCTCGAAGCAGACACATAAAATTCATGAGTGAATTGCCACCTGGACTCCTCTGACTGTATTAACCACATCTCCATGGACTACAGTTGGAGTGTAAACAGTTCAGTTTGGCTGTCTCAGTCTCTGTGTACATTTCCGGCTTGAGTGCTTGTTGTTCTTCCTCATGTCAGAATGAATTACTGAATGGAGCTAAAAAAATGTTGAATTATGTCAATGTTATTTGGTAATATTATGAGCAAGAACCTTTTACGTAGCTATGGAGTTTGACTGCTTAACCAGATCTACCTGAGTGTTTGAAGCACCCAAAACTGATGTGCTTAAAATCACCAGTTGCAATTTTCTATCTTTCCATACCTAATTTCCTATGGGTCCTACATTTTTAAAGAGCCAAAGGACCATAGTTATCATCTACATTGAGTCTCTGCTGAACACAGATGATGACTGTGTCAGTAGGTCAAGGGCCAAGATTTAAAGGCATCATTCCCCCTAGTTGCTCCCCTTAATGCTACTAGATTTGGATCCACTCCAGGTTGTGGACTAAGGAGGACTCATGCAGCTGTGCAGCCGTGTACCTCCCACCATGGGCTATGGCTATAGCCAACCCTCCACTTATGGAACAAATGCATCTCAAAAGTTTTTAGTCTCCCTGTGCTGGTTTGGGAAGGGCATGAGGTGGGGAATGGAGAGCTCACCTTGGAGCCTTTGAAGCTCTAGTGTTCGAGACAAGGATTGTATTGCTGCAGCTTGAATCTGGATGCTGAAATACCAAAAATCTCCTGCATGTCCCCATGAATAACTGTTCACTTTGAATATTTTTGAGTGAAGGGACCTAAAAAAAATTGTATCTTGTACAATTTTTATATGAAGTTGATGAAGCAAATTTCCTGTTTCTTCATAATGTGTGCAGAGGGACTGACCCTGGTGCCATTTAATCAATTTTACACTTGACTTCAGTAGAAGCAAAGATGGGCTCACAGTGAATGCACATCCAGGGGAAATCACACATTTCAATGAAATGTTTATCTAATTTAAAAGAAATTCCTTATTTCTTTATTTTGACAAGACAGTATTCTCAGTACTTCAGGCTGGCTTATACATGTTGCCTTATCTACAATGTATTTTCGTAGAAAAATCTAAGCTCAGCTTCATCCTTTGATGTTGAAGGAGGTGTTTATCATGGTTTTACTTGGTAAATTCCTTCCAAGCCAAATGTACTGAAGTACTAGAGTGTCACACTGTGAAGCACAGTCTGAGTAGTTAATATTGCCTGGAGCACACAGGGGATAAAATGCTTTGACGATATTTATGCTTGCAGCTTTCCAGGTCTTGTGCATATGTACTTACAAACGTTAGATACCTTGCATGTATTTCATCAATGTTGGCCGTAATATAAATCTTCCTTGAGCAAATTACACAATAGTATCTACATAGTAAGTAAAATGTACCAATACATCTGAAAGTGTTGCCTGGAGTTTGAAGCTGTTACAAACATTATGATCCTAGACACTATTATTAACTTATCAAGGTATTTAAATATGTCAAATTAGACGTCTGACAGCAGAAGGCTGGTTAACATTGCAGAAAGGAAAAAAGCAGTGTTCAAACATTCCTCCTTACACAAAAGCTTTAGAAACAGCATTATGTATGGGTCCTGAAATTAGTCTGCTCAGGTCTGGTGTGCTTTAAAAGAACAATGAGTGAACCTCATGCATTTGAAAGTGAAGCCCTGATAACACCATTCGTGACTCCTCTCCCGCAAATCAGCCCTATGTGTGCTGACACCAGCGGGTCACCACAGCAGTGCAAGGAGGGTCTGCCCACCTGTCGTGGTTTAGCCCCAGCCAGCAACTAAGCACCACGCAGCCGCTCGCTCACTCTCCCTCCCACAGCGGGACGGGGGAGAGAATTAGGAAAAACCTCGTGGGTTGAGATAAACACGGTTTAATAGGACAGAAAGAAAGAAGGGAACAATAATGATAATACCAGCAAAGGAATGTACAAGAACAAGTGATGCCCAATACAGAAATTGCTCACCACCCCGTGATCGACAGCCCGTCCCCGAGCAGCGATTTCCGCCCCCCGGCCAACTCCAGTTTATGTACTGGGCATGACGTCGTATGGTAGGGAATATCTCTTTGGCCAGTCTGGGTCAGCTGTCCCGGCTGTGTCCCCTCCCAGCTCCCCGTGCACCCCCAGCCTGCTCGCTGGCAGCCCAGCACAAGAAGCTGGACTGTCCTTGACTGCTCAGCAACAACCCAAAACATCAGCACATTATCAACAGTTCCTCATCCCAAATCCAAAACACAGTCTCACACTAGCTTCTGTGAAGAAAACCAGCTCTATCCTGGCTGAAACCAGGACAGTATCCACCCCTTATTCCATACCATTTACGTCATGCCCAGGTCCTATACTTTTCAATACATTCCAATTATTCATTATTACTCTTCCTGTCTTTTAATATATACACACAGATATCACTTTCTTAGTCCATGGGCCATCACTTAAAATGTCTATGGAGTTCAGTCAGTCCATGACTCTGGGCTTCATCCATCATAGAAGTCTCTCAGGGCAGGGGAGATGGTATGTGGTGTTGGATTGTCATCTGGCACGGTCCATGTCCATGATCTGCAGGTCGAAGATGTCGGTCTCGAGGGAATTGTTGGGCGCAAGCTGCTGAAGCCAGTTCTGGTTTCATCACGGCTGCACGTTGCTTGGTTTCAGTGAAGCTCATTCTTCATCAGTCTGGGTGATTCTTACTGTAATACCATTGATATGCTAGATAGCAGCCATAGTAGTAATGTCATACTGAACAATTAACATAATACAATTCAAATCATTGACTGTTTTCACCCAAAATCAAGTCTCCTTGAGGTACACATCGGACTTCCCCATCCTTCCGCATTACCCACCAAGTGCACCCAGGTCCCTGGGCAAAGGCAATCCCACGAACGGGTTTGCCTTTTCCTAAGGCAGGAGTAACCCAGACTGTCTTCCCCAGCATGTTTCTCACATGCACCACAGGGACTTTATCCCCTTCTACAGTACGTAGAAGTTTTGATTGGGCAGGGCCGGCTCTATTAGTAGATCCCCTAGTGTTGACTAACCAGGTGGCTTTGGCTAAATGTTTATCCCAATGTTTGAATGTCCTGTCACCCATTGCTCTCAGTGTAGTCTTTAACAGTCCGTTGTATTGTTCAATTTTTCCGGAAGCTGGTGCATGATAGGGGATATGATACACCCACTCAATGCCGTGCTCTTTGGCCCAGGTGTCTATGAGGTTGTTTCGGAAATGAGTCCCATTGTCTGACTCAATTCTTTTGGGGGTACCATGTCGCCATAAGACTTGCTTTTCAAGGCCCAGGATAGTGTTCCAGGCGGTGGCATGGGGCACAGGGTATGTTTCCAGCCATCCGGTGGTTGCTTCCACCATGGTAAGCACATAGCGCTTGCCTTGGCGAGTTTGTGGAAGTGTGATATAGTCAATCTGCCAGGCCTCCCCATATTTATATTTCAACCATCGTCCTTCATACCAGAGGGGCTTTAACCGCTTGGCTTGTTTGATCGCAGCACACGTCTCACATTCATGGATAACCTGTGCAATAGCATCCATGGTCAGGTCCACCCCTCGATCCCGAGCCCATCTATATGTTGCATCTCTTCCCTGATGGCCTGAGGTGTCATGGGCCCACCGAGCTATAAATAATTCACCCTTATGTTGCCAGTCCAGATCCACCTGAGCCACTTCAATCTTAGCAGCCTGATCCACCTGATGGTTGTTTTGATGTTCTTCGGTGTCCCAACTCTTGGGTACGTGAGCATCTACGTGACGTACTTTTATGACGAGATTCTCTAGTCGGGCAGCAATATCTTGCCACAATTCAGCAGCCCAGATGGGCTTGCCTCTGCGTTGCCAGTTGCTCTGCTTCCATTGCTGCAGCCACCCCCATAGAGCATTTGCTACCATCCATGAGTCAGTATAAAGATAGAGTACTGGCCATTTTTCTCGTTCAGCAATATCTAAAGCCAGCTGGATGGCTTTCACCTCCGCAAACTGACTTGATTCACCTTGTCCTTCAGCCACTTCTGCAACTCGTCATATAAGGCTCCATACAGCAGCTTTCCACCTTCGATGTTTGCCTACAATACGACAGGACCCATCAGTAAACAGGGCATATTGCCTTTCGTTCTCTGTCAGTTCATTATATGGTGGAGCCTCTTCAGCACGCGCCACCTCCTCTTCCGGTGATATTCCAAAATCTTTGCCTTCTGGCCAGTCCATGATCACTTCCAAGATTCCTGGGCGATTAAGGTTTCCTTATTCGAGCCCGCTGTGTAATAAGCGCGACCCACTTACTCCACGTAGCATCAGTCGCATGATGTGCAGAGGGGACCCTCCCTTTGAACATCCAGCCCAGCACCAGCAGTCAGGGTGCCAGGAGGAGCTGTGCTTCAGTACCAACCACTTCTGAGGCAGCTCGAACTCCTTCGTATGCCGCCAATATCTCCTTTTCAGTTGGAGTATAGCGGGACTCAGATCCCCTATATCCTCAACTCCAAAACCCTAGAGGTCGACCTCGGGTCTCTCCTGGTGCCTTCTGCCAGAGACTCCAGGTAGGGCCATTCTCCCCGGCTGCCGTGTAGAGCACATTTTTAACATCTTGACCTGCCCGGACTGGACCGAGGGCTACGGCATGAACTATCTCCTGTTTGATTTGCTCGAAGGCTTGTCGTTGCTCAGGGCCCCATGTAAAATCGTTCTTCTTCCGGGTCACTTGATAAAGAGGGCTTACAATCAGACTGTAATTTGGAATATGCATTCTCCAGAAACCCACAATGCCCAAAAATGCTTGTGTTTCTTTTTTGCTAGTTGGTGGAGACATAGCTGTTATTTTGTTGATCACATCCGTTGGGATCTGTCGATGTCCATCTTGCCATTTTATTCCTAAAAACTGGATCTCTTGTGCAGGTCCCTTGACTTTACTTTGTTTTATAGCAAAACCAGCTTTCAGAAGGACTTGAATTATTTTCTTCCCTTTCTCGAAAACTTCTTCTGCTGTGTTGCCCCATACGATGATGTCATCAATGTATTGCAGATGCTCTGGAGCTTCACCCTGTTCCAGTGCAGTCTGTATCAGCCCATGGCAAATGGTAGGGCTGTGTTTCCACCCCTGGGGAAGTCGATTCCAGGTGTATTGGACACCCCTCCAAGTGAAAGCAAACTGTGGCCTGCACTCTGCCGCCAAAGGGATCGAGAAAAACGCGTTAGCAATATCAATGGTGGCGTACCACTTGGCTGCCTTTGACTCCAGTTCATATTGAAGTTCTAGCATGTCCGGCACGGCAGCGCTCAGTGGCGGCGTGACTTCATTCAGGCCACGATAGTCTACTGTCAGTCTCCACTCTCCATTAGACTTTTGCACTGGCCATATGGGGCTGTTAAAGGGTGAGTGAGTCTTGCTGATCGCTCCTTGGCTCTCCAGCCGACGAATCAGCTCATGGATGGGGATCAGGGAGTCTCTGTTGGCGCGATATTGCCGCCGGTGCACTGTTGTGGTAGCTATCAGCACCTGTTGTTCTTTGACCCTGAGCAACCCCACCACAGAAGGGTCCTCTGAGAGACCAGGCAAGGTGGACAGCTGTTTAATTTCTTCCGTCTCCAAGGCAGCTATACCAAAAGCCCACCGGTACCCTTTTGGGTCCTTGAAATACTCTCTCCTGAGGTAGTCTATGCCCAGGATGCATGGAGCCTCCGGGCCAGTCACAATGGGGTGCTTCTGCCACTCATTCCCAGTTAGGCTCACTTCGGCCTCCAGCACAGTCAGCTGTTGGGATCCCCCCGTCACTCCGGAAATACAGATGGGTTCTGCCCCTATATGGCTTGATGGCATCAGGGTACATTGTGCACCGGTGTCCACTAAAGCCTTATATTCCTGTGGGTCTGATGTGCCAGGCCATCTAATCCACACAGTCCAATAAACTCGGTTGTCCCTCTCCTCCGCGTGGCTGGAGGCAGGGCCCCTCTAGTCCTGCTCATAGTACTCGTTACCCACTTCTTGTAAATAGGAATCAGAAGTCCCCTCAAGATGATCAGAGGTGAGATCAGCTCTTCTATTCTTTCTGGGAAGCTGCCCACTGGAAAGTGGAGCGACGATTTTTCTCGAGGAACCTGAACCTCCTTTTGTAATTGTTTTTCCTTGCAGCTCGCATACTCGTGCCTCTAGGGTCGAGGTAGGTTTTCCATCCCACCTCCTCATGTCCTCTCCGTAGTCATGCAATTGAAACCACAGGGTGGCTCGTGGTGTGTATTCTCTATATCTTCTCTCTTGAACAGAAGAGCGCTTACTCCTAATGGCTGAGACACTGGTCCGTATGGGTGGAGGGTAGGGCATATCCTCTTTGAATTGCCGGAACTCCCGGGACAGTTTCTCTACAGCAGAGACGCAGGCCCGTAGGGAGGAAGAGAGACTTTCTTCGTATTGCCGGAGCTGGCCAGCCAATTCATCCACCGTTGGTCTCTCTCCGTCCTTCCAGGCCATTACTGCTAATGAGTTGGCATATGATGATGGTGCACTCCGTACAAACTTCCGCCACATAGGTTGCGTGCAATTGACTTCATCTGGATCTTTGGATGATTGTCCATTGTCCAAGTCACCATAAATCACTTCCAGCACAGCTAGCTCCCTCAGGTACTGGATACCTTTCTCCATGGTGGTCCACTTGCCTGGGTGACATAGAACATCTTCCTTGAAGGGATACCTTTCCTTCACACCCTCGTCTCCAGAGGCTGAGGACTCGTGCACCTTTTCCAATTGCTTTGTCAATGCCCCCTTCCCTAGAAAGGGATCCCAGCTGCTTGGCTTCCCTACCCTCTAATTCCAGGCTACTGGCCCCATTATCCCAGCATCGGAGCAGCCAGGTGACAATGTGCTCACCTGGACGACGGCTGAAATCCTTTTGCATATCTCGCAATTCACTCAGGGATAGAGATCGGGTAGTTACCATCTCTTTTATGAGTTCTTCCTCTTCCTCCTCTTCAAGCGATGACTCGCTCTCTTCCCTCTTCCGTACTTGTGATGGCCCTGCTTCAGAGCACTCTGCCTCCTCACTCTCTTCCTCTGGCTCCTTCTTAGCAGAATCTTCCTCCTCCCTTACTAAACGAGCTGACTTCCACTTCCAAGATTTCTTCTTTTGTACAGGGGCAACTGATACTGGGATGGGCTGGTTCTCTGGTTCAGCTGCAACAGTCTGAGTAGCTACAGTGCCCGCCGTGGGGGTTGGAGTAGTGGCAGTGCCTGCCACAGGGGTTGGAGTAGTCACAGTGCCTGCCCCATTGCCATCAGACCCAGAGAGCCTCTCTCCCCTTTGCACAGTGTTAAATAGGGTTCGGTAGGCATGGGCCGGGCCCCAGCACATGGCAATGATTTGTGTCTCCTTGGAGCTGCCAGGCTGACAGCATACTTCTTCCAGATATTCTGCTAGTTTATCAGGATTCTGCACTTGTTCGGGAGTGAAGCTCCAAAACACCGGAGGTGCCCACCGCCCCAGGCATTTGCCCATGCTGTTCCACACACCCTGCCATTCATAACTATCCAGCCTTGGGGTAGATCTCCGGGTGATATTCTTAAATCGCTTGCCAACCTTAGACAAAACCGAAACAATGTTCCCCAGAAGTAGCAACAGAGGTATTTTAACTACCCAAGGGTGTTCAAAATACTGAAAAATTATTGTGATGAAGGAGGAAATGTTATGATAGAGGGTAGCAAAGGTACCATTCTGCATTTCCTCCATAAAAAACCTTTCAGAGGCAGAAGTATAATTGCTAATCGTCTCCACAAGACTGTAGCCAAAATACAGTAACGGCTTTAGTACAGAGCTCAGATGATACCACATTAAGCTCAAGGTCAGTGTTCTAAAAACAAAATTCACAGGCGAGACATTACTAATCATTGCAGAGTACAGCAGCCCGCAGAAACCAACACCGATCCTTAACATGTACAGCAAAGACGAGAGCATGATGCAAATCAAATAAACTGATATTGTGACCTGCAACCGTTATTATCTCAAGCCTCGGGCCCCACGTTGGGTGCCAAAAAGGACTGTCGTGGTTTAGCCCCAGCCAGCAACTAAGCACCACGCAGCCGCTCACTCACTCTCCCTCCCACAGTGGGACGGGGGAGAGAATTAGGAAAAACCTCGTGGGTTGAGATAAACACGGTTTAATAGGACAGAAAGAAAGAAGGGAACAATAATGATAATACCAGCAAAGGAATGTACAAGAACAAGTGATGCCCAATACAGAAATTGCTCACCACCCCGTGATCGACAGCCCGTCCCCGAGCAGCGATTTCCGCCCCCCGGCCAACTCCAGTTTATGTACTGGGCATGACGTCGTATGGTAGGGAATATCTCTTTGGCCAGTCTGGGTCAGCTGTCCCGGCTGTGTCCCCTCCCAGCTCCCCGTGCACCCCCAGCCTGCTCGCTGGCAGCCCAGCACAAGAAGCTGGACTGTCCTTGACTGCTCAGCAACAACCCAAAACATCAGCACATTATCAACAGTTCCTCATCCCAAATCCAAAACACAGTCTCACACTAGCTTCTGTGAAGAAAACCAGCTCTATCCTGGCTGAAACCAGGACACCACCTCGAGAAAAGGCTATGCCTCCAGGGCTGGTTCTTCCAGAGCAGGGCTGAAGTGCAGTCTTTCGGTGATGTGTCTGTGCTGGATCCAGAAGGTTTCCTATCATAAATGTCAGGGTTTGGGGTGCAAAAACATGGTGCCCTGAAGGTTTCCCTTTTTACACAAGGCTGGGATTTAGGAACAAGATGTAGTATGTAGAGCAGACCCTACAATGTGTTTGCCAGGTCCTACTGCCTGAAGAAGGAGTGATGCTAGCAGTGTCAGAAGTGATTTCCTTCTTGTGATGAGCATCTGGGTTGAACATCTAGTTCACGGGTCCTGTGGCTGTGGGAGACGAGGCTGGGCACAGGTTTCTCTATGCATTGGCCCCACTGTGGGTCCCAACAGATGGCTGAAGTGGTGAATTTCTTTTAATTTTCTTGTAATTATTTTATCTGCATACCACCCTTCAGGTGTACTTGCAATACTTCTGTTTAAGAAAATGTCAAAATCTTTCACATTGAGGTAACTATTTACAGACGTTGTGAGATTCACAGAGAAACTGTGAGAGCTAACACCACTGATACATAGCGTGCTTGAAATGAAGGCTGCTATCAAGCCCTGAAGTGCTACCACCCAACATTCCCATGCGTTAGGGGCGGTCAGCCAGAGGCGACATTTGAAGATGCTGTGATTTTTCTCCAGCAGGAACAAATACATAGTTTCTCTCACGGTCTAAGATAAATATTTGACTTACTGATGTGTCTCACAGAATTTACGACTGTTGCATCAGCAGAGATAAAAATGCAGCAGTGATGGGTTAAAATCTCCTGTAACACGGTTTGGGATAGCAAATTTACTAATTTTTCTTTTCCATGTATCTTGGGAGATGCAAATACTCAACAGCGTTTCAGTTTGCAAACATTTACTATGACTGTTCGTAAGAGCAAATGGAGCACTGGGCCCTTACCGAGTTCAAATATTTCTTTCAGAATTAGGCCTACAGCTGTAATCTGTGAACACTGGAGCTAGGGAGAGAGAAAAGACTTTAAACCCTGGCAATTTGACTTTAAATTTAAGCATAATGAAGCAGAACAAAAAAACCCACAGATTTGAGGAACAGCAAATAAAAGGCATAAAAACTACTAATCCTTCTGGAAAAAACATCAGAAGGAGGAAATCTGCCACAAGTTCAGGAAGATGATCAAAGCATAAAGTCTCTGAGAAGTCTCTGATAGAAGTCTCAGAGAAGACAAGGATATTCTAGGGAAAAAAAAAAAAATCTTCTGTACACACAGTTACTTTGGAGGAGTTTGGGGAGGTTCCCACACTGGAAATCTTCCTTCCAGGCAGCTTATCGGATGCTCTTTTCCAGACTGAAATGGAGATAGCAAAGTTCATGGAACAAATAGGCAAAATGAATAACGTATCAGAAGGATCAACAGGAACAGATATGCCAAAGAATTTTAAAGGAATTCAAGGATGAAGTATTCAACATCTCAGCAGTATGTCTAACCTCTTGTTTGAAATTGCCTTGGTACCAGAGGTGTGGAAGATAGTAAATTTATACCAGTTTTCAAAGGTTTCAGAGGAGAAAAAAGGAACTGCAGAACACTACTGGGCAAAATGGTAGAAATTTTGAATTAGCAGCCACATTGGAAAATATGACATAAATCTTGGGAATAGTCAACATGTATTTTAGAAACAGAAATTGGGATTCAGTAGAGTAGCTCTGAAAATGCTCAGACAACAACAGAGCTGAGCAGAGGCAGCGAACTTCTCCCATACCAGGACAGACTGAAGAGGCCAGGGCTCTCCATCCTTGCAGAGATAGGGTAAGGGTCTATAAAAAGTAGAAGGTACATGGCATAAGAATATTGACCATTGTAATTTCCAATACAGGAATTAGGAACCATTCAATGAAGCTAGCAGGTGAAAATTTTGAAACAAAATTGTTTTCTTGTTTGTTTGTTTGTTTCCTTTTTTTTGTCATCTAATGGATAACTAAGCTGTGGAACTCTTTACCTCTGGACGTTGTGGACATTGAAAGTTTACAAGAATCAGCTGGACAAATTAATTGAGGAAGGAAAAATTCATGAAATCCCACTAAGTGTAAAGATACCTCCACTGAACTGAAATTTGTTTGAGACTGGCAGAATGCCCAGGGGAAATGCTGCTGCGTGTTTGTGCTGTGCTTGCTCTCTTCTGCTGCCCGCTGCTGGGGACACGGTGTGGAGAGGACAATGATATGGGGAAAAACAGCTGACCTAGTGCCCCTGGATATTGTCAGGTTCTTCTGAGCTTTTCCATTACATTGTCTCCCTCAGTTATCCATGCACAAATATGTGGAGGAGCAGATCAGCAAAAATATTTGGGTTACCCATTCCAGATGATTTTCGAAGGAGCTAAAACAGTCAAATAGTGTTAGGCACCTAAATTATATATACTCATTTACTGTCAAAAGAAATTATTTTCCTTTAAAAAATAGCATCAGCAGTGGCATTTACTCAAATGGAAGCTTAGAGACCTTGCCTCCAAGTGATACCGAGTCTATTACTAAGATGTTACGTATCAGCAAAAGGCTGTTGCTTCGTTGAGGTTAGATGCTTTATTGCGAGTGACAGGGCTGTGACAACGCAGCACTCCTGCCTACAGGCACGGGAGGAGGGATGTCCCTGCAGGAGGTCTTCTCGCCATCGATGTGAGTGAGGCAGTGAGGTGCCTCTTGGTTTGTGCACTAATATTTTGAAACAAAAAGAATTAGAATGAGGTGTTAACAGAACTAGAAGAGAAGTCTTTAGCACTTATATTTGTTACTGGTTTGTAAGGATTTTGATGCATTAATAATACAAACTAAGGATAGTTAAGGGGGTCTGGGCTCCAAACATACCAGCCTGTTAAGTATTCAGATAAGGATAAAACCCTGTAAACCTTAAATAAAGCCAACTAAACCCAAGTCCCAATGGGAAGATATGAGATTTTAAAAAAATATGCAGCTGCAGCTCACTAGAAAGGGAAATCAGGAATGTGTCTGAGTGACTGACGGGACCAAGGGAGCAATCAGCCTGCAAATGTTGCTGAAGTGTTCATAGAAGAAGACAACAGGCAGGAGAAGACAGAGAAGTTCCTGCAGAAAGCTCGTGGAAACACTCGATTGAGAAGTGGGGCGATTCATTGCACAGAGGTTAGAGAGGTAACATTTAAACAGTAAAATGAGAGAACAGAGTGGAACACTCAGAAGAAATAGAAGACACCTCAGGAGCACTTCCCAAAGTTGGGAAGACCATCAGATGCCACCTCTTATCCCACCATCCCATACTCTAGATTTGTTCCCTGTAGTCCCTCTTAAATCTCTTGCAGCCTGGGTCCTCACCAGTGCGTAGGTGTTCACACTGAAACCACAGCACACTCTTCATTTTTATGTCCCCATTCAGCTCGTTCGGGGGACGGGGATCTCGCTGCAGTAACGGCAGCACGCTGCTGGAAACTGCGAGTCCAGCCAGGGAAGCTGCAGGCAGCTGATGCTCCTACTTGCTAATTCAGTATCGGGGCACATTAAAATTGCATTCTTTGTCTTATAGTTCAGTTTTGGATTAAAATCAAGGCACTCTTGCAATGCTCTGTGGGATTGTATTGCATTTGCATGGCAAGGCTTTGGTAGATGGAGGGCTGCAGGGGTGGCTTCTGTGAGAAGTTGCCAGAAACTTCCCCTGTGTCCGACAGAGCCAGTGCCAGCCGGCTACAAGATGGACCTGCCGCTGGCCAAGGCCGAGCCCATCAGCGACGGTGGTAGCACACCTTGGAGAACGTATTTAAGAAGGGGAAAAAAAAAATGGCAACAGCATTTGCAGCTGGAGAGACGAGTGAGAACACGCGAGAGGAGCAGCCCCGCAGCCCCCAGCCCAGAGCAGGAGGGGCAGGAGGGGCTCCAGGTGCCAGAGCAGAGGGTCCCCGGCAGCCCCTGGGGAAGCCCACGGGGAGGCCGGCTGTGCCCCTGCGGCCATGGAGCTCCACGGGGGAGCAGATCTCCACCCGCAGCCGGGGAGGGCCCCATGCCGGAGCAGGGGGATGCCCAAAGGAGGCCGTGACCCCGTGGGCAGCCCGCGCTGGGGCCGGCTCCTGGCAGGGCCTGTGGCCCTGTGGGGAGAGAGAGGAGCCCCGGCTGGAACAGGTTTGCTGGCAGGACCTGGGACTCCGCGGGGGCCAGGCTGGAGCAGCCTGTTCCTGAAGGATGGCACCCGTGGGGGGACCCAGGCTGGAGCAGCTCGTGAAGAACTGCAGCCCATGGGAAGGACTCACGCTGGAGAAGTCCGTGGAGGACTGTCTCCCGTGGGAGGGACCCCACGCTGGAGCAGGGGCAGAGTGTGAGGAGTCTTCCCCCTGAGGAGGAAGGAGCAGCAGAGACCACGTGTGATGAACTGACCACAACCCCCATTCCCCATCCCCCTGCGCCAGCACTCCTTGCAGGAAATTTCTGGAGAAATTTCCACCACAGAGATGAGGACAGTCATCTTCAGCCATCTTGGACAGCAGCCAGGTGAATGCTCATCTACCAGTCTTGTGATTAAATGGACAGTTATTCAGTTGAGATAAATACAGTTCAATAGGTAAGCCAAAATCCACGCACGCAAGCAAAGCAAGGAATTCATTCACCACTGCCCATGGATGGGCAGGTGTTCAGCCATCTCCAGGGAAGCAGAGCTCCATCACGCCTAATGGTGACTTGGGAAGCCAAACGCCATCAGTCCAAACACCCCCTCCACTTCCTTCTTCTCCTCCCCAGCTTTATACACTGAGCATGACATCATATGGTATGGAATATCCCTTTGGCCAGCTGGGGTCAGCTGTCCCGGCTGTGTCCCCTCCCAGCCCCCCGTGCACCCCCAGCCTGCTCGCTGGCAGCCCGGCACGGGAAGCTGGACAGTCCTTGACTGCTCAGCAACAACCCAAAACATCAATATGTTATCAACATTATTTGCATCCCAAATCCAAAACACAGCACTATATCAGCTACTAGGAAGGAAATTAACTCTATCCCAGCCAAAACCAGGGCAGAGAGATGTTTTTCCACGTCCCCAGTTTAGACAAACATGTTGGAAAATGTTGAATCTTGGATATAATCTGTCTGTTGTGTTGTAGACAATGTATAAAATCTTTCTGTTGAGTGCTGTGTGGAAAGAGGGTTGGCAGACAGAAAAAAATACTCTGAGCAAGCGATGGTAGATTGCATGATAACTTTCTGAGCAGTGATAACCTTAATCTAATTAGTTTCCCAGTCAAGATTAAGAAGACACCAATGGTGTGAGAGAAGGTGAAGAAGAAACCCTTAATCTATAAAACAAATTTAAGAAGATGAAAGACATGCTGATGGATAAGATGCAGGAGAGGAGGGAAATCACAAGAAAAATTACTGTATGTCTTGTCAATATGAAAACAAAGTAGTCAGACCTTGCATCAGTAAACATGCACAGAACATAAAAAAGGGGGCTATATGACAGGTTATATATTTTGATATATTATATATATTATATTTGTAAAATAAATTTTCTATATATAATGGTTTGTATTATAAACCGTCATAACTGAGTGACCAGAAAGGGTCAGCAAGTTAAGCAAAAGTGGTTTTTAAAGTATATAGGCATTTGATAAGAATGAATGGTGTTACCATTCAGTCAGAGGTCACCAAGTTTCTGCTGGCCCTATGAGAAATGGAAAGATAAGTGAAAAGAGAGACTGAGGTATATCTAAATGAAATTTTTGCCCCAATCCATGTCTGCAGTAGAAACTTTTAAGAGGACCATTTCCAGCCTTGCCCTTCCCCTAGGATCTGTGTACATTGAGCTGCCCTTGCCGTGCTGGGTTTTTTACACAGAAAGTTGTCCCAGCAAAACTCCCACCGCCCGATCGGCACCCTGTGAAACCAGTGCTACTGATTCGCTCTGCATTCACATCAGCTGAGCCTTCCTCTCTGTTTTATATATGGGACAGATGGTCTGTTTCATGCAGCTCCTGTAACTGCTACAGCATCTGCTTATACCAGCACTGAGACGAGGTACACGCAGAAGGTGCTGAGCATGGACTTGCCAACTTGCTACAGGCATTTGCTTCCCAGCTGCAAGTGCTGGAGCAGAGCATGTGTTTATGGACCAAGCCTCGGCAGGTGGGACCAGGCCGGGGGACACATCTGGAAGATGCAATAAGAGTTGCAGAGCATTTGCGTGTGGAAAGGGGCGTTTCTAGAGCCATGCGCTGGCAAACTTGGCAAGAAAAATCCATTGCAGACAAACCTCAAATTGCATCGTTTCTACCTCTGATGAAAATACATTTTATTTTCAAAGGATTCTCAATAAAAACAAAGCACTTAGAGTTTTTCTCAGAACTGTTTTTGGATTGTGCTCGGTTGGTAGAGTTCACAATGATCAGCCTGAATATTTGAAATGTTCCCACTGACCCGCTGCACACTTTATTGGCAAAAAAAGTTTCAGACAAAATGTTTCACTCAGTACTGCCAAAAATGAGAGGTCTTTTGACACTGGAAAGAGGGAAGTCATTAGCTGGCAGCCCTGGCTGGCAAAGGATGTAGGGGCAGCAAATCCATATTGAGAGAAGCTAAAAACCAAGTTAGTGAGGCCATTAGTAGGTCTTTCTGCACAGGACTGTGAGTATGGCTTTGCATAGGATCTACCAGAAAGATCTGCTCGCTATCAGATCAGATTGGTTTGATTCAATAGGATCTAATTAAATTATTACATTTTTAGGTTTGTTGCTAACTGGCCACAAGGAAATAATTACAGAAATAATGATTTGCTTAAGCAGAAAGAAAAGACTACTTTTTTTCATTGGTAAAATAAGGATAATTATTTGCCCTGTTTATCATAGACCTGCAAGGCAGAAGCAAGGTACCCCCAAGCTGGTGCAGGGACATCACAGGAGTCCCAACATCACGCAAGGGAAGGCAACAAAGAACCAGTCTTTACTTGTGCCTTTTATCTAATTCATGTATTCATTTTCAAAAGTACATAAGTTAACACATGAGAACATAATTCTTGGATACACAAATTACTTCCACCAAATTTATATCAGCGTTTCATTATCTTGTTCCCATGGTTACACTATTAGTACAATTTAACATGGCATTTTCTTGCTAGCCAAAAATAATTCTAGCAATAAACCCACATAAAAATACTTTGTTGTTATTGTCCAGTTTAACCACTGGGCAAGGTCAGTATAACTCCTCTGGTCAGTGAGGTAGCTCTTATATATCAGTACACTACAGCGGAGGTTACTTTCATCTGGCACTGTTAGACGTCCATTTCTCTGGTCTTGGTTTTCTGCAAAGCTGGAAAGAGTTCCAGCTCAACAGAGTCAAGAAACTTGATGCAGTGGATTTCTTGAATCGCAGTATGTCATTAGATACCATTCAAACTGGGATTCCATTCCACATGCAGAGATGGGTCAAAAGGAAACTTTCCTGTTAGTGGATGCATTTGTGAACCAGCATGGATGTTGCATAGGCACAAATGTGCCTCCCCAAGTGGTCTGGAGAGATTAATTTTTAAAAAGGCAACATTGCAAACAAGAATGTTTCTTCAGAGCAATGTGGTTGTAGGAGGTGGGGTAGCTGTACCAATTTTGCTCCAAGGAGCCCAAGATGCTCTTTGCATCTGTGACTTGGTCTGCATTTCAGACTTCACTAAGAATAAAATTCACTGTTGTCTGATCAGTTGCATGGATGAATGCTAAATGGGGTTCTCATTAGGCTGAAAACATATTGCGATGGTCATGTTTCAATGGATGTGAATCAAATATTTATGTTATTAAGGCTGTATGGTGTATCTTTATGTTGTACTCATGAACCAAGGTGGGAAATGTTATAGGAGTAAGACTAAGAGGAAAGACTGTCTCATTTTGAGGGGCTCAACACCAAGGTAGCTGAGGTGCTGAGCAGCTGTGTGCCTCACCAGCAGCCCTCTCCATGCACTTTGAGTTAATTTCTGCTATTCCTGAATAGAGCGTATTTGCCTTGCCTGGGTATTGCAAACTGTTAGCACATTTTTGTGAGCCTGATGGACCATTCAGGGACTATCAGGGACTAAACCTATTCAGGGACTTTGAGATGTCAAATGCCTGTTTTCAAGGACAAACATTGTACAACATTTTAAACCATGCAAAATTAAAAGTGTAAACTGTTGGCTGCTATTCCTGCATGAATTACAGGTTTTCTCTGCAATCTTTATTTTTCTCTTGGGCTTAATTGTGACATGGTATTGTGTCTTCAGTCCCAAAAAGACAGTCTCTATGAAGACTGCTACTCTACAGGTTTTAAGGAATTTTGATCCATGGGTTTTACAGTCCCTGTATTTGATGTCTAAGGAGTTGCATAGTATCTTGGCGCACTTTCCTGTGCATTTCTGGAGTCCCTGTGTTTCCCCTGAACCAGACGCTCCAACCTGTCCTTTCCTTCATACAGCTTGAACTTGGACTTTTGGAGAGAATTACAGAAATGTTTTCTGTATGCCTATGTCTTCATCATCATGGTCAGGGAGTTTCTCAGCAGATTGAAGAAGGTGCCTCCCCAAACTAAAGTTTTCTAAAGAAACTGTCATAAACTGAAGTAAATTGGATTCACTGCCAATAAACTTGCTTGAAATAGGTCAGAAGCTCTCAGCCCCATCACTTTATAGTACCACTTTCCGATGCAAATCATCCTGTGAAACTAAGAAATGAATTCACAGGTGTCACTGGTAATAGATGTAGGAATAATGCATTGAAGATTGCTAACTTACTACAGCTAGTGATGATTCTGATGGACTGAGTCTTGAAATTTATATTTCCCCTAAACATTTATTTATAAAATTCAAGTAGTGTGAATGACAAGATACTGGACTGCTCACAAGGCAGACATTGTATTTTCTATACATTTATTTGAAGCTCAAATATCTCATACACTGTATTTCAGTTGCTCGCAATGTAGTGATAGAAACATTTGCTGCTTGATGCATTCAAGAATATTTTGAGTTGCTTGTGGGATTTCTTCTCTTTTTGCTGGTGTCCACCAGTAGAGTTAAACTAAACCAACTACTTCACAAAACAATTCTATTACACATGTTTTCAGCCATTATTTGTTTATAAAGAGAGTACTGGAAAAAGGATGTGGGGCTCCAGAATGTATGAACATTCTCGAAAGAAGACACAGTTACTGTAATCCCAGTTAAACTCTTTCCTCTGGCTCCATCTCTGGATCCAGTTGGGTTAGAGTCCTCTTACTCCCTTTGGAAACACCACAGCTCCTGGTTCATCCTTCTTAACAAGGTAGTGGGCAGCATGCACTTCTGGGGTTTCAGAGGTCACCCAGTAAGCCCTCAAGCTTCATACCAACTTTGCACGTAGTCAACTTTTCCAGCAGCCCATGGCAGTCTCATTGGTTTTGGTGGGACTGTCAGATTTTTCCTTTGACTTGTGTTGCTTCTTTGCCTTACATTATTATAGTCCTTTCAATGTCTGAACAGACATCTTAATTTCTAAGGCAGAAATCATCAGCAGTGGTATATTAATAGGCATATGCCAGAAATTTTAAATGGAGGAAGACCTCCTTTCTGTGACTTCTGGGCTTCAGTGATGAAAATCAGCACTAGAGTGGTTGTTTGCTGTGTTGGAAGTACTAAGGATTTCTTCACCTCAGAGGCATTGCAGCACTAGAGCAGTACACATGTAGGACTTACAAAAATGTTCAAAAAGGTATTACAACTTGGTATCATAAACCTAGACAGGAACTGAAATTGCATGCACATGCATGCAAGGATTTGCTGACAACTATACTGTTAAACTTTGCTGTATAGTGCAAATCTTGGGGTCAAGCAGCAAAATTTAAAAAAATAAAGACACAGAAATGTAATTCTGTAGAAGTGAAAAGAAATTCCAAAATTAACACTTCCAGTTAGGAATCGGTAGGAGAATCAGGATTACCAAAGCACCAAGGCAATGGCTGTTGCAGTTATACTGAACAAAATAGGACACTTTATTGATCAGACAGACTTGATAGCAAATGGAGGTTGCCAATATAGATATATTATAATAAAATATTCAGAAAGTTAATTCAAATTTCTTCCACATTTTTTCAAAGATTTTGTATTTTCTCAACTCTGGCATGTCAAAAGCAATGAGTTCAGGAGGGTCAGCAATCTCATAGGGTTGTCCGTAGGTAAAAGGGCAATCTTGCCTTTAACAGGAAAAAGGCAAAAGAGAAAAACATCACCAGTGTTACTGGTCTCATTCTCCAGGTCTTTCTCCCACCATCCTGAGCTCAGATGCTCAGTGGGAGAGACATTGCTGCCGCTGATACTTCTGCTGCTGTTGGCTTCAATGAGACATCAGCTCCCGAAAGGCAGTAAAATCCCACTGCCAAATGTCAACTTTAATGAAGCAGCAATGCGGCCGAGCGGTCTCGGGGCCTATTGTCCATTTCTCTTTTCTTCTGAGCAAAGCTGTTAGGAGATCAGGAGGAGCCGTAGCAGAGATAAGTGAAGAATAGCACCTGACAAGCTGTGCAGGCATAAAGACGTATGTGTGCACCTCAGGGGCATTAAAAGGAACTATACAAAAGTCGATGCCTTTATTATCCATTCAGAACTTGTCTTGCCTCTGTGCCAGTCCATTTGCAATATCGGCTAGCACTGCTTTGGAAATCAGATTTAAATGATTGTAATGACTTCAGTTAAACCTTAACATTTCCAGCTTAAGAACAAGGCTGCCGCCTTCTGCTTCCACCTCTCTCTTTTCAGAGGAGACTGCCCCATGTTGCTGCCTTCCAGTTGCCTGTCTCCACCACGTATTAAGTTCCTCCCCTCTGCAGGCCTTTATCTTTGCATTACCTGCTTCCACTTGGCATAAAGGTGCTTCAAACCCTGTCTTACTTTTTCCTATGCCATAAACCACCCTGAGATACAAGCATGGGTGCTCTCATTCAGAGGAGATGGGGAGCAGGCTGCAGGCTGGCTTTGGGAAGGCTCCTGATTTTAAAAAGGGGCATGAAAACAGTCTGGAGCTAGAGCTTCTCATGAAGAGCAAGCTGGAGTCCTCTTGCCCAAATCTGCCTTCTGGCAGAGTATATTGGGGAATCCCCCTTAGGAAATGAGTGAATCCTGAACAGATTTTAATACTTGGAGGATGAACCAGTGTCTCAGGAAGGGTGAATACAGTTCCTGCTTGTCATGGAAAGCATAGCATTTAGTCAATTGCACGTAATTTCTAGCAAAAAAATGCTTCACAAAAGACAAGAGGGACAAGAGCCTTCCCCTTTCTCCCCCAGCGCACTCAGTTACTTCTTTTTTCCTTGCTCACGATAGAATGTTCCCTCGTCCATCACGTCGTCTTTCTACTTGCCTTCAGTCACTTCCTCTGAAACTTCACTTTGTCCACTAAAGTACATGGGGAACACAAAGCTCCAAGTGAGGGCAAAGGAAATGTGACTGTCATGCCCACGAACAGGGCCTTGAACGCCTATAAATTGTAGGTCCTAAAACACTTCTCATTTCAACATTAAATCACATTTCCTTATCATGGTGCATTATATTCTGGGAATCATAGCCATGCTTTGGCAGAGAATGTGGCAGTGACCATGAACCCACGTCTCGGCGTACTGCAGAGATGTCTCACCAGTGGCTATTTCTCTTATCCACCGCCAAACAACTTCTTGAATCTCTCAATCAGCTTCCATAGGAGAGATTTCTCTGGCTGGCCAGCAACCAAGAGCCGGCGCAGGCATCTGCCTAGCAGCTCTTTGTACTACAGGTGTTTCACCGCTCCCCGGCTGCCACCTGGTGTGCTGAGTCAGCATCCTGCGCGAGCGCCGCGGGGATCCACAAAGATGGAGGAGAAGCTCAGCACGTTTAAGAAAATTTCCCCTCCCACCCCTCTCCTTTTATTTCATTTCCTCTTGCAAGTGTTTTGCATTTGTATGTTTCGCGGCATGACAGCCAGCAAAGTAGAGATCAGATAGTGATTGCTTGAGTTCTCGGTGGCTATCTTGAAATCACTGGCTCAATTGTTGACCACTGACCCATGCTATTTCAGGTACTGGATGGGTGAGTAACGCCATTTTCCAGTCATTTCCAGTGATGACTGTCAAATACCCTTAAGTGGTCATGTAAATGAAACTGAACACAACCAGGACGTCATACCAGATACTTCTCTGAAGCAGTAGACTGTGGGGGCTGATTCTTTAATGCATTACTAATATACTATTGCTGTTAGTGTGCTCCACAGCATGTACCAGGTGAGATACAGACAAACCCCTGCTGTCGAAGGCTGCAGTAGCATGGATGGAGATTGGTAACAGCGTAGGGAAGCCTTCCTGGTTGTCAACTCAATGGTTGCGCAGTGTAAGCTGAACTGGTTTCATAGGGTGTAATCGTAGGAGTCAAAAAAGTCAGCAAGAGGCTTTGCGGACTACAGTACAGAGCAGGGTTTATCCAGATAGAGAGTTTTTCTAAATTTATGGACAAAGGTAAATAAATCTGAAACTTTTCAGCAAAATGGCCATAGTGCTCAAACCTGGAGTTTCCCTTCAATGCTGCTCCTGCCCTAAGGCTCAAATGGGTGCTGTCTGTGTTGTCCTTGTGTCCAGCTCTGCAGCCACTGCAAAGCTCATATGCTGAGAAAGGTGACCATCCCAGGTTTCTGGTGTCTGAAGATCACAGAATCACAGAATCACAGAATCACTAGGTTGGCAAGGACCTTTAAGATCATCAAGTCCAACCATTAATCCAGAACCACCATGTCCCCTAAACCATGTCCTGAAGCGCCACATCCACACAGATATATCATGTAAGACCTTAAAATACTTGCAGTTATCTTAAAGGCCCAAAGTAGCTGAATTTAGCCTTACAGAGAAACACATCCTAAAAATTTTTAACACACTGATCAAACTCCATCTTTAATAACTATTAAACAACATCAACTTGGACAACTTAAAACTTGTCAGCCTGGCTACAGCTACTGAGTTTGTGCCAGAACCTCTCCCCCAACAATTCAAAACTGCCTTCTACTTTACAGCCTAAATGTGTTCCTGGACAGTTTATATCCATTTTTTCAGGTGCCAAGACTGCCATTCCAGTTAAACAGCTCTTCCCCCTCTCTGAGATTCGTTCTCTTGTGTTATACAGAGTAATCATAAAATTCTTCAGTGCACCAGCACCATGAGGCATGCAGAGATGTTTTCTAGGCAGTACTATATGTTTTTTTAGATGTTTTCCTCTCCTTTTTTGCAAATGAGTACTAACAATTTGAACTTATTAGTTTTCAGGAGCAAAAGACTGAAACTGTTATTTATTAGGGACTCTACTATAGACTTAGTTGTAGAAATTCCCTTTTCATATTAATGTCTCTTGCTTCTAAATGTTACTTCCACCTCAGAAGCCTGCAGAACTTTGCCATGTTTATCCTGAAAATGGTGGCTGGTGCACTCCCAGAATTCCCCACTCACCAGCATGTTTAGATTTTCTTGCAATTGCATTAGCTTTGTAAACAAGCTAGAGTCATGCACTTAGAATCATAGAATCTTTGGGTTCGAAGGGACCTTTAAAGGTCATCTAGTCCAACCCCCTGCAAGGTTCAAGTCCCCCTAAAGGGTCACCTTCAACTAGATCAGGTTGCTCAGAGCCCTGTCCAACCTGACCTTGAACGGTTCCAGGGATGGGGCGTCTGCCACCTCTCTGGGCAACCTGTGCCAGTGCTTCACCACCCTCATTGTGAACAATTTCTTTCTTATATCTAGTCTAAATCTGTGTAGTTTAAAACCATTGCCCCTTGTCCTGTTGCAACAGGCTCTGCTAAAAAGTCTGTCCCCACCTTTCTTATAAGCCCCCTTTAAGTACTGGAAGGCTGCAGTAAGGTCTCCCTGGAGCCTTCTCTTCTCCAGGCTGAACAACCCCAACCCTCTTAGCCTGTCCTCATAGGAGAGGGGTTCCATCCCTCTGAGCATTTTGGTGGCCTTCTCTGGACTCGCTCCAACAGGTCCATGTCTTTCCTGTGCTGAGGGCTCCAGAGCTGGACGAAGGACTCCAGATGGGGTCTCACCAGAGCGGAGTAGAGGGGCAGAATCCCCTCCCTCGCCCTGCTGGCCACATGGCTTTGAATGCAGCCCAGGATATGGTTGGCCTTCTGGGCTGCAAGTGCACATTGCCAGCTCATGTCCAGCTCTTCATCCACCAGTACCCCAAGGCCTTCTAGGCAAAGCTGCTCTCGATCCCTTCATCCCCCAGCCTGTGTTGATACGATGGGTTGCCCTGACCCATGTGCATGACCCTACACTTGGCGTTGCTGAACCTCATGAAGTTCACACAGGCCTATCCCTTGAGCTTGTCCAGGTCCCTTTGGATGGCATCCCATCCCTCAAGCATGTCAGCCACACCACTCAGCTTGGTGTCATCTGCAAACTTGCTAAGGGTGCACTCAATCCCACTGTCTATGTCATTGATGATGATATTAAAGAGTACTGGTCCCAATACAGACCCCTGAGGGTCATGACTCATCATCAGTTTCCATCTGGATGTTGAGCCATTGGCCACTACCCTCTGGATGTGACCATCCAACCAATTCCTCATCCACCGAACAGTCTACCCTCTTCCCAAGTACAAAACCAGGCTGTTGTAGCTGCTTGATATTTGGCAGAGAAGTCAGGACAGCTTGGATGAGGACTGGGAAAAATTGTTTTATGTCTCTCTTCTTTCTTTGCCATCACATTTTCAAACCTTTAATAAAGAAAGAAAAGGGCAAATTTCTATAGAGACCACAGTGAGAGACCCCAATAGTGAGCTCCTTCTTTGTCTCTTACCGCCATTTATTCTGCTAGATTTTCTTCTCAGTTTGATATAGACAACACTATTTTTGATCTTAGCTTTCTGTAGGTCCATCTAGCTCCTAACTCTTTGGCTGCTATTCCCTGTAGATATCCTTATTTATTGATTTCAAAGATGTTTATCTCTCAGCCTCCCCTTAAGAACATAGGCCTGGAAAAGACCTACTAGATCATCAAACCTAGTCCCCTTATCATGGGCAGTTACAGCATCATGCAATACCTTTCATAAAGTACATTACATCTTAAAATAATCTTGCTCTGATTAACTGGTTGTTCCAAACATCACTCTTATAAAGGTTAGAAAACACCAGCACCAGACGGCTCTAGTGCTTACATTATGCTGAAAAAAATTTCCCTGGTACTTCTAGCACTCAGGTTTACCTTTTCCATGGATGCATTTTACTGATGACTCATGGTCCTCCAAGGGCTGATCAACATACTTACATGTTTTCTCTTCTTCACTATTTGTCCCAATAGCCTTCTGCATTGATAGTGCCTCCCATCAGTGTATTTTACTACCAAACCTCTACTCTTGCCAAAGCTCCTAATGAAGACACTAAATGACTGACAACCAGGCTGATCCCCACGTGTATGCTGACAATAGCTTGAGGCGCCCTTCAAGCAAAAAATGCCAGATCCCCATGAACAAGTACAAAAAACGCACCTTAAATTCTCATGCTAAACTCTGTCTTCTCCAGGTTAATAAATATTTCTATATGACAGTATCAAATGCGTTCTGGAGAGCATGTTACTTAGCTTTCTTTTATAAAGTTACTGCTTCCTAGCTCTCAGATAGAACCATGCTAATGCCACCCCACTTTGTATTTCTTTCCATGTCTTTATTCTTTCCTTTTATAATTATTCAAAGAACTGAGATCAAACTGATGACTGAGCATTTGCTCCAATTACTTTAAAATTCTCAATTTTATTTTTCTAAAAATTAGGTAGCATGTATGCTGTTCTCCGGTACCGCACCAATAATTTTTTTTTAAAAGACCTTCCTACCACAGTTCAATGTGTTGGTTATTTCAGTATTTGGGGTTGGAGGGTCTATTCCTCCCACTTAAGCATATTACGATCATTTTAGTTTTGCTATGGGCTTGGAGGCAGGAATTTCCATTTCTGAATGCTCATGCCTATTCTCTGTCAGGGCATTGTCCTCCTGTACTCTGTCGTCCTCCTCATTCAAAAATGAGGCAAAGAATTAGTTCCTAGCCCCAGCCTCACCCCATTTTTTCTTCTTTCATTGTTAACTTAATTGAAGACTATTTGAGGTTTTGTTTCAATTTCACTTGAAAGATTTAACACAGTTTGACTTTTGGTAAGCTATCGTTTAGATCTGTATTATCTGACCTCCAAAATGTGTCTTTGTTTGCTAACTAGTCCCTTTACATATAATTTCTAAGGTCTGTCCTCACATCTTTTCTTTTTTTTACTTTTTCCAAGGCTTTTTAGAGGGATGGGTAATGAGGATAGAAGGAAACTGAGTTTGCTACTCATTCAGAAAGAACTGCAAGTACCCCTGGAATTTTATTCATCTTCTCAAAATACTTCAGAAAATTTACATCTTTGTCTGAAAGAAATTCAAAGCATTCCCTACAATTAAGTATGGACCTCTTCCTTCTAGTTAACTTGCTAGTTTCTGTAGCTTATCAAAGTTTGTCCCTCTGAAATATGCATTTTTTAAACCCGGTTTCAGGATAATTTTTATTCATATCCTCATTTTATTTAAATTGAATTGACTCATTGACACTGAAGGTAAGAGTATTTTCTGCTCTTCCTTCCCTTTACCAAAACCATGTTTAAAATAGTTTCACTACTTGGATCAGTAACTTGTGATGAAATATCAGCTGTATAAATCTCAAGCAATGCCTAGGCTATGTCATTCATAATCGCACCTATTCTCCAGTCTGTCTGTTGTAGCCTACACTGTATTTATATTGAGTTTATTCATTAATTAAATCTAGTACATTTCAGTATGCTATGGCTTGATATGGTTTGGCTAAAGACCAGGTTCTCCAAAAAGAAGTTAACATTAAATTAGAAAGCTGTAACACTCCACTGTGACAGCATCCAAAATAAACCCTTTCAATAGTTTTAATAGTAAGTTTTGTTACCAAGTGAAGCCAAGCCAAAATTGCATGAGACAGCTGTGATCTGACAGAAAACAAAGATGCAATATAAACAAGTAGTTCTTTCATTACTTACACAGTTCTTTTTCAGGAGACTCTAACATGTGAGAAAAGTGGCTCTCTGATATCCCCACATCATCAAACAACCTGGCTTCATGACAGTTGACTTCCAGGTCGTGGCCCTCTGAGCACATGCATTTGCAAGCACCTTTGTCATTCCCGTGATCTCTGGCGTGGACCTTCAGCCAACACAGAGAGCTCATAGCACACCTTCTGTGATACAAAGACATGTTAGAAAAATTCTGATGGGCTGTGACACAGTTTTCGTGTTATTTTAGACACTTTAAACAGAAAAATCAGAAGAAAAAAATTATTAGATCCCAAGGCCAGTGGACACCACAGGAGGTGATACAGCATATATGTAACTTTTGGCATGTACCTTCCTGTGGATGTCTGGCTACACCACCTCTCATATCTGTTTCATTGTAAAGAAGTATTTTTATCTCATCATCTATAATTTCAGTTTACTCATTCTTCATAAGTTAGTCATCTACCGCTGCTATAGCTGTTAGCAATTCGTTGTCATAACATTTCTAGGGAATTTTTGCCCACATGGTAATTAGGCCTGCATCCATTAATAGTCCCTGGTTTCCGTATTTTTTCTGGACAAGGCTATAAATACCTATTGCATATAAAGTGGTTAGAACACCAGAAGTTGTGATCTTTCACAAGGAGTCATTGGGATGCACCTTGTGAGTCACCTGCCACATACTCATAAAAATCTATGATACTCTTGCATTATCTTTATGCTTAAGTGAAGATTGTTGTTGTTGTAACTAAATTATTCATAGAACTGCATTAATCTCAAATTTTAATTATCATGGCTAATGATCAAAACTTGAAAGTTAAATGCTCCCGTGATGATATAACCCCTCACAGAATTTCTGTCTCTATCATATCAAAGAAATCTCTGCCCATACATGAATCCAACACTTGAGGTTTAAAACAGGCCCCCTTAGTGCAGTAAAATTTCTCTTACAGTTCTTCCCCTAAGTGATCTTAACTGAAGTAGATTGCACTATCTTTCATATTCTTTTCTACATATTTACAGCTTAACACATTCCTCACATATAGTATTACTTCATCTTCCCAGTTGTTTCCATCTTTCTGAACGACTCATGCTGTGTAGTGCTTGTCTTTGGGAATGGCTGTTGGTCAACCATACTTCTGTTATACAGCTTCACATCTTGCCACAGCTAATGAAATTCTTCCATTTTGCTGTCTAAGCATAACTAGCAGGTGTTAAAATATCTCAGTTATCTGTCAACTCATCCAGGTTATGGCAAGTCTTCTCTCCCTGACTGTAGCACCTCCCTTAGTGCCGCATTCCACAATATTCCTTTCCTTTCTCTTTGCTGTCCGGTCACTGAATATTTGCACCTATCTTTTAATACGTGTATATATATTCTTATCAGATTTGGCATCAAAAAGTCAGCTCCCTAATAAGTCAAGTGGACATAACTGTGTCAGGTCTTTTATATTATCACAGGAATGCAGTGGGATGTTCTCCTCCTTTTTCTCCTCCTTAACACTGTCTATGAATGTTCTTAATCCTGTGGAGAGGTTCAAGTTTGTCTACATTACCAGGTAAGATGATGTGAAACGAAAGAATAAGAAGATTAAAGCAGTTACTGCTGAAGCCTCTCACATCCTCATCATATGTGTTTGAGGGTTTTACTTCAAATGAGAACTAGTCTTGTCTCCTGGACCAAATGCCCCCATTATAGATGTTGTTTGAAGCTTTCTGAAGAAAAATTAACCCACAAACCTTTGCTCCTTCACTTGAGAGGGAGAGCATCTTTGGGCCTCTCTAGGAAGATCTGCTTTTGTCCATGTCGCTGAGATGAAAGTGGCACATCAGTGTCCTGGAGTAATCCCACAGGGCACCTCCCATGTCCCACATGGGAGCCCAGGACACACAAGTCCAGATATGATTTTATCATTCCAGCTCTCCAAGAACACTGCCCTTGAATCTTGAATTTTGTTTCACTTTCCTCACTGGCTATCTCACCCAACAGCCATCATGTGGTTAGCAACCCTGTGTGAGGACCACCAAGGTATCCTGCTTCCAGAGGAACTTTTGGTCTCCTTAGGGCACAAATTAACAGGCTGGTGTCATCTCCTTTGGGAGCCAGCTGGCACCACTCTGAAGAACCTCTCCAAAGCTGAAGAATGAATCTGGCAGTCTTCAAAGCAGCAATAAGGAGTCTTATATGGCATTTGCCTCTTTGTCTTGCACGAGAACCATTTCAGGTGTTAAGGAAGCTGTGCATGATTCAAGAGCCTTCTCCTAGGCACAGGTTTTGTGGTGAGGCCCACACATTAAGTCAGAATTTTAAGGTCCTCATCCAGCATGGAAGAACTTTTGGAAAGGAACTGCTAAGCTCCTCAAAAAATAATCTGTTTTACATGCACCAGAACTGTTTCTGTGAATGGAATCCATAAATGGAGAGAATCAGGGGATTTGCTTCAAAGTTGCACATTTGGTCCAAGGCAGAACACGAATGCAAACACAGAGAATTATAATCTCACTCATTAGTACAGTCCATATCACTCAAGGCAATCTCAGCTGCATGGATGTGCAGCCTCTGTGTTCACTCAGGACTGTATTTGTCCCTGTGTCTTCAGCCACCTCCCCTCACCCTTTCTTTTTTTTCTTTCCCAGGTGCAAGCTCCTGAAAGGCTGTAGTCCTAGTGAATGTCCCCTTAGAGTCCTCACCTTTCATTTCACTCTGTGCTAGAAGTCCACTCCACCAACACAGCTGGCAAAAACTCTATTCAATTTATTGGTATTTAATGAGTCACTGTTTTTGTAAACAACTTTTAGAAAAAAAATCAGAAAACAAAGAACCTCTCAGTTTTTGGAACAACCACGGAGGCTTGGAGGCTCTTGCATTTGTGGGTATGGAAAGAAAATAGCTGGTCAGTGTAATTCCCATCCCATTTTTTTGACTCTTTTTATCAGGAAACTTGACATTATCATACTCCACATGCAAGCAAATGGGGTGTGTTGTCAGGAAAAGAATGAAGACAAGAGAAGAGTCCTGCCAGTGGGAATTTCTCAGCACTGGTTTCCTGTAAAACAGTCAGCCTTTTTATAAATAGAACCTCATTCCATGCAATGATATAATTTTAATCTGTCACCATATTTGGCACAACCATAGGATCATGAACTACTTGCTTGCTAATTACCATTTGAGCTCATGCACAGATCATGGGCTGTGATAAGTTTAGCTTGGTCAGAGTCACAGGTCTGTCAGTGCCAGCAACAATTCAGTGTCTGTTTCCAGTCTCGGAAAGTGTTGTGTCTGCATCCTTTCATCCCAGAAGGTAAAATCCTTGGACTCCCTCTCTTAGTATGAATAATTTGTCTTGTCATTCAGAGCCCTAAAGGAAAACCATGTGGCAGTTTCTGTTAGCTGTTCATATGAGAAAAAAGCTTTTCAGAAAAGAAGGCATATTTAAGTAGTATTTATTAATTATTTTTTACGAGCTTGAAAATTTTCACCAGACTCCAATATGTAGGAGAAACAATTTGTTACTCCACGTCTTGTAAGAAAATTAGAGGAAGGACTGGAGGAAGCCCAGGGCCATCCTTACAAAGTCACTATTCCTGCCGGTAGCTTTCTCAAGCAACCAAAAGGAAGACAATGTGGATATGAGTCTTGTAATTTTTGCAATTGCTCAAATAGTTCTGAACAGTGTCAGTGACACTAATCAGTCATTCATCAGTTTGCCCTGCTGCTTCTCATAAAAGCTCTGATTAGCTACAGAGGTTTTAGGCTTGGCTGTCTGCAGGCTCAGGAGATGGTGCTAATCCCATGTATTCAGCTCACACACAGATGGCTGACTTCAACCAATAGAGATTTAACTTTTTCCTTACTTGAATCAAAAAGTCTACAGGAACTGATTATTTAAGTCTTTTCATTCAATAGGTGAGCTTTCCAATCCAAAAGTTTCTGAATTTATTAGAAGTGGATAGTGGTAAAACAGTAGTAGGCTTTGTTACATTTCCATTTCAGTCACATTGCCATTAGAGACAGTCAAAGTTTAGCCAAAGATATGGGACCCATGTCTGTGTTATAAAATGATCTCTTAGCAGTTTCACTGAAATTACCTAAAATGGTTTCCATTTTTCAAATTTGTATAAAACTGAAAGTAATTTCATTCTAGAGAAAAATCTTCTAATCCTCTTTAGAAGGAATAAAATGTAAAAATTTCTAGCAATACAAAGTAGATCTGTAGGTGGATTTTACACCTTTCAGTCTTGTAGCTGATAAATTAATCATTACCTGCTTCATATTATTGAGCAAGTCTGTAGTCTTAAACACATTCAGTGCAAAATATTCCTTCAGCAAATGAAGACTGGAGGTTCACTAATCTTACTTATGTTAACCTCTACAGGTAAAGTATGATTCCTGCATCTGAAGATGTCGGACAAGCAGTCATCTAGTAGAAAGCACTAAACAGAATAGACAGAGGAGATAACAATAATATCCCCTTTTTGATATCTGCCTTTATGCAACCACTGTTTCCCTGTGTGTCTTATTACCAAGAGAAGTCCAATTGCAATCAACAGAATGACTCCAGAAAATTAAGCAAGTATATCAAAGTGTGCAGGAACAGAATTCAGGAAAGATGAGTTAGCTGGAAGTCTGAGGAACTCAGCTGGGAAGCTGAGATAAGGGCCCGTATTTTTAATTACCTAGGTGGAAAAGAACAAAGTTAAATTATTTTTGGGAAGTACTAAGAACATATGTCTCATATGCTATGTAATAAAAAAACACAGAGATGTCAGTATTTGCTGATTATTCTTGCACAATTAGCAAAAAATCCCACATCTATTGATCATTAAATGAGCATTAAGCTTCCTGTCATTTTGAGGACGATTAATAAAGGTAAACTGGTTTTGGTAGTTGCTGTTATATAGTAAATCAAACTTTTGTCAACAGTTACGTGGATAAATGTGGACATTTTCACAGACACCAAAAGTAGCGTATTCGCTGCATCATTTCATTGAAGTCCCCCACAAGTGTGAGGGCAATGCTTATGTGTGAGAAATAATCTTTCTGGAAGTGTGCGTAACCCGCTTAGTAAAGCAAATTATTGTACAGTTTATCTCTAAAATCTTTGGAAGATCTTATGAAATAGTGTCAATGAGTTAAGGCAGGCAATAGGCAACTTACAATTCGTCCAACCTGCATGTTCTGAGTAAATCAGCCCTTATCTAATTGTTCTTGTTTCTAAGCCTAATTGTCCTTGAAAGTATTATAAGCTGTTATATTTTCACAGAAATTAACTGCTCAGGAAGAATTTGTCAAATGCCTTAGGTGCAGCTTTTATTCTATGTCAGATGCTTTCTGCAGACATGCTTTCAAGGCTTTGTCTACAGCAATTGTGTACCTGTCAAAAGGAAAATACCATTCCTGAGCTCTGTTTTCACATCTCTCTTCCAATATTTCATCACATTGATTCAGTGCAGGTATGTTTTTGTTTTGTGGGCATTAGAGCTATGTGCTTACGCTTGTCCAGAAAAGACAAGAACTTTTTGCAATTCCCAAAGCCCTGACAGCTGTTGGTTGCACAAGCTACTCTGTGTATAAACCATGTTTTCCAAACAGAGGTCTGTCTGGTTCAGCAACCATCTAAAAGGCCAAAAGCCACACAATGTATTCTTTTCAATTACCACATATACCTGCAATTCAGAGCACAGTGCACCAACATAATATTAAGACTTATAAAATATGGTTTCGGATTCATTGTATCTCATCAGCCATACTAAGAAAGAAGGACTAATGCTGGAAATATGCTTGTTTCCAAGTTAGAAAAAAAACATACAGGCAATTACTGAAAGCATATGGATTTTCTGATTCTCCTAAATGCAATAAAAACCGAGGAATGAACCCATTCAACATAACCTTTATTTTTAGATTTTTCTTACTTTCCTTAATTTTTTTATCCTATCCTCCCCTACAGAAGATGCCCCTAGCTGCCCTGGCTAGCGCTGCACTCAACGTTGTTTGCTTCAGTGAAGACAAGTCCATCAGCATGACCAAGGGCTGCAGTTAAGCATATCCATGCGCCATTCCCTTTGCCCTGATAGGAGATGTGCCATGAGTACCCAACGGCTCTGTCCCCTGCTATGCATGTACCACCTCCCTGTCACAGACCCAAAATTCAGTTCCGGTTGGATGGCACCTCTGGAGACCACCTGGTCCATCACCCCACTCACAGCAAGGGCCACCCTGCATGGGGTTTCCCAGGGAAAGCCATTCTCAAAAGCAGCCTGCAAGGTACAAGTCATGCCTTCGCTGCACTCCTTCAGCCGCGCCCCGGGACAGTCCCTGCGGGCAGTGGGAAACCACGTCTCACACAGGTTTTATGTTTAGAAGTACATTTGGTCCAGTCCTATGAGACAGGCATATTGGCATGTTTTCCCAGCCCATGGATTTTCTCAGCTTATGCAGATTCAGCGTATGGGTTTGCTTTTTTGTGTGTGTTTGGCAATCATGCGCCACCACCTCGGGGCACATTGTATCCTCCTGGGGCAGAAGCCATGGTTCTGCATCCCTATCACCACCACAAGGCCAAAAAAAAAATTAAGTTCAGTTTTTTAGCAGTTACCCAGGCTAACAGATGAACACCCACCCTTTGCCTCTGTTCCCACCATGGTATGGCTGTTCCTACCCAGAGCGGCTGGTGGTCGATGTCAGCTAGCTTTCCACGTGGGTAGAGGCTTTTCATTTTTCTTGGTATTAAAGATCGACGCTTTTTCGTGTTTGAGATGTCATATGGTGATTCCTCAGGTAAAACAGATCAGAAGTTGTCAACAGTGTTGACAGCTTCTTTTTCCTTGCAGAACAATGTCCTTACTTGTGTTTTTGAGGACTACAAACCTTATGCATAGAACATATTTCAGTTAACAAGGTACAGCCAACTGACAAACACCCCCCTTACCTCTGTGTGTAGCAAGCACTTAGATTACCAGAAATGATAGGGAGGGTTTTTTCCTCTTTTTCTCTCAGGTTTGTTTTGCCTGACCATTTGACAGTAATCCAGTGTTTCCTTTGATTATCCAGGTTATTAATAATTTTCCCCTTTTGTTTTGTGTGAGCCTTTTATATTACAATGAAGAAATCAGTCTCACCAGGAAAATGTGATTGTACTGATACAAAAACTGGCCAGGGATTCAGGATGTAACTTTTTTTTTACACAAGGTGTGCAATTGAAGTTGTATTTGTAGTTTTTATATTAAATACTTAATCACAGCATAAAATTCTGTGACTTCTTTTTAAATAACCTACCTTTGAAACTCAGGATGAAAAAGTGTGTTGCTTTAATGATAACTGTGTAGGTACTCATCAAAAGGAAAGTTTGGTCTCATTATCCCATTGTTCTCCTTTTCTTTTTTCTCCAAGCTGCCTGTCTCGTCCTGGGTTGTATGATTTTTCCTGATGGCTGGGATTCAGATGAGGTAAAACGGATGTGTGGTGAAAAGACAGACAAGTACACGCTGGGGGCTTGTTCAGTCCGCTGGGCATATATCCTGGCAATTATTGGAATCTTGGATGCCCTGATCCTCTCATTTCTGGCATTTGTGCTTGGCAACAGACAAGACAGCTTGCTAGCAGAGGAGCTCAAGTTGGAAAACAAAGGTAGGACTGCTTTAGAAACACTATTATTGGGTGGCCTCGAGGGCAATTGCTTAAAAACGATTGGTTTAATTTTATTTTATACTTAAAAGGTGGCATGCTGGCTTAATTCCTAAGTTGCCGTGAAGGAAGAAATGCAAGGGGCAGAGGAAGTTTTGCTTTTCAGCCTCCAAAATCTAAGAAAGCTCGAAATTGCCATAATTGCTGCACTATGCATGACTTACTTACCCTTAACAGTTTTTAGAGCTGTAGATGGGATGTTTTTGTGTTACCCACTTGTACACTATTTCATTAGCATTTAAGTTTCACTATCTCCATCTTTTTCTGTACCCCATGGAAGATTTGTTCATTTGGTTCCTTTAGGATTTTGCATTGTAATATGAATGGCTGCAATATGGCGTATGTGTTAGCACAGTACACAGTTAAGGGGGAGTGTTGACCTGGGAGATTGGCAATGGGCTATGTAATGGGACCACCTATACAGCGAGACACCAATGGACCTCTAATCCAGGATGAGAGCCAGGAATGAAGAAGAATCCTAGTTCTTGTTTGATTGTGTTGCTTTGAGCTCATTAGTCAGCTCACAGGAATGCTGTAGATGCTGTAGATGCTGTAGAAACTGAATATTCATGCAATGTGTTGGGGATTAAACACATTTTTACATTAAGCCCTTTGACACAGTCCCCCACAACATCCTTCTCTCTAAATTGGAGAGATATGGATTTGATAGGTAGACCGTTGGGTGGATGAGGAATTGGTTGGATGGTCACATCCAGAGGGGAGTGGTCAGTGGCTCAATGTCCAGATGGGGATTGGTGACAACTAGTGTCCCTTAGGGGTCCGTATTGGGACCAGTACTCTTTAATACCATCATCAATGACTTAGACAGTGGGATCAAGTGCACCCTCAGCAAGTTTGCAGATGACACCAAGCTGAGTGGTGTGGCTGACATGCCTGAGGGATGGGATGCCATCCAGAGGGACCTGAATTCTATAACTATGAATCTATGATTCTATGATTAAGAGCATGAACTATCTCAGGCCAGTAGTTTATCACGCAGTTTTGAGAAGAGAGATGCTGTTCAGCAAGTGTGTGCAAGTCTGGCTGATTTCTGCAGCCCCTTCCGCTCATACTCCCCCAGCATCCACAGCTGTGTATCTGATGTGACAGATACCACAGAGGGCATGTCCCTGCCTTGTGTTTTTAATAGGCCTGTTGTCCCTGGATCTGTCTAATCCCTTCTGAACCTGCTGATACTGTCACCTTCTACAGTACCATGTGGCAGCAAGATCCTGAAGCTCACTACTGACTGATAAAGAAGTAGTTTCTTTTATCTGTTTCAAGCTCATCCCCTACTGGTTTCACCGAGTGTCCCCAAGTGCAGGATTCTGCATTCAGCTCATCCAGCACTTTGTAATTTTGTAGGTTGCTTCTAATAACAGCAAAGATACTAGGAGCCCTTCACCACTCAATTGGAAATCAAAAGCTGTTTGGCAGCCTGTGTTGTACAAAAATAGCTGGTCTCAGTCCTGCTCGAGAAGGACCATTATCCGTATATCTGAAAGCACCAGCGTGCTGGCCCCAGATTGCTGAATTGCAGACAGTCAGCACACTCAGCACAAAGACAAATGGACTTGAAGATTGAACTTCACATACTATTCCAAACCTGGTTAGAGCCTACTAATGTTGTGGGTTAAAGAAAGTGTATGTTGCTTGCAATTGCATGTGTACATCTGTTCTGCAGGTAAACTGAGAGCATCAGTTTCAAGGACTATCCCTGTGGCCCTTTTCTGTAAGGATAATGTTCATCTGCATTTGGAAATTAAAATACTTATCAGAAGGGCATTCACAGCTATGCCACAAGTGCTTTTGGCATCAGCACTGTGTCTGATTTGTCCATACTATACAGAGCTCATGAACTCAACAACTACTTGTATCAAAGAACCTCATCTGTTTTGGCACCTTATGAGCAAGAAGCAGCTTCTAGAGACTCATCGCCTCTCACATCACTGGCACAAGCTCCTGCCAGAACATGTGGTCCTCAGTATGTCGGACAAAATCGTTCAGCAGCTCATTTTCCTTGGATTAAGTGCAGAAATGTACCACAGCACCAGCTTCAAAGCAAACCAGAACTCAACAAAAAAGGACCCACCCCACTTTGTCCTTCACAGTCAATCCTAATGTTCACCAGTTTTTAAACTGTCTTTCAAATGAAAAGACGCAACCTGTCTTCTAAAAAGAACATCATCTCCCCTCTTGCCACAAAAAGCTTCTGCTAGGCAGCAACAGGGCAAGTCTGAATGCCCCTGCAGCCTCCCAGCATTTCCCCACCTGCATGTGTTGCTTCTGGGCACAGCTGCAGCCCCAGAGAATTTGCAGGAGAACACAGTGGGAGCATGGGTGGACACCACCAGTGGGGACACGGCAGGTACCAGTGCCAGCAGAGCACCAGCTTTCCACTTTGCTGGCCAGAAATCAGTCCTTCTTCTGGCCTGGATGCCAGGAAAGCCTGCCTGCATCCTAGTGAGCAAGTATTCTACTGAGACAACAAGGCACAAGCACTTAATTCCTTCCGGTGGTCTCTGATCGCTGGACAAAGACAGGCTGCAGCTTGCTGTCCCTCATGCTGTGCTGATGGAGCAGGGCTTTGGGGCATGGTCCCTGCAGACCAGGGAGGGGTTTCTGCCCAAAAGGCCGCACTCCAAAGCAGGCACAGGGATGTGTATGTAGTACTCACACATTTTTGCAGCTAGCAGTCATTTGACTGTGAATGCTACCCACAGTGTTTAGGAGGATTATTTTGGGTTCATATGGCCAGGATTGTAAGGCAGGTTTTGTAATCCTGGCAGTGACTGGCTTCATGCTTGGGTGACCAGTTTGGGGCAATGGTCTGTGGTTAGAGAAGGTGTTGATTACTTAGACCATAATGATGAAGAAGCTGGTAGAAAATTAGGGCCAACACTTGTCCTTGAGTTGGCACCAAACAACCTCCTGTCTGTACCCCTGGCACACACTACAACATGCATGAGGACCTTGACGCTTACCCTATAAAATACATCCATATGGCCTCTTTTGGGTGAAGGGATACTGAATAAATACCTGCCAGCATTAGTCCACTTGTAAAGTATCCATGCATCTCTTGGAAATGGTCAGGATGCCAAAATACTGAAATATGCAAATATCACTAGCATGCCTCCCATATAGACAAGAAGATAAGACTGAGGATGTAAGCAATCCCAGCCTCAGCCTCCCCAGCTACTCTTACAATGTGAAGTCAAAGCCTTCATAACAAGCAGCCATGAATATTAAACACCCTCCATCCTCACCTTCAAGAAGTCTTCCTCCAGACTTGTGCTGGCTTCTGCTTCTAGATTAGCAGGTATGGATGAGGAGCATTCTCAAGGAGTCGTCCCTGGGCTACTGCTGTCTTCCAAGGGGCAAAAGGTGTGGCCTGATGGTCAGGACTGTCCTTTGGGTGGGAGCCCAGGGACTCCTTCCCCTTGGTGGTGGCGATGTCCTCTGGTCACAAGTCTGGACGTCCCATAGGCTGTGATAAGCAAGGTGTCCACTTATGGGACAGTCATGGCTCCATCATGGCTTTTTGGGATAATGCACCTGGAGAGCAACCAAAGCTGTGCCTGAGAGGAACTTCTGCTTGCCCTGTCAGCTCTTTTTCTGCTGCTGGGTCTTTGCCCCACGCAGGTAGATATTACTATGTGGTAGCTCAGCAGAGGGGAAGAGACAGTAAATTAAGTATAAGAGTCACAACCGTGTTCATTTATGCGGAAAAACCTTCAAGAACAAGAAATTATTAGGCAATGATGAGAGAGCTGGGCAGCTGTTTTCTTAATCAGGTAATAGTTCTGTCTGGAGGCTTCGTTGCAGATCAGCTCCCACAGGCTCATTAATGAGAGTCTGTGGTGGCTGTGCGAGTACCTGTCACCACAGCTGTTTCTCAGCATTGGTGACAAGGGAACAGTTAAAAGTATATGAAATGCAACAGGATGATAAAAAGGTGAGAAAATTACAGAAAAAGAGCAAGCTGTATTTCTCTGCAGACTTACCATGCTGAATTGTCCACCTGCTGTGTGCTTTTGATGACTACAGTTCTGTATATTTACGTAGGTTAATGAATGCTTGTAAGTAAGGAATTTGACTGTTAAAATTATTCATGGCAGAAGACGGACATATTTTTGCCATAAAAGAAAGTTTCCTTTTTCACTACATGATAAAAACAGTGCTTTCCCATTTCTTATTTGCTTAGATGTAAGAGTAAACTACCATGCGGGTTTCATGTCTGAGAAATATAACTCAAGTTTAGCGGACTTTCTTCAGGTTGTAGTCTATTTAATGCAGTTTCATCATCAGGCAAATTTTATACAACTCTCTGTACCTTTTTCATTTTAAAAACTGCCTTCTGATGAAAAAAAGCTATTTCTAAAAAGACTTTCATGTTATGTTTATGCCATTAGCAAAAGGAAGGGAGACAACAGTATTACATGGTTTTCTTTAATTCATAGGAACTAATGGTAATGACTTAAAGGCCTCCATGTTATTAAACTAATGGCATGCAGAATAGTCAGTGTAGTTGGAATTCATCTTAGCTTTAAGCTTCATCAACACCATTTTGACTGAGCCATCAACATCAGACATAAACCTTGATGTGTTGTGTAATGACATAATTTAACATTTTGAACTGTAATGTCTTAATGACAAAAAATTAAAGTTCTGGCCAAAGGGTGGAGAGACCAAATGAGAAGTTTCCAAAAGAAATTGAGAGTGCAAGGCAATTACTTTTATGGTAGAAAGTGGTAATATGGTCTGCATTATGAGTGATAAATACAAAAGCATTTGGAAGAAACTCCCCTGTTTAAGTAATATCAGTCAGAGCAGGTGGATGATGCACTTTGTGGACAGCAGTGGCTCTTCTGATGGATAGAACAGCTTCACATGGTGTTTATGTTTAACATTTGACTCATCCTTGGGGCCCATATGGTCACAAATAAGCAATTTGCACTAAAGATTTCCTGGAGTTACAAACCTAGGACTGAAATAGATAAAAGGACCAGAGAGATAGACAGGAGATTTGAAGGATTCCTCTACCCTGCAGTGATTGCAACTCACATGGACTCAAACTACACCACATCTCTCCCAACAGCCACGCTGTAGAGAGCTCACTGCAGAGCTCAGTGCGGGATGCCCAACCCAGGACTTGCCAGTTGGTTGACATTTACACCCTCATTATTCTCCGTACCAGTGCTACCAGGGCGTGATCCAGGTTGTTGAAGGCTGGCTCCATGCAGTCACTGCAGAATAAACACACTTAAAGACACAAGCTAAAGGGAAGTTGTTTCTTGGTGACGAAGTAGTTTTCTGTAAAAGAAAAAAAAATAGCCATGCACGGGGGTTTTTGCAACTTTGGCTAGAGAACAGTCTCCTGTGACAGGAATAGTCTACCCACATGACTGCGGCTGCAACAGAAAACCGTCTGCAAAAGCCCCAGTATCGGAAGCTGAGTGACAGGAGGCCAGCAGCACACTTGTCCCATCAAGGGACTACATGGCAGAGTGCGCATCAGTTGTCATTCTTCAAAAGGAAAATAGCTCAGATTACAACGCATGTGCAAATTGCTGCAAAATGGCAAAGCCCTGCTTATCAGCATGTAGTTCTCATGGCATACACTCACAAACATTCAGCTAAGTTGGTCAAAATTAGGTGAATAAACATGAATATTGATACCTGATTTAAGCTTTCACATGTAGCTGCAGTGCATAAAAGAATTGCCAACAGCCCCAGTAGTAATAAAGAGTACAAATCCAGTCAGAACACCATGTACACCCCTGTATACCCATGTTCTCTATCTGATAAAATTATAGAGTCCCTTTTTTGTAAAGCTGTGTACCCCCTGACTCCTTCCGATACACAAAAAGTCAGTGTATGCACCTTCTCATTTCAGTTAGCAAGTACTTTTGAAAAAAAATACTTTCAAAAAGAAAATGCAGGATTTCAGTTACTCTCTTTCCTTTTGTAGACTGGTATTTCTCTTCATGTCTGCTAGTCTCCTCCCATCCTTTCTAAAGACTTCAAGAATCACCCACCTAAGCCTGTTGCTGCTTCATTTTGTGGCTCCATGTTCAAAGTACTTACAGTTACTTTGAACTCAGAACCAATTTGGTCACTTGAATTTCCATTTAAGAAGGGAAATGTGGAAGAAACTCATCAGGGAGCGATTTGTGATGGGTTGCTATAGACAGCCCACCGCATGCACTTGCCAGGCTGCAGCTGGCCAGAGGAAGCTGGAACTACATCAAAAGGTTTATGCTCTTGCCTCAGAGGAGAAGTACTTAGGTACCCTATGTTTCAAAGGCAAAATCAGGCACTTCTTTGAAGCCCACAGCCATAGGTTCCAGGCTGGGAATTCCTGCCCCTCATTTCTAGCCTCAAAACATGATTCTCTGCCATGTCAGCAAAGTCTTGTCACAGCTGTGAAGAGCTCACATGTTCTCTTTCAGCTTCAACCGACAAGTGGCTCATCTATTATAGCATCACTGCAATTATCTCTGGTTGTTAATTTCTTTGTCTAATTACAACCTATTTTCCTTCAGGTATCACCTCCACAATGAGCTACAAGGAGCTCTGAGTATAAGAACAGTACACAAGTAGTACAAGACATTTTTCATCTAGAAACCTGCAACTAGAAGCCAAACTAACAGATTTTTTTTATAAATTTTTTTCCCCAAAATTTTCTGCCTTAGGTAATGACAACCATTGCCTGTGATTTCAACTATATAAATAACATTTTAAAAAGAGAAACTATAAAGATAAACATGGAGAATTCATTGTGTGGCATCAGAGGGAACTTCATCTCTCCAGGGTGAAGATTCTCATAGCACTGCTGTAGGATCTATCCCAAGGTATGAACTTTCATCCAAGAACTGTATGAACAGTCATTGGATCCAAATCCAGGACTTTCCTTTGCACTGCCTTAGTGTCATGCACTCTCTTGCCTGATGTGTATGGAATTCTGTCACACAAAGCAAGAACAGCTCCAGCCTGGGGATTTTGGGGCCCCTTACTCCACAGCATTCTACAGTATGTTGTGTAGGACACTGTTGTTGGAGATCAGAGATGGAAGTCTGAGAACCTCTAACTTGAGGAGTGAACCTCCTCAAACTAAGGCAGGCAGAAAATCGAAGTATTTTCAAGGTTTTAGTAGAAACTGAAGGGAAGAAACTGGGAGACCAGAAGTCAAGGTTCTTCAATACAGACTTAGAAGATACTTCTGGGTCCTCTTTTTGAAAATGTCTATTTTGCATTTACAGGCGTGTGAGAAGCACATGCATATGTATGTGAGAGGCTGCTTAAATTTTGCTATTGGTATTGAGTGGCAGCAAAGTAGAAGCCTTGGAGCGGTGTTCAGAATAGCTGAGTTTGATTCTTGGTTCTCTTATTGAGCTTGGATCTATCATATGATTTCTTCATTTCTCTGTCTTTTAAATGGGGGGAATGAGACTGGCTTTGTTGATATGTCGTGGTTCAGCAATGGAAGATGAATTAGAAAAGATAAAAAGTGGTGGAATTAGTATTAAAGTATGTATTCTGAGACTAAGTCATGATTAAAGTATTTTATCAGGGAACTACTTTAACAGTGTGCTAAATGATGATACTCTTAAGGGGAGGCAAATGAGGCATCAAAAGTAAAAGTCAAAAGCTGATTAAAATACCTTATTATATAAAGGTCAGTCTTGCAGTAGTGCTGATTGATACATCAGCTGATCCAACAGTCCCTTTCCAACTCTACTTTCTATAATGATTAAATAAAATTAGTCCTAAGCGTATGAATTAATTACTTAACTGAAGAAGTTGGAGACAGTGAATAAAGAGTCCTTGTTCCCCACTGATTAAGAAAGGAGAAACATGGGGAACTGCTTTCTGTCTCATAGAAAGTTGGATCCCACTTGCTGTTACAGTCTGTAAGGAGTCTCATACAATACCTCAGTTACAGAAATTATCATTCCATGTAACAAGCTCATGATATGAGGGATCAAGTATAGGGACTTAAAGGCATGCTGGTAGCAAAAATCTAGGCAGCCTCAAAAAAAATGCTCCTTAAACAGTATAGGGGACTCAGTGCATTGTATGGGCTCTATGCCCAGCTGAAAAATTCTGTAGGGCAGCAAGGCATAGAGGGGTTGAGCATTACAAAGTGGAGTGATATGATGCATGAGAATGGGGCATGAAGTCATTAGAAAGTGCTGTCACAAGCTAGAATAAATCGCTAGGCTGGTCAGGACAAGTCCATACAAAGCCTGGACAGATCTGGAGATCCATGTTTTTTACTTAAAACAAAGCCTATGGCCTGTTACAAGCAATACCGTATTTACTGAGCTAGAAAGTGACAAGTCTGACTGTGCCATCACTAGTAGTTGCATTAGAAATGGCATTTTGAAGCTTGGACAAAGAATCAGAACTATTTCACAATACATAGATATATAAAAGGGTATTATCTGGTATTTATTTCATTCTGGGTAGGGCTAATCACACACAAAGGTTATCATACCCCACCCTCCACACCTTCTTCCCTACTGATAGAAACATTTTTAGGAAGAACAGCAGAGAACGGGGGAGCTCATGACTCAGCTGTTCTTGCATGAATGTTTCTGGGCAAAGTGTTAATGTAGACTAAAAAATCAAGGCAGGTTTGTGCCAAGAATCTGGACTGTGACTGGGAACAGCTGATGTATGAGGACTTTTCTGCTGCCCAGTCCAGCCTGCCATTTCAGAGAGATGCCCAGGCTGTCCATATGTTTACACCAGCCCTAATGTCTTGTCCTTGCACACAGAGGAAGCCTGTAGAACTGAGCTGCAATTGTTCCTTGTTGAAGTAAGTTCCAGCAATTTTGTTGGAAACCTTTCTCATTATGTAAAAAGTCATTAGTTTCATTACCTCGTTTCCACTGTGAATTTGTTTTGACTCTTCTTCAGCAGTTTCATAAACCAGGATCATTTTCTATCTGCAAACAAAACATCTGAAAAAAAAATACAGGTAACCTCTCTCTTACTGGGCAGAGTGTCAACAGAAACAAAGGGTGCTGTCCAAATGAAAGCAAGGCAAACAGCCCTGTTTTCCAAAGTTATACCCAATGAGACATATAAGTCATACCTAATGAGATATTTGAGGTATCTGGCTTTCTGGTTTCTGTTACAGGTAGCGTCCAAGACCGCTTACTACAGTAACAAGCAAAAGTTGATCTGTTTGGTGCTGGCAGAGTAGCTTTTTCTATTTATTCAGTCATTATTATATTGCTTTATTCTAGAACCTTGAAACTGTTCCTGTTACTTCTGGACTACTTCCAGAGTTGGTCTGCACTTTCTGTTGAAACCCTCGTCTTCTTCTGAATGACAAGCTTGGTGGACTCCAGTTTGTTGTTCCCTCTGACCTCTTCCTGGATTCCTGGGAACCCTGGCCCTGGGAAAGGCCCAGACTAGGGCACCCACATAATTTAGTTCTTTGGCTCTGGGATGACCCTATCAGGGACAAGTTTGCTGTGACTGAAAGTTAGCGTTCTGCTCTTGACTTCCAAGGTCTTTGTCTGTTGACTTTGATATGTCTATACAGTTTTACTTGATACGATACCAGAAAACAGCAGCGGAAGAAGAAACAGAGATGTGACATTCATGAGTAATATTGCACTCAAGATTGCTATAGGTGTGTACTAACTTCATTTGCTAGAAAGGAACACAACAGATAACAAGTGAAATTATAATCCAAAGATATTTTATCATGGTTTTGCCTATCTCTAGTGTCTGGAGGATATAGTTTTTCTTAATTCATGTTTTCAAATTAAATAAATTACTTTGTTCATAGCACATGGTCCATGTTATTATGTGTAATCTTTCAGGCATTTGGCATGCAAGAACTCCAGCTGTCAGAAATCATTTTATGCACCTACTTCAAGAGCATTTAGCATGAAATATACTCTACAGTCATGGTAAAACTGAAAATAGAGGTTTAGTTGCAATCCCGTTTGACTAAACGTATTTACAACACCACAGCACATTTGATTTTACAAACCATCTTCACCTTAGTTTTGTAAATCTAAACATTTTCAGGATCGTAATGAGCTGACATGAGGGTGTCGTTGAACAAAGTTATTAATCTCAAATGCTCTTTCATCTCAAAGCACTTGCACCCTTCTAGGTGGCAACATTTGACATGAGACAGACCATTGCTCAGGTTCCTGTATGCTATTGCCCTCAGTTCCTGCCTTCTGATGTTCCCAACTGATTTTCTCTTAATTACTGAGTGTATTATTCCTGTCTAGTATATGCACGCTGAAACCAAAACTCACTGCTCTTTGTATAAATCCATGTCTGAGAGAGGCTGAAAGGATCAGCATGATCATTGAAACTTCTCTCCAATATCACACAGGCTGTGGGATGGCTGGATTCCCCTCCAGTTTATCAGCGCTGCATAAGCTGTGGAATCAGAGCTGGACACTGTTCCAGGAGTGGTTCTGACTTTGCCATACCCAGAGGTGTTACAAGCCCTCTTCTTCTGCTCAGTTTCCTTTTCTGCAGCCAAGACACTCAGTAGCCCTTCTGCCTGCTAGCACTGCTCCAGCTCATGTTTAGTTGACTTCCCACATGGTCGCTGTCAGTGTGTGGCTACATTTCTTGCTCTTTGACGTATCATTTTGCATCAGGCCATGCTTATAGAATGAGCCGTTTGGTGACGCACATGAAGACTTCTTTGGTCCTCTTCACCGCAGCAGCTGAGAGAGAGAAAACGGACATTGCTGCTGGCTCCCAGCAATCTGGAGAAAATCTGGATGTTGTAGGTCTATCTACTCCTTCTTCCTCACTAGAAGGAGATGAATAGATGTGGAAAAGAAGAGAAGACCAGGAGCCACCTTCTTTCTTTTCTACATATGCGCTGAATTCAGACACAAAATCATCCCAACATAAGCCCTGTTCTCTGAATAAACAGTGTCGGAGTACTTTGTGCCTCCCTATGACTTTGTTTGCCTTCCTTCCCCACTCTTCCAAGGTTTTCATAACCTCTCACTGCACTTGGACAGTTCAGTCAGTAAAGGTAGATCTTTACAGTATGAATACTCCCCACTGTCTGGTATAGCTGAAGACCCTGAATGTCCACTCTAGGGTCTAACAGGTGGACAACGTCTTGAAATACTGAGTAAATCCACCAGCATTGCTACCAGCAATGAGGTGTAAAGGTAAATAATTCTTGCTTCCTGAACACAGAGGCAATAGTTTAGCTGTACTTTTTACATTGCTACCATAATAATATATCTGAAAGATAAGTGCACATTGGATAAGAATTGAGAAAAATAGCAGTGTTATGTAAATGTCTGCTCAAATAGATGCATCTGGAATCTCTGCAGAGTACAATAGTTGAGTTATTTAGTGGTTATTTCAAAAAGAGCACATTCAGAAACCAAATTAGATTGGCATAGCTAAAACAGACTAATTTTATACAAAATGTTTACTACTATTCTTTTTATTTTTAAGTAGATTATTGAACCAAAATCCTCAAAGCTTTTACACTGGGCATGTTGGATGTGATTATGCAGTGGGGGGTTTTTCATCCCGTGAAATTTTAGAGGGTGGGAGTAAATTGAATCCATTAGAGCAATTCATACACTTTTAAAACGGTCATGAATCTTACTTGTACTAATCCTTGAGCGCAGAGTTTCAAACAACATTTTTCAGGTGTTTTAATGACTGATGTGTGTCGAATACATTCACATTTCCTTTGAAGATCTATCATAACACTCTGACAATAACAACTGGCTGACCCCTTGCAAATAAAACTCTGATAAAGCAATAAAGATCAGACATCATATATCCTACAGAGACAAATATTGGTCTACTAGAGAAAGTGGAAGTGTACTAGAAATCATTCAATGTGTTTCAAATGTTAAGGAGAAAAAAACATTGTCAAAGAGTTGATTGGAAATTTGGTACAGAAACCATGCTGGCAAAGTATAAAAGTGCCGTACTAAGGAGAACAGCCACAAAAACACAGTACTTGCATCATTAATGGAAACTCTGGATTTGGCAACATGGAAAGAAGTAATGCCAAATGGTTAAGGAGCAACTTTGCTTGGGACAATAAAAATTTGTATCAGCGCTAAGGCTGCATTTCTGTGCCCTTTCAGAACTAGCATGCAGCATCTAATTGCTGAATTTAAATGATAGCTGAAAACCTCTGAGCATTCCCTGTCATGTGGCCTCAGCACTTCCAAGCAGAGGCAGTAGCTGTCTAAAGAGCAAAACTGCCCTCCATTGTTCTGCCTCAGTTTGATAAGTATGCTCCCTGCTGCTCTGTAGATGTTAATTCTCAGCCCATATGGACAAAGATGACATGTTATTAAGTACAATAAATCTTCCCGTATAACCATCAGCCCAACTATTTTCCTGAAGAGGACTGACAAGCTTATCTTAAATAAATCCCTAAAAGGGCTCTGTGAAATGATTAGAAGTTGTATGTTTACAATGATGCCAGAAAAACAGCAGGTTTATACACTGATCAATCATTTATACACTAGTGAGCAGCTGGCATCCGAGGCTGTGTCTGCTCATCTATCTTTTCACAAAGGTTAGAGGTAGTAAAGTTGTACTCAGACACGAATATAGGTATAAAAATGTTCTAAAAATGCTAAGTACTGAGGATTACAGCATGAACAGAAAGGATTTCATATTTCAGAATAATTTCTATATAAGATCCTGATCACAAACAATTTGCCAAGGTGTGTCAAAAAACTTTTGTGGATAAGGTAATATTGACCTTTGCTGTCTGTACTATGGGAAGTGTTTTTTGAAAGAACAAGCTGGGAACCTCTGGAGAAGCTCTCTGGGTGTGAAGAGCAAGTCCAAAGGCCACTGCTTAGGTCTCTGGCTCTCATAGGGTGTCCACTTTGGAAGGGACCAATTCTCCTCATTTCTCAGCAAAGACTAGATCTGACTCTAGTGAAGAAATATGAGGAGAAGCCCAGGAAGGGAAGTTCATGATGCTATGAGATCCAGCAGGAAAACAGAACAACTGGTGGTATGGGTCCTGTTGGTTCACCTGACAGGGTTAGTGGCATCTTTGTATTCTTTCCCTTTCCACCAAATCCTTACTTTATGCCTATGGATGTGAGCGCGCATGCTTTCAATGGTGCCATCCTCTCAGCTTCTGTACTTCTCACTTCACAAAGTGCCTTCTTTAGTGTGCTCTTACAAGCCTTGAAGCATAGATGTTTGTACATGTATGGGTATCAGGAACACTCAGGACCCTTCAGAGCACTTGGGAGCACAGGGACAGTTACCACGGCAGGGAAATAGAGCAAGCACTGAGAGAGGTCCTGGTGGCCGGTGACATTGGTCCCTGCTATGGCAAACTATATGCTGCTTAGATTCTTTTTTAATATTCTGGAGCTACACCTAAAACCCGTCAGATTAGTTGAGCACCATATATCCCTGCTAAGCCTGCATTACGGTTTGTCCCATTGTTCTTCAGAATATTCTCTAAAGCTCTACATAGCATTGAAATCACAGTTATCATCCTGTGTTTGTGTAGACCTGTAGTTAGGTTGTCTTCTGGCATAAATTAAGGCCCTCATTGAAAAAGTTGCAGAGAGAGAAAGTATAATCTCTTTCAAACTAGGCATTTATAATAAATAACATTAAACAGTCCATTTTCTTTTCTTTGTCAGGTTTCCTGGGCTGTGCCTCAGTTCCACCTTGGTTGTCCTTTCTTCTTGTTGTTCGCTGCCTTTCTCCCCTGTCTTTTCATAACTCATGTATTTGTATCCCATTTGCTTAGCAAATCTCTTTATTTCACTTTTATTTCAGACCTTCAGCTTTCATAATCCCAGAACTAGGTGTTTTCTCAATTTATGTTTTCATAATTACAGAAAAAAGATTATATCATAATTTAAGCAGATGAAAACTGGAAGATAAAGGAATTTTTTCTGGTTTTTTTAATGTATGTCTAGTATTACTTTCTAAACTTTAACAGTAAATGCATTATTAATGATATTGTCATTCTTAGCCTGCTTGGGAAGAGGAGGTAAATGTTATCATATAGAAAGTATACGTGGGCTGTTATAGCTATCACTCGCATCAAAGGCCACTGCATTGACAAATTCCATTTTTTTAACAGGAAAAGAATGCAGCAATTCATCACTTGTCCACTCTAGTTAATGTTTTGTGCCTTTTTTATGAGTGGAATTTGTGAACTGGCTAGGTTTGACAGTTTGAGGTACTTGGTACTTTTCATTTCTAGATCATTGACTCAAATATAGCACGAATTTGATGAAAAATGACCGAAAATTTAATCTGGAGGATGACTGATGGCTGAAGTATGTAAAAAAATGTTGGTTTCTGCTCAGCTGATAGTAGATGGATGCCAATAACAAAAAAATACATGTATCTTAACCCTGTACTAACAAACATTCTAACTAGGAAGACTCAGAAATGAATGGAGAACATATCTACCTTTGGATGCCTTCATCATTGGACTCCTAACTTTAGCTATTTAATACCTATTTCCAGAATTGGAATTTACCTAGACATGCCTCTCAAATCTCTGAAAATTGGGTTGTCAGTATCAAATATCATGCACCCAAAAAGTAAGGTTTCTTCTGAAGAATGATAACTGCTTGCTCCTGGCAGGACTGTCCTTGCAGATTGGGCACATGATGGAGATGGGAGTGGTGTGAATATATTAGGAGAGAGCTGATGCATTTTGGCAGCACTATGTGGTAGAGCCAAAGGTCAACTTTTGATGGCTTGTGTCTGCCTTGGAAAGTACAGCAGTCTCTTTGTATTCCCACTCCACCTTACCATTTGAATCCTATTGAATTGACAATGTGAATTAACCTAGTATTTGACACTTCTTTCTCTAAGTTTCCAACATATTTAGTCTCCAATGATTACAATTTTGCTTTGTCCGCTACTTTCTGGTGACAGATTAGCTCCCAATTCCCAGTGAACATAACGAGGTATTCAAGGTAAAAATACTCCTCATTCTGTGCTCCACTGTCCCATCTGGAAAACTTGATTCCAATTTTTAAATTTTAAATTCTCATTTAAAGGAAGAATTTGAGCCTTGTAACACTGAATGGCTGGTCCTCCCACCCTTCGAGGACTGCGTGAATATCATAGAATCATAGTATCATAGAATCATAGAATCACAGAATAGTTTGGGTTGGAAGGGGCCTTTAAAGGTCATCTAGTCCAACCCCCCTGCAATAAGCAGGGACATCTTCAACTAGATCAGGTTGCTCAGAGCCCCATCCAACCTGACCTTGAAGGTTTCCAGGGATGGGACATCTACCCCCTCTCTGGTGCCCATGTTTCACCACTCTCATTGGGAAAAATTCCTTCCTTAGATCTAGTCGAAATCTACCCTCTTTTAGTTTAAAACCACTACCCCTTGTCCTGTTGCAACAGGCCCTGCTAAAAAGTCTGTCCCCATCTTTCTTACAAGCCTCCTTTAAGTACTGAAAGGCTGCAATAAGGTCTCCCCAGAGCCTTCTATTCTCCTGGCTGATTCTATTCTCAGCCTGTCCTCATAGGAGAGGTGTTCCAACCCTCTGATCATATTGGTGGCCTCCTCTGGACCCGCTCCAACAGGTCCATGTCTTTCCTGTGCTGAGGGCTCCAGAGCTGGATGAAGGACTCCAGATGGGGTCTCACCAGAGTGGAGTAGAGGGGCAGAATCCCCTCCCTCACCCTGCTGGCCACGCTGCTTTGGCTTCAGCCCATATACTGCTGCTTTTAAAAAGATGATGACAGGCAAACCAGCCTTGGCACTGCAGTGGCAGGTCATACACTTGCACGCTGCACTACACATTTGGATAACACAAGGAACTGTAGTTCCCTATTTAGATTTGCAACGTGTCCAAGTTCTGGAGTTAAATTCATGTTCTTTCAGAGCTGGTAGGAAGGATGCAATTTCTGACTGTTACATTTTCCTGTCAGAGAAATAGAGAAGAGAAATAGAAGGACTTTTTCAATAACAATCAATATATTCAGAAATTGACTTTAGTTTCAACAATGTCATGCATACCATGATGTGTACCAGCTAGTTCTCAAACCAACACAAACCCAATTATGGGGCCTTTTGTGACAAACTGTAATTTCAATAAGCGGTGATATTTCAAGAAATGTGGATGGCTGTTGAATTCAATTCTTTGCTTGAGTTGGATTTATTTTTATGCTAGTACATTTCATTTGATAACTGACAGCAAAAATTTCTTATTTTCCCATCAAAATAATTTCTTAAGAAATTACACTGCTTATCTGCCCACCTGTTTATCAATCCCCCTCCCTAATAACTTTTAACCTGTTGTCCAATTTCAACAAAATTTAACAAAAGGCTAACCTCTTAAAAATATCAAACTGGCAGAAGTGTTCTGAAGATAAATGGCTGGGTAAAAAAGGAGAGCATTAGCTAGTGATCCCACTAAGGGAAAGCCAGGAGATTCAGTGCTTAACAGCACTTGGCTGACTAAGTCAGCACAAATCTAATTTGAGATATGCTGCACTGTCTGCCTTTTCTTTATGATCTGTCATGCTAAATAAAGTTAGGTAGAGTACATGGGAAACATTGCATGTATTTCTGTACATATTTGTGTGTGTATATATACCTAGCTACATATATATACTTATAAATACATATATATAAAAATGTAGGAAAAGTGGAATGAAGTCGAATCCTGTAGGAGAGAAGCTGTAACAGGGATTTGGGGCATGTGGGAAGCATGGGAGTATGGAAAGGTTCATGGTGTGAAGTGGGGTGAAAGTACTAGTGAAGGATCTGAGGACATGAGGAAGACAAGTATCATAGACAGAGGGTACATGGGTGTAAGAGGAAACAGGGTATTACTATGGAGGTGTCATGGGGCCGTGCAAAGTAGCTGGGTCGTTGTACTCTGGCCATGTAGAAGGAAGTCGCATGCTGTTCATTGAAAGCCAGGCTTCACTGATTCATTGTACTGCTCATGCAACCTTAGGGTCATTTAAAACCCCATAAAAAGGTTATTCAAGTAGCTAAATAACTCACCAAGTGTTTAATGAAATATTTTGGTTTAACTTTAAAAAAACTGGTACAATAGAAAGCAGTGGGAACCCCATTTTTAAAAAATTTTGTAAAAATTCTGTTTCACTTCAGCCCCAAACTATTTTTTCCACTGCTTGCTTCAGCCATTGAACTGAAAAATTGGTTATTTACGTCGCAGTTATACTTTAAAATATTTGCAACACAGGCATGGCCGGTACCTTTCACTCAGAGCTTTGCTGTGGGGGCAGATCACAAAACGTGCCAGGGAACCAGTACTGCCTATTAAGTTCTGGCTGATAAGATCTCAGGCTGTGCTTGGGACCATTTGTTCCCTTGTTCAGCCGAAGATAAACAAGGTAGAACCAACCAACCTGCCTCTGCCGATGATAATCTTCCTAGAAGATACTATCATTTTAGCAGCTGCTGTAAGAACCTTTTCTGAAGGTCGGTGCATACAAAATGATCAATTCTCATCTACAGATTACAGTTTGAATGAGCCTAACGCTACCAGGGCTTATGCTACCAGGTTCATGAGATGGACTCTACAATACTGATTGAAGACATGATATTTGCACACTGAATGGGCCATGGCCCATGAGCCGTGCCTGGGGAACTTCTTCTAGCTTCCAGAGAATAGGTATTAACTGTTTCTAATGAGCAGTAGGCAAGTAGTGCCGCAGTGTAAGTGGTTTGTAGATAAGCAAAAAGGTACATTCACACATACTGTCAATCAACGCTTTGCAGCAATTTGCTTTAAAGAGAAAAAGGTAGAGAAGAGCTGGTCTAGGAAATTCAGCATTTTGAAGATGCAGCATTTCCCTTGTTATGGCTGAGGAAAATGCGGATAAAAGCAAGTGCCGTTAGCAGCCTCACCAGCGCTGCCCTGGGGTGTGCTGTGTCTGGCAGACCCATCCAGGCTTCAGCAACCTTTCAGGCTGGACCCACACCCAGCACCTCCCACCGACAGCGTGGTGCACGAGTGGGTTTTGCTGGCAGAGTGGGCATCCAGGATAAACCTCCATCGCCTGATTTCTGCCATGACTGCAACAAACTACTTCAGCCCTCACAGGGGTGTGTTGAATTATAAGTCCTGGTTCAAAGCGTGTTAAAAAAGACAGGCAGAATGCAAAGCTGCTGGTACCCGATGGAAAAGTCGTCTTAATTCAATTCCTTCACATGCTGAGACAGCTTTAGGGGTGCATTAGGCACTTCTAACCTCAGCCTGCGGCAGTGTATTCTTCCACGTGCCTCCCTGAGCTTGGGTGGGCAGGAGGCCGCAGCAGCGTTGCGGCAGCACGGCGGGGCCTGGAGACGCCACCCCTGAGGGATGCTGCTTGCTCCAGGCCTGGAGGCAGCTGCAGCAGCATGGCTCCGTACCAGCGCCGAGCCCGGAGGCGACATGCCTCAGCACAGCGTTGAGCTGACACAGCCGAACTGGGTTTAGGACTCGGCTAATATCGGCTCAGCACCTTGTGCCAAGTGGGTGTGCTTTGAACTGCCAGTTTGGTCTCTGCATTTCAATTTCTGCATGTCCTTTCCCTCCTCTGGATGTTGCAGAGGTGCTGTTTCCATCTGGAAAGGAGCGTTCCGGGTATCTTTATCTTCGGCCACGTGTATATCGCCTAGTGGAGCACAGTGCATGGATCCCCTCAGCTCACAGCAGCTCACACAGAGACGGGGCAGGGCCTGGCTCAGGTCTTCACAGCCTTGTAGCTGCGGTATTGCAGTGCTGGCTGAGCTAGGAAACCCTGCTGACGTGCAGGACTTACGGGCTTGAGCGGAGAATTAACGCCCTGTCCTGGCTGCGTCCCCCCTTTCAGACGCAGGCGGCCGCGCCGTGTCCCCTCAGTTGTGTGATTTTGTGCGATGAGCAAACACCAAGTGTCCCCCAGCATCACTGCCCAGTCTGCCTCATGAAGAGCTTGTCTAGCCCTCTGCAATCAAAAGAAATAGAGTTAGCTGCAGGAAAGGGAGAAGTAATTCAGTGCTGGAATAACTACAGTTGGCTGGATTCAAAATGAACAATGTATTGTTGCTCAAAAGCACCCGAAAAGCAGAGCAGGAGGAGGCTGGAATCAGTCCTTGCCTTGAGGCCAGAGCAGAGGAGTGGGCAGTCGAAAGACCATTTCCAATTCTGTATGACTTTGGGGAAAGCACATAACTGCTCCGAGCCTCAGTTTCCCCTGAGGCTCCAGCACTATTTGCTTGCCCCCAGCATCTTCTGTAAGGATTTTTCAGTTAACGCCTCTGAAATGGTTGGAGTTCCGCATGAGGAAGATATGAAAAAAGTGCGTATTACTGCAAAAAACAATTTGCTAAAAATAACTCTCATGAAACATTTGTCAAACAGAGAAAGTTGAAGGGAGGTGCTGATTTGTTCACACAGCGTGAGGGAGAGCCAGAGGGGACTCAGAGGGACAAGGCCGCTGGAGCGCCGCAGCTCCAGGCCCCAAACCGCCCCGTGTTTCTCCGGCCTACGCGGCGGGTGAGGTGTGTCTCTATACGCTGAGCAGGGCAGGACGCGATGGGAGGGCGGCGGTGCCGGGGGACGAGGTGACGCCCGCTCATCGCAGAGCTGAGCGGCTCGGCAGGCGGCTGCCGCGCTCCCGGCCACCGGGCAGGGTCCAGGGGGGGCTGAGCGCTGCTCTCGTTAGCGCCGCGCTCTCGTTAACGCCACACCAGCCTCCTCTGCGCTCCAGTCAGATCAGGGCTTTTGCTTTTTCACTTACGCAAGCAGCAGCCCCCGAATCGGTACTGTACAGGGAAAAAACTGTGTCTCATTGATCAGCGGGTTCAGCAGAACCCATGCGCATTGAGTGATCGCCAGGAGAAACTTCAACTGCTGCAGCAACAGCCCTGGCTGAGCTGCTGGAGATCGGCAGTAAGAAGTGTTCACCAAGATACATACAAATAAAACTCATGCAGCTGCTTTGATAGCTCAGTCTTCGTTTGCTACAAGCATCCGTATCAGCGATGGGCTAACTCACAGCAAATTCCAAGAAAGAGAAAGACTGACCAAAAAAGTTGCAAATCATGCAGACGTTTTTTCTGTGGGGCTTCACCTCATTAGTTAGAAATCTTTGATTTTTTTTCTGCTTTCTCTGAAAGTTTCAGATGTTTGATCAGGAAGAAGAAAAACACGCCACATGGAGTTAGGAACCATCCTCCCAGAACAAGTAAGGGTAGCGAGCAGAAGATGGAATGACCCAGAATAGCACAAGCAGAACAAGCAAGTTGAACTGTGAACAGCAAACGTGTGGAAATCAAACCCTGTTACCACAGAAATCACCAGCAGAAATCATGGAGCTAAATTCAATGAATAAAACCTTTGCTTGGAGAAGTTTCCCCCGCTCTCCAACCCTGAGTATAGGGTGGTTTCCATGCAGTTTTCCAGCGGGTGTTTGGTCCAAGACAGCGAGAGGTCAGTTCGTCAGGCAGAGAAATGAGTGGGTTTCTCCATGAGCAGCCGTTTCTGCCCCCGGATCCATTAGGGATGGAGTTTGCAATGTGCTGTTGTGCACCAACGTCTGCCATCACGCCGGTACTGCCCAGACTACTTTGATCAGATAATCCTGCTCTGCCTTCAGCTTAGATGTCTTTCCATGATTATGAGGCTGTCACGATAAAGGAGGTGAATTGGCTGTTTTAAGGCACATTATAAACAAAATGTTGCCCCATCCATCAGGCGGTGCCTCCAGCGCTGGGGGTTCTCGTGCTCCGTGGGCAGAGGGGCACACGTCTGTCACTAATAGGGTTGTATTTACCTGGATTTCATGCAGGCTGTCTGCATGACTAACATTTTAGTAGCACTGGAAAACTCAATCTTTAAGAGCCTGAAAGAACATTATAATATGTAACATTCCATCCATGCCTTCTTAAGTAGCAAAAAAGTATGAATTGGTTAGAAACGGTTCATTTTCGGTGCACAGCACTGTGGCTTTTCATCTGAACCACTATTATTTTCACTTTGGGGAGAGAAGAAGCCTAACACAGTAGCAACACAGAAGTAATATTTTGATTCTAGTAAGTGAACTAAAATAAGAATATTCAGTTGTAAGTCTGTTTATCTTTTGTGTACACACTTTTAGTCTCCATTAGAATATATTGTCTCCATTAGCAATGAATGTGTTGTGGCACAGTAGGGTGCTTTGGATGCTCTCCTGGATGCTCATACTAATGATGTGCTTTGTACAGGAGCTGATCCAACAGCTCATCACAACCAAATGAAGGAGATCCAGTTGCCTTCCCCATCTTGACCCTCTGCCCCCAGGTGCAGGCTCCATCTCCCTGCCTCATGGTTGCTGGAGCTCACAGGGAAAAAAAAAGTAAATACATTGCTGTTGTGTTAGTGAGCAGATCAGATCACAGAAACATCCTGCAAGCTCCAGCAGCACCTGGACTGTTACTGCACAACACACGGTCTGCGGGTTCAGGAGGGAGAGGAGTCAAACCTCCTCTTGGTGGCAACAAGCTCTTAGGTTGGCGTGGCTGCTTGCTGACCTTAAATGTATCTCAGACCCTTTGGAAAGACTGGCGCATCCTGAAGTGATCAGTACATATTGCAAAGGAGGTATTAGGCAGCTGTGCGATTTCATCTGAGGCACCGTTGGGAAGGGTTTTCCACTCAGGTGACTGCACAGAAGCCTTCTAGCACTGGCACCTGTTTGCATTAAATGCTGTTCTCACCGTAGTTAACGGCAATGCCAGTGTGCAAATGAAACTGGGTCAGGCTTCTGCAAAATCTAAATAAGGCATTATTAACATGTCCATCAGCTATCAAGGATGTGATACATTTTGCAAACTGTTCATTAATTCTGTACAAAACCAGTGACAGGTACTGTGTTGTTTCCACAGCTGGGGGTGAAGGATGCCTCATATGCAAACCTGCAACATCTGTCTGGTTTGGGGATTTACCATCCTTTTCTTAAAATGAGTAAAATGTAGATGAACGCTGGAGACACTCACCTGAATTCCTCAAAGCAAGTCGGGAATTGCTACTAATCCCATTGTAGTTTAATTCTGTGAATTGTGAAACACTTTTCAGCATCGTGGAACAGATCGTCTGATCCCCTTGGGAGCTGATGAAGCTTAACAGCAACAAACTCTTTCTTTTCGAGACACATTGCCCTGTCTCAGAAAAGTAGGTGAATCCAAGTGCCTTACACCCCTGAAATTAAGGCTGACTTTACTGGTGGAGGGGCAGGGGGGAGTAGAATAAGGCACCAATTTCCCACAGGTACAAGGAATCTTAAAGCCTTTCGTGGAGTGAGATCAGGCTTGCACGGAGTGTGAGCCTAACCTGCGGAAGGCACTGGAGCTTTTTCACTGACCGCAAGAAGAACTGGATCAGGCCAGCATCAATTTCCACCGCAAGAAAAGAAGAGTTAGGCCACGTGATGAAAGGACCTTTGCGGTGAGGGCATCCATGCAGGAATTATAATCACGTCTTCAGCTAAATTCCTTTATCTTTCCTCAACATCTGCCTTTAGACATGCCCCACCTGAACACCGCCATTCCATGTTGGCACCACACAACTTAATGGAGCTGATTTCCAAAAATATTCAGTGTCTCCCCGGTGGCCTTAAAATGGCCTATATTCCTGTATTCAAACTTCAATGATCACACAAGGAAAGCTGGAATATATGTAAGGAAATATTTACAGACACTCTGGGACCCACAGTTATGGTTTTGGAGTTATATGCGTGCTTTTTTTTCCCTCTGTGTTTAAAAAAGCACTACAATATTATTACACATTGTAATTACACAGCCTAATTACATGATTATATGTCTTTACACTAATTACACAATTAAAAACCATTACCAAAATGATGTGAATGTATTTGAATCAATTAAAATAATTTTAAACCCACCAAGGCAACTGACTAGCAAAAAACCATTGAGGGGTAGCAGGCAAACCTGCCAAATACATGGTATGATGCCCCACTGGGTCCTATGAGAAACCCTTTGGCACTCTTGTTTGACTCTCAGATGAACGGGAACAGGGAACATCACAGGAAAATGTTAAAAATAACCATTTTGTGCTCCGTGTACCTGGAATAAAGTTTTGTAACACCTTCTAGCATGGTTCCTCTATAGCAAAAGGTTTACAGTCAAGATTTGGTGCCAGTGTCTTGAGAACCTGGAAAAACCATGTCTTTAATGGCAAGTCAAGCTGCTGATTCACTGGATTGAATCCAGCCCTATCTGTCAAGGGGTTGAACCAAACAGGATGGTTGTGAACATGTACGTGGAGCAGGGACGTTATAGAGCAGGACTATACCAAGAGATCTGGACAGAAAACAGACCCTGTGGGCTTCAGTGCCACTGGGGAAGATGGGGAAGACAGAGGCGAGGCTGGGCTGGGGTGCCAGCGACAGCTCTGCTGCAGGCAGATTTGCCAGGGAAGATGCTGGAGGCTGTTGCCCAAGCAGCAGAGCGCAAGCACAGGTATGCACATACGTCCTCTCCGCCACGCGGCGTCTGGGTGCCTTACGGTGAGGGGCACGACTGCCACCTTGCTCCATGAAAGAAGGTCTGCAGAAGACAGGAGGGTGCCCCTTCTGCTGCTAACAAGAGGCACAGGAGCTGAGTCTCTCACAGAGAAAATGCCATTTTCCAGAGAACATCTGGCAGCCTACTGATGGGAAATTGCGGAGAAATCTGTTCCTACTGGGCATGCTTCTACTCTTTGGAAACAAAAACTTAATTTTTCAGGACTGGCAGTATAATATTTTCTGTAAACACTAAACTCACCTGAGAAAATTCTAAGCCCTGGGACTTTTCCAGAGTGACAGGGAGTGTGACCGGCTCATTTATCCCAAACCTTTCCAAGGAACAGTCTCATTACGATCACTAGCACAGACAATGAAGAGAAAATAATAATTTATAGGTTTTGTTTATATCTTGCTTTATTTCTGTCTAAGCATTAAAGGATATTAATGCACCCACAGGATTTGTGTATAGATTAACAGCAGATCGGTAGCCTAATTGATGCAGAATTAGTTGTAGGCTCCCAGCCCTACCAGCAGTGAATGAGTAGGTATTTTTCCAGCGTGAGCCTGCTTTGGGGAATCCCACTCCCAGACTTTACGGTTCCTCTTTGGTTCTTTGGTTTTCTTTGAAAGCGAGAACGTTGTTGAGGCTTTGATAAGCATTGTCTTCTACCTGCAGCCATAACCATTAGAAATTCAGCAGATGTGTTTCATGAGATATATAACCCTTTCAAGATCCTTTTTATCCTGAAGGCACAATACAACTTTCACACAAGATAAAGATAGTGAGTATAACTTCCCTGGTTTTGTTTAGCTTCATGTAAACTTGTTCTGTTTGCAGTTCATTTTGCAGTTTCATTTTCCATTAATTCCATATGGTTACTTTAAAATATCTGATCGGTGTCTCCCTGTATATATCTCCCATTCCATTCTGGGCTTTACTTTTACTTTTCTGAACAGCAGGGCTGCTCTGTTCAAGAAGCTTTTTCTTTTTCCTCTTAATTTCTCACAGTTCAGTCACCTTTTAACAAACTTCAGAAGACACTCCTGTATTTTTCTCACAGTGACTAAGGTACATCTCCCATAAGTTCAGGCAAGGCTCAGACAGCAGTGCCCAATGTGGTATTAGGTATGGAGCCCGCACACTGGTTTCAGGCACATCACACCGGTGAGCTGATTACAGCTGTATCTCTCTTGGCCAACACTTCACACATTCAGCAGGGCCAGTCCTGCTTCTTCTCCCTGTTTGACCAGAGCAGAAATAGGGTTATACGATCACGAAATCCGAATTATGGTTGGAGCAGAGTTCTTCAGCCCGGTTTGGGGACTTCATTTCCACTGTGATTCAGAGATGCAAGCAAACTCCATGCAGAAGGGCCAGAGCTAGCATCAGGCTAGCTTGTTCAGGCACAGCAAGGGAGAAATAGCAGCCCAGGCTAAATATATCCATAAATAAATGCATTTGGATGCTGGATAATACTGGTGAATGACACCTATATCATTGCACCTGCACTGATGTAAGTTTTACAAAGTAAGAGGATAGGCCACAGCTATCCTTATTTACCCTTGGTTACAAACTGCAATCACATTACCAGATAGCTGCAAGGTAGAATCATAGAATCTTTGGGTTGGAAGGGACCTTTAGAGGTCATCTAGTCCAACCCGCCTGCAGTGAGCAGGGTCATCTTCAACTAGATCAGGTTGCTCAGAGAGCCCCGTCCAACCTGACCTTGGTAAGACATATCTTCATTTGGTTTTGCCTTGCATCCCCAGTATGTCTCTCCTGCAATAGCATGGCCAATGACAACACAGACACTAGCACAGCTCAGATGGGATTCAGATGCAGAAGGCGACAGCTGTATGTAGATGTCTACAGATGTGAGATACCTAAGCTCTTGTATCAAGGGAGATATAGTCAGTACTTGTCAATGGAGAGCAGGAGCACAGTCTCGGCTCATCCTTCACGGGATGCACATCAGGTGCCCACATTTTAGTGCTCATGGCCATTTGAGATTTCTGACTGGATATGAGACATCCACAGCGGTCTGGGGATGAACTGTCATCTGGATATTCCTATTTTCACCCACTGGCCTGGAGGGTTGGTTTTGATTAGATATCTGTTTTTTAAATAGTTAATGAACACTACAAACTTCCTCCCTGTGTAAATGAAACCGAAATACAAAAGCACATCATTGGAGGGGGCAAACACATGTCCCACATCTAATTTGGGCTCCCTGGTTACAAATATATTAATAAACTGCACACGAGCAAGGGCTGAAGCATTGGCCCCGGTTGTCCAGGCTGTCAGCGTACTGTTGGTGCATTCCCTGGCCCAGTGTTGACTCACTCTGGATAGTAATGTGTGGGACAAGGTTTGGGAAATAACGTGGCCCAGAGCCCCCAGGCGTTAGGGAGGAGGTCGTTTTGGGTGGAGGGGCTTGGAGGGAGGCAGGGCTGGGGAGGCAAGGACGCATGCAAGCCATGCTGTGCCACTTACCCTCAGGACTGGAGAGGAGGACGTGGCCTGTTTTCATCTACTGGTGTAGCTGTAACCCCAGGCACCAGCGTGAAGACCTGTTCTGGCGAGCTGTGCAAATGCCCCGGTCGCTGCTGTGGTTTCTGCTGCTGGGGCTTTTCCTGCTGCCTCTGCTGTTTCACTACCCGCCCCAGCACCCGCTGGTAAATCTTCCTCCACATCCTCTCGCATCGCTCCTGCTCAGTCCCTCCTGGCAAGGGGAAGAGAAGATTTCCATTCCAGCTCTACTTCACTACAGTAAAGACACACTGCATGTGGTCTAAATTCATCCCTCCTGCTGGAATTTACCTTTGTTTACTTAAATAATGACACAACTTAAAGCTTAATGTGAAATTCCTCTTGACCTTGGCAGTTTTCAGAGTCCTTTCCTCTGCAGGGTTCCCAATGAGCCGAATAAAAGAGTTAGCCTTTTGGGCAAGGGCAATAGGCATTGAAAACTGTAAATTATTAAGTAAGTTTAGCAAGCTGGCCTGGATTTAGAAAAACAAATGTGACAAGTAGTTGGAAATTAAGCCAAAGAGCAAGATTTTGTGGTTACATCTGCCTCACTGAAAGACAAAGACATTTCAGAAACTTAATGACACGTGGAAACCAAGTTAAATTAGGCATCAAATACATCTGATAATATATTGTTACAAAGAAAATTGAAAACTGAAAGATTTCAAATGGCAGTTCTTAAATGAGAAATGCAGTGCTTTGTTTGGGGATTCCTGTTTGCTCTGGGGTTTTTCTCAGGGGCGGGAGAGGGAGCAGGGTTGCTCGTAACACCTTGCAGCCGTAACGAAGGGCTCGATTCTGCATCTGAAACTAAATTCCCTGAGCCAATATTTTAAGTAAACAGAGCAGGACCTTTCCTTAAATATCTGCCCTCTGCTGAGTCATCAGTGCTGGAGGATGAGGTCTTCTCTCGGCTCGGATGCAGCAATAGGATTAACACCCACCCTGCGGCTGCTCCCAGCCACTCCTGCCGCCTGTTCATCCATCAGTGTCAGTTCTGCTTTTCCCCCAAAATTAGATTAATCTGTCATTCTGGAAGTGATAGCTCAAACTATTTTCATACAGTATTGCTGCAGAGAAAATGTCTGAAGAACTTCTTTCCCCGCTGTCTCGTTGTACGCCTTTGCTCTGCGTCGGTGGCAGTGACTACACAAGGCTGAGATGGGGCCAGACCCCTCGTGTGATTGCACCGATTTCATCAAAACCAGACTCCCACCCTTTTTAGTTCCCGAGTGCCTCAATACAATTTCTTCAAGGGTTAGACTGTGACATTTACTAAATATTCTGTATCTATAGCTAGACCAGATAGCAAGCTGAACAGTTAAGCCTCCTGTAACTTCACAAGGCAAACTTCCTCCCTGGCATCACATCAATCCAATTCCAGAGAAATTGCCCCATGATATATTTGGTATATACTAAGGCGGTTTAATACAGCCCTTACAGATTTAACCTGTGTCAGCAGGCAAATAATTTGAAAAGTTCTGGCACCTGAATAACTTGTAGACAAACTTTGTACATCTCAGTTATGCAACTAAATTTGGAAAATAAGTTCCTAAAACCACATGTCTGGCACTTGGTTTGGTTTCGACAGGTTACCTCAAACAAGGTTCCCAGCCACTCCACTGCCATGTGATGCATTTTCTCAGTATGTGACTCTTGTAGAAAGGTCCAAATGGTTGAATGCTCCCGAGGAAATTTGGTACTTGAGCAAGCCAATCACTAAATCACACAGCAGACATCGGCGAGGCTGGCTGACATAGGAAAGGCTGCTGACCTTTCTGCTTTTCCCCGGTTTTCATCATTCAACAAGTTTGTCGTATGCACAGATCATAGATAGCATTGTTTCTGAACACAACTAAAAATGCAGAAAAAATTAAAAAATGGTAAGTGGAGACACTTTTCCCTGTTGGGACTTTTGCCAACCTTGATGTAAACATTGTTGATTTTCTCTTTTCCCCAAGTATATTTTTTTTCCAGAATAAACAAAAGAAAAACTTTAATTTCTCTTTCTAAATAAATATAATATCAAGGGGATGATTCTGTGTGGGCACAGCAAAATAAAACCAAGCTTTACTTTCTATTAGAAAAACAAATAACTTAGGACTTGAGAAAGAAAGAGAGTTCTGCTAAGCTCTAACTAGTTTGAATAGTATCAGCTATTTCAGGTTAGAAATGCATTCCTTGCAGATAGAAAGATTATTTTTGATGGTGGAAAACAAAGACTGCTTAAAAATAGTGACTGACTTATTGATACAAATTATTTTTCTTTTTTAGACAAAAAGATTTAAATTTAGTTCACAATATTTTTCTTGGTTTTAATCCATTCACATACAAAAGCTAACAGCAATCTAGAGGAATATGCATAAAGTTTAGAAACCTCAAGGTTATCTTTATGTGTGTGTTCTATTATTAATGTACATAAACATTTTGATTTTCTTCTAATCTGTCAGCATTCAGGAGAAAATGCACCGGAATGTAAAAATTCTGCACAATTTGCAGGCAACAGACAACAAGTTTTTCTTGACATTAATTTGGGAAGCAGAAAACATCTCCAAATAAATTTTTAATAACCAAAGGGCCAACGCATAGTTTGATCCCCTGTCATTCCTCAGACTGAAGTGAAGCAGTGTTCATAACACTTTGTGCTTTGTCCAACTCAAAACTCTACAAAAAAAGCACAGAAACGTTTTTCTCATTGAGCTCAAATTGGGTAGATCCCAATCCACAGCACTAAACTTTGGGCATTTGGGAGCTGGGGATTTACAGACGCTGACGGTCTGTCCTCAAAGGCTGCTTCCCCATCAGCCTCAAAAAAGCATCCAGGATCTCAGTCTTGCCCCTGAGAGGCAGAGCACTCCCATCTCCCCTCCAAAAGAAAAAATTAATTGGTATGCTTCAAAATATTGAAGTACTTAATAAGTGCTTAATAAAATGCAAATGTTTTGCATTGGCTAGACACAGATATCTTACTTCTGGTGTAAGTTATGCTGGCAAAGAAACACGGGGAAGGAGGGAAGCTGCGGGGTCCTGGCTGTGGGAAGTGATGTTTCCATGGCTGCCATCTCCAGATCTCCTGTCTTCACCAAATTCCACCCTGCTGTGCATGGGACCATGCAGTGAGGGGGCTGCAGGTGTGCTGAAACGTATTTGAGCTCACTTGGGGTGCAATCCTGTCACCCGAGTTCAGAAGAAGGTGCGATATTGGAGGGGAGGCTGGGGTGCTGGGTTTGTGACCTGGTCCTGTAGGACGTTGGTTTCTTTGTGCCTCAGGCTTGTCAGCTCAGCTGCGTGGTTATGGATGAAATGCACCTTCCTGAAGTCTTACAGCCCACTGCTCTCCCTGGGAAGCCCCTGTCCTTTGTCTCTCTTGCTCTCACCAGGTAGCTCACTGCCAGCAAACAGTCCGCAAGTGAGCTCTGCATTTCATCTTGCAAAAAGGGGTCAGTAAAACTGCGGGGGAGAGGAGAAGCCTCTGACCCACAGGGAAGCCCGGGGAGGTGATGGGACAGGGGACATAGGGAAGCAATGGGCTGATGCCAATGGGATCAGGGACCTGCTGGTAACATAGTCAACAGGGAGAGCAAAAACTGAATCAAGCCACAACCTGCTGACTGACAGCGGGAAAACACAGAGTACCTTCAAAGAAGGCATTTTATTGTTGCTTTGGTATGTGCCAAATGCAGAGTGACCTTCAGCAACCTGACCTCATCAAAGATGTCCCTGCCCACGGCAGCAGAGTTGGAGTAGATGATCTTTGAAGGTCCCTTCCAACCCAAAGCCTTATGACTCTAGGGTTCATGAGTCCTTTGCTGATGATGTGCTAGGGCATTTCTTCACACAAAGAATAACGGTGTTATGGTTTCATCTCATTTGTACCACTGGGCTCCATGTCCTGAGAGCAGGGTGAGTGAGTGAGCCACCAGCGATGGTGACCCAGAGCAGACCACCATGGCCACCAGCCCTCGCTGCTCCCAGAGCAGACGCTGCAGCATGGCTGGTCACAAGCATGTGCAGATCCAGCAAGCCCCCGGGCCAAAGCTGCAAGGGTCCCTCCCACTTCTCCCTCGATTGAAACCATTTTGCTGCTCCATAAATGAACTCACGGTGTTGCAGCGAACAGAAATCACCTGAGAGCGCTAACTTCACCAGGGCTCCGCCGCCCCAGCTGTTTGCAAATCTAGATTTTATGAAGCCTGATCACTTCAGTGAACAACCTCTTGACCCTGGTGTCCATCTATCACACAGAGAAATGTGTTTCCAACAGGAATATCCAGTTGGACAGTCAATCATTTAATAAGCTTTTCTTTCTACACAGAGTTTATTGATTTCCTCTTTTAGCTAGAGCAAAAGACTATATTGTCAGAGTAGGTGTTCTGCAGCTCTTGCATCCTTTCCTCATGTATCCTTTGTTTTATTTCCTTCTGTATGATTTCGATCATCCCTTATTGCCACAGATATGCTTCCTGCCATCTCTGTGCCCCAAAGCACCTCATTTTCTTTTCACTTGTAACTCGATTAATGCCTTCATAAGTTTTGCTTGCCTTGACTTTACTGTGCAGTAGTTGCCCTAGAAGGGTCTTTTCTGTGAAAACCATTGGGTTTTGGTTTGGGTTGTTTTTTTTTTTAATTGTCATTAATTTCCACTTCTCCATTTCTCTCCGGCAATTCCACGTATTTTATACTGATCTCTCTATTGATTTCTTTATTGTACAAGTTAGCAGGTTTTTGTTTAAATTGTTGTTAAATCAGCTGATTTAAACATTCATCTCTGCCAGCCAGAATGCTATGCTTTTAATTGCCTGCAAATGTGGACTTTCGGTCTAAGTTGCCCCTCACTTCTGATTTTTTAATTAGGACAATTATAGAAAAGTCAATGGATTATATCATGGCCAAACTGATAGAGGTTCAGAACAGAGACTGCAATCAAGCCTTCCAATTTTCTGTCAAATAACTCGTTCTTCATCCGTTTGAAATCACATAACTGACTCATTAGTAACTGTTCATTACCCCTTTCTACCTCCTTTAAAAAAAAAAGTCAGGAAATATTTCTGTGCTTAACCACACATTAGTGAGTGATATGGCTCAAGTAAGAGCTTTTCCCTTGTAACTCAGCTACCTGAACTCTTGCACCTCAGGAGCAGCTACAGCAGCTTCTTTCCCTGGGAAGTCATGGGAAGAAAATATGTGAGGGATCCTGGAGGAAGGAGTGTGGGCTGGGAAGAGAGCAGGATCTTTTAAATTTCTTGCTATATCATCATGAGACCAGACAATTGCCTGCTGAGCATTCCATGGGTGATCTGCAGCTTGTCAGCAGAGATTGCTGTTTGGGAACCACTCATGATCTGGAGGAAAGTTTCTCCCTCCAAGGGTTGAATCGTCAAGCGTCCCAGACATGCAGTCTGAGATAACATAAGGCACTGCAAATTCAAGCACAGTCCACAAATTTTTCTTCTCCAAGGGCTGCTCCATCGTTGCTAGCACTGCTCAGATTTTTGCTCTTCTATAGAAAGTGTACGAAGATTTTTATAATTTCTTTAAACATTGTGTAAAGGACTCTCTATCCTGAAAAATCTAGAAGCACCATGATCATAAAATCAGAGAATTAGAGAATCATACAACAGTTTGGGTTGGAAGGGACCTTCAGGGGTCATCTAGTCCAATCCCCCTGCAATGAGCAGGGACATCTTCAACTAGAGCAAGTCACCCAGAGCCCCGTCCAACCTGACCTTGAATGTTTCCCAGGGATGGGGCATCTACCACCTCTCCAGGCAACCTGTTCCAGTGTTTCACCAGCCTCATTGTAAAAAATGTCTTCCTTAAATCTAGTCTGATAGGGTGTTAGCGTTCCCTGCTTATTTCCAGCCTAGCTCTCCTCTCGCTAAAGAAATGCATTTTTTCAAAGATAAATTTATTAAAGCCTGAAACATCAGTCCATGATGCAGTCACCTTCCTGTTGCAAAGCCAAGTGTGGGAGTTAATTTTTGCCAGCATCTTGCCATGAGACTGACAACTTAAAGGAACAAAAAAATAGCTACAGTCACCTTCAAAGAATGTGGGGATTATTGTTTTGCCACAGGTGACATCATAACCACCTTATTTAGAGCCTTTCAGCCCTGTGGAGTGCAATCCTGCCATAGACTGAAAACTTTATAATTATATTAGAAACCATTTGCTAGACACAAAGACACAGCCGCAGCGCAGCGTGGCTGGTCGGGGCTGTGGGACTGGCTCACAGACCGAGCGTGCACAGCTGAGCTGACCAACTAAGTGGGGGTGAAGCTCTCTAATAGGTGTTTGAAAGATGTTGCTGCACTGGGGAAAAAATAATTGTTTGTCTCTATGGAAGATGGGATGTGGAGAGAGCGGGGGGGAAGGAAATGCATTGCAGTTAAGAAAAAGTATTGAGTTTCAGATAGAAAACTCTCTGAGAATGAGGAGACAGGTTTTGTTCCCAAATAAACTCTTGTGAGGGAGACATCACCCAGTGGAGTCGTGTCAGCTCAGCGTCCCGAGCCGCCTGCCCTGTGGGGACGGGTGCGAGCCAGCGTGGACGCCCCTGCGGCGCGCCGCCGTCCCCTCTGCTCGTTAGGAAGAAGTTCAGTGAGGTGGGGTGAGCAAGGGGTTCGTTGTGCTGCAAGGCATTTCAGAAACACAGCCAGCCAGGCTTTTAGGAGTAAATCCTAGTGCTGCTTCCTGGCATGACTGTCCTGCTGGAAGGGGAGAGAGAGAAGGCAGGGCCCTCTTCTGCCTGCACAGACCCCCAGCTGGCATGCACACCCCTGCCCAACCTCCTGGTGGCTCATACAGGGTCCCAGAGCTTGATGCTGGAAGAGACAACTAGGTTTTATTTTATCACAGCTCTTAAAATCTCACCCAGTTGTGCCCATACTGGGATGCACTGAAATGTAGCACATGTACAAGAAAATTGTCTCTCTTAGAAAAGTATTGTGACATCTTCATCAAGCACTGTGGACTCCTTCCCTTCCCTCAGCAGCTTGTTTCCAACCCTCACTATTAACATGTTTTGCCTAATTTCCTCTTCAGATATATCTGGTTTCAGCTTTCAATCATTCATCCTTTTCCACCAGATTAAAGAGCTCTTTTCTCCCTGCGAAGATAGTCATTCACTGTAATCAAGACCTTTCAATCTTCTTCTTGATAAGCTAGACAAATAGTGCTTTTTAAATCTCTCTCTCCCCATTAGGTTCCTTCTCTAGTCCTTGGCCCACTTTTGCAGTTCTTCTCTGCATCTTTCCCAGTTTTTCAGCATCCTCAGTGATATATGGATGCTATCACTGCAGGGAGCACATGCGTGTCAGTCTTGCCTCCTGCCTCCGTCTCAGCATCTCCTGTTTAGCCATCCAAGGTATCATTAGCCTTCTCAGCTATTAGAGAACTTGAGGTTTCATCTTCTTCTTGTTTGGCCTCTAAATGCTGTACAGGAAAAATAGCGCTTAACTAGAGCAACCATTATTCCTTCTTCTGTGGAGTTAAACTCTGTATTTGGCTGTACTTAAAAACAGCAGATCCAACTGACCAAGCAACAGGTCTCGTATGTCTGCCTTCTCTTCATCATTTAAACATAACATCGATTCTTGTGCAAGCTACAGATTTTATCAGCCATGATCTAACGTAGCATCTGCACTGCTGATGAAGTTTTAGGCCTAGGAACAATCTCTATATATCCCTACTAGAAACACCCCTGTTTAATGATGCTGGCTCGTTGTCAAACAGTACTCAGAGAAAGCAGTCCTTCACCTTTGTTTCCTGTGTGCTTTATTAAACCTACATAGTGATAATGTTATAACCTGTGATATCAAGTGAAACACCTTAGAAAGTCTTTTATACTGCATAAGTCCACATTTTTTATAAGCTAACTTGAAATCTGGAGCAGTAGCAAAATGCTCAAGAGAGAAACTCCTTCACATCAATTCACTGACAAAGTTATGACAGTGTTAGAGAGAAACAAGTGTAATTTGTTAATAAGCATTTTTCTGGGCAAACATTTACTCAGTGATAATTCCCTTACATGGAGGAAGGACCTACCTGTAGGAGATGTTTGTTTAGGTGTGGAAGGGAGACTTGGCGATCTCCAGGGAGTACGCCCTCCTACCCGAAATCCCAGTCGGCACACTACAAATGTAAAGATCCACATGTCCAAAGGAGGCAGCCTTGGCCAGGAATGAGTCCTGCAGCCAGGGACCAAGGCTTGGTCTCCTCTTGGCCCTACAGAGGTCTCCAGGTGAGCTCTGAGATGTGCCAGCAGACTTTTCATTGTGACAGCCACCCGGAAAGATTTCATACAGTAGAAGGTAGGATGAACAGTAACTGCCTTCCTGGAATACACGGGTAGGAAATGCCGGGCGTACATAGAAATGCTCTGGAGTAGAAGTGGCTCTCCAGCAGCCAGGAAGAGCTGAGCGTTTCCTCTGCATTTTGTGCAGAGCTCACAGGTTTGCATTTCAAATGCATCCTGGCCTTTACATTTTCTACCATCTAGCACAGACGGTCCTTCTGCATTCTATCTGGATCCCAAGCTTAGGAACCCATCCCTCCCCTAACACTGCAAGCTGCCTACCTCTTGCTACATCCCGCTTTGTGAATGCTTGAGGAGGGTTGGATCCCTGAAAGGTGGGTGCTACAGCATCATGGCATGACACTATGACCACTTAGTGAATCTAACACATAGGACATGAACAGCCCCAAAGCACTCTGCACCAGCACAGCAATGGTGGGAGGTGTCTTCGCTGATATGTTGTTGTCAAGGTCTTTTATGGCTGATTTTCACAACCCAAGTTCAGAAAAAAGTCCATCCAAATACTATTTATTTAGTATTTGAGTACTACCGCAACAGCCACAGAAAAGCTGATGAATTTGTCTCCTTGCAGAGTCAGGAACTCCTCAGGCAATGATACAGGTTCTCAAAAACTGCTGAACTGCTGTGCTGAAAAGAAAAAAATGCAACCTGAGGCAGAAAGAAGTCACAGAAGATTCCAGCCCAAATTACAAACATTGTGGGTATTTATTAGCAACTGAAGCGGGAGCGTGCAAAACACTCGGCAAACGGCACAGCGGGCAGCGTGGCACTCGGTACAGCCGCCCCGCCATGGCAGAGGGGCAGTGGCTGCAACGGGGCTGTGCCGGAGGGGGGTCCTCCAGCACCCCACTGCTTCGTGCGCTTCCTGGCCGCCAGCTGGCACCTTCTGATGATAAAGCAAATTTTAGGAGTCCCTTTGTTGATAAGGTTGCAGCACTAACTTGCTTTCTGCAAAGAAATAGGTGAAGTCTAGACCTAAGGCGTTCCCACTGAGCTGGATGCAAGTTTTCTTTGGGCTCCTTTGAAATCTTCCTCCTCTTTCACTGCAGAATTTCAGACTAGTCGTTCTTTCTTTCCTGCTGGAATAAGGACTTTTCCCCCTTCACACGTGTCAGCGACGCGGCTGCTGTGGGTCTGTGAGGAAGAAAGCGGTGCAGCAGGCTGGCGGTGGTTAACCTTGTCAAAAGGACTTTTGGGGCACCCGGTTTGAACCAACTTTCAGGAAGAGAATGTCGAACAAAATCAATTCCCGGGCTGAGAAGTTGAACGCACCCAATATCGTCAGCTACTTTTGAGGAACCCGGTCTCAGCATTCAGCAGAAGAGAGGAGCGAGGCGCAGCTCTTCCATCCTGCGTGAGCGTCCAGCCAGCCCCAGGTGACCCCGGCCGCTGTGTCTGTGTGGAAGGACGATGCCCTCGCCCCACAGCCGGGGCCTCTCCCCGGGTCGCCGTGCCTGCGGCTGTGCCGTGCCGACGGGCTGCTTGCCCAGAGTGCTGGGGTGCCCTGTGTGGCCCCGCGCTGTGGGAGCTGTTCCGCCTTTTGTAAGCATCTCAGAATTCACTGCAGGGGGGAACTGAAACTAGGGCTTCCTCCCTCTGATGCGAGGAGTAGGAACTGCCTTGAATTAGACCCTTTGGTCTGTGGCCACTGGCTGTCAATGAAGAATTATATTTTCCTTCCCCCTTCTGCACACAGGTGGTAGTTGTGTTACAGGTTCTCCGAAGGCTTTATGTTGTGGTTTTGCCTTTGAAATATGCGCTTTCAGAAGTCACTCTAAATTCTGACTGTGTCTCTGTTCCTCCTGAGGAGATGAGGGAATGCACTACCTGTGTCCAAATTACACAGTTAGCTACCCAGATGCCATACGCGAGCCAAGCTGGACGAGTAGCGGGAAGAGCAGCACAGCAGCAGGCTGCAGCCATTGCTGTATATTTTACAATATATTAAGTTGCTGCTTGCAGAGAGAGCAGGAATGCCCCTGAAAAAAAGCAGACGCAAGGATGCCAGGAGGGAGCAGGAGTAGCTGTGACACACCAGCTGGCTGTCGGCTCGCTAGACTCAACACTCCTTCCCATCCACGCCAGCCTGCAGTTTCAGAGGAGCTGTAGCTGCTTATCCCAGGTTGAATTTGGGTCATCACGTATCTTTAAACAATTTTAATGATTGACTACCACATTTGCTAATGATAAGTGCTCAACGTGGGGGAATTTACAGGCATGATGTTGCAGCAAGTGGAGAAGGAGCTTCCTGTGACCAAAGAGATGGTCCCACATGGTTTCTGGGTCCCCTGGCCCCATGCAGCCAGAGACCAGTGCTGAGCAGCGCTGGCAATTCCCAGCTCCTGCTGAAGAAAGCAGAAAGAAGCTGGTGGCCCTCCGAAACAGTAAGCGTGAGACGGATGTTCAAAGAACCTGTGCCCAGATGGCGCAGGGAGGGCACCCGCCCTGTGCAGAGGTGCCCTCCCTTGGCCGTGCCATCCGGACGAGGAGGACCACAGCAGAACCGTCAGCTGGAAGACATCTGTTCTCATGGGGTGGAAACTCTCCTGAAGTTAATTACAATGGCCCTGGAATTACAGTTACACATGGCATTTATCCAATATTCATCTAAATGAGTTTATTGTGGTCCTGCATAACCGTGTTTCCTGATTTATACTAGCTTGAGATCCAAATCTGACCCCTTATCTAGTGTGCTGCATACTGATGGTTAGAAAACTTAATTTGTCCTAGAATAGCCTTGTTTTGCACAAGGACATTGCACTGAGAGCCTTTCCTTGTATAATAATTTTGCTTTAGAAACTGATTACTCATGATTTCTATCAGATCTGAATTGCAGATAATGGGGAGGAGTGTAGCACTGGGATATTTTAGATTGAAATCGTTCTGCTATCTATCTGTTCTACTGCAGCTCTCTTCTAAAGTAGACTTTATATTATAAATTACTTTATAGATTTGTAAAGCATAACATAGTAACATTATATACCCTGTAAGTGCTTTAAAATTAATTTGTTCTTGAACGTGTCCATGTATGGATGAATTTGACATAAGCCTTTCCATTTTATGCTTCACTACAAAAAGTGTACAAAGTACAAACCGTAAATCAAGTGCCACACTTGCTGAAATGACTACTCAGCTATGAAAAGAGTCTGCCCAATATTTAAAGAAGATTTAGATACAAAAATAATAATGTGTACAAGAGAGCTGACATATGGCCTTGGGACTTCCTAGTGAGACTTCCTTGGGTGAGATTAGTGAAGCAGCACCAATGGGCAGATCCTTCAGGTTGGGGCTGGCTCACAGAGTGGCGAGGAGATTGCAGGGAGGCAGTTCAGATCGTGATATTGTCTTGACCACCATGTTGATGGAGCTGAAGGATTCACCAGCAGCCCTCCTGCATGTGCAGGTAGAGCTCACAGGCATGTGCTGTCACCGAAAAGTGGTGGTTTCAATGTGTGTGATTGATGTACAAAGGTGGTGAGCAGCATTTAGCAGCAACACTTTTAGTTCTTTTATTAATTAAAAAAATGCAATTTTGGGTCATTACAATTCTTCATGAATTTGTGTCAAATTCAGAAATGGTTTTATCTGATAAATAGTTTGGACGTTGGTGGTAGTTTCCCTCTTCCCTTCCAGGTGTACTGATGATGGTGCAGGACGTGTGGCTCCAGCCCTCCTGGGGAGAGGAACCGCCACTGCCCTCCTTCAGGGCAAGCCACTGCTCATCCATCACACTGCCAGGAATTTTGAGAGAATGTGTCTGAAACCTCTTCTTTCAATACGGTTTAATTTGGTGTAAATGGCTTCAATGGCCATTACCACCAAGCTAAAACCCAATGGTGCTGGGTCTCAACCAAAGGCTGTACCAGGCTGCAGAGTCACTCAGACACTTGCTCTTCCCCCTCTCAGCAGCTGAGCATTTGTACAGTTGCAATGAGAAGTAAAATAGTCACGCCAGGAGGGCTGGAGAACATCTTATTTCAGGTGACCTCTGGATGGAGCTAGGGAACATCCCTAGTAAAAGAAGGGCTTTGGCTCAAATCCCTGCTTGTAACAGAGTGTGGTTTTCATGTCTTTTCCTTCGAGTACTGGGTCAGGGAAGAATAGCTGCCATACCTGACTCTTCCACTTTGTGATGCCAGGCTTTTTTCCCTCTACTTTATACCACGTCCCTCAAATTGTGTATTATTTTGCTGATCTGAAATTAAATTTTTCAGCATTGCATTTCAGAAGGTTGAGAGAAATCTTCTTTTTTTTCTGGTTCTGATGCTGAACCAAAAAATCAATAATTGTTACAGATGCCGTGATGAGAACCCTCTGTTCACACTGCCATGAGTGATGTTGGGAGTCTAGGGAGACCCAAAACAAAAGCAGCAACTTAAAAGGGAAAAAAACTAAAAGGGACCTCACCCAACTGCCATAAATACTGAAATTCCCATTGATGTAGTGATTCAGCATTTTTCCTTAATACCGCAGGGAAGTTTACTATGTGAGTGTAAGACATACACCTCAGAAACAAACCCAAACCTTTTGATGGGGGAAAACAACTTTTTGAACAGATCTTTTAAAAATCATGCATTGATGATAATAATATAAAGAGATGAAAATTGAAAGTGTAATGAAACAGATTAAATCCAAACTTCGTTGCTTCTCTGAGAAGACAATGGAAATAAGCTTCAGTCAGGAAAAGACGCAAGAAGTACAGTTTTTCTTTTCAATAAGGTATTAAATGCTATGTTCTTATAACAACAGGCACAATGTGGTGCTTTTATTCCATAGTTTAAAGGTTGTTTAATAGCTTAGGTAATGGACGTTCCAGCACCCCTGCGTTGTGCCACTTTGATACCATCCCTAACATGTTTTGCACACAAAAGAGCTACTTAATATTATTACTAATACCCAATTCCTACTAAAAACCCAACAATGCTTTTTATACAGGCAATTATTATTATTACTACTAGTTTTCCTAGTATGCAACTAATATTACCACTACTGTTAATAGCTGCCTGCATAAAAATGTTGTTGAGTTTTTAGGTGTTTCTCTTTTTCAATAGGAAAACCTTTTCTCCAAATGTTCTTATTAGAGAATATGACAGAACTACCAGGATGTGGCACACTTCCCAGCTCAGCCTTGCTATTAGCCCCAGCCGGGGTGCTCCGGGGTCCGGGCAGGTGCTCAGAGCCTCACGCTCTGGTTCCTGCTTTGCTGACAGCAGTGCACTGCCTGCTCCGACACAGGAACCAAGTCAGTGATCTTTCTGCTTCTCTTGCCCATCGCCTTCCCAGCCAGCATGTGAGAAGGAGAAAAATGTCTTCTCCTCCTCCCTGCAGGCTCCAGCGATGAAGGTAGGTCTGGCTCTAGAGCGCGTGTCTCCATCCAGCAAAGCTTTTAAGCATGTGATTAATCCATCCCCATTTAGAAAAGTGCAGACACAGCTACGTTTTGCCAAGCGAGACCTTGGAGCATACGCCAATTAAGGCACTTTGGTAAGCGCTTCGGTGAGCAAGGATGGGCAGCTGATAGGGGACCGCAGAAGGGCAACAGCGAACAGCGAGAGCGAGGGCATCTCCGGTGGCATCGGGGCAGCGGGAGCGAGAAGGGCTGAGTCAGGCCATGATTCAGAAAAGCCTACTTCTGTTTCAATGCCTTCATTGGCTCCGGTGTAACCTTTTCCAAGTCACTCCACTGTGCCATTAGAGTTAATAACAGTGACCTCCTTGACAATATCCTTCTGAGATTTACACACACAAAGAGCACGTTGTGAAAGCCAAGTGTTAATGATGACATCTTTGGTGAAATTACCTGGCTCCGGTGGTAATTTCCATTATCTCTCTAGAAGTTGCTTGAAGTCCTTGATTCTGACCTTGGGGACACAGCTGGGATCTCACGGGTGTCTTCCACTGCTTCACAGATTCGCACTCAGGATCTACCCCATCAGCTCAGGGACATGGAAGGAGACACGAGGCAGGGCGAAATGCTCGTCTCACCGGTTCAGGCAAACCCTACAAAAATCAGGGGCAGATTTAAGGGCAGCCAAGAGAAAGCAAAGTACAGCCCCTCCACCTGCAGCAAGCTGTGCATGTCACATTCCCTGTGGTGGTCCAGCATCCACACCCACAGGGAAAATGGCGGCAAGTTATTTTCAAGAATAAAAACAACTGAGTGGATGGGAAGGAGGGTGAGATTTCTGTTGCTGAGAGAAAAAAAGGACACAATAAATAAAAGACCAGCTCTGCTGAAGAGCACAGGCTCTCTCAAGAAGCACTCAGCACTGTCTGGGGTCGAACGCCAACTCGGCAGAAGAGAGCAGAACATGGATCCGGATGTTCATGTTGTCCCGAATTACATGCTCAGAGTACTCCCCTATAGACAGGCAGCCTATCGCCATAACTGCTACTTACCTTTGGTACGCAGGCTGTTAATTCACTGGTATGTTTGAAGTGCCCGATGAAAATGTCTCTGATGATCTCAATTTGGAAGGCCTTCTTCTGCAAAATGCTTCACAGGAAAGTTTCATTTTAGGAGATGTACATACCCAAAAAGTGCTAAAGACTGTATTGTTCAAGACAAATGTATGAATTGCCGTCATCTAAAATAAGCAGCTAGTGCAGTTTGATGTACAGAAGAAACTTTCTGAATGTTACAAAAATAGCCCTGTGTATTAATCTGACATGTCTAGCCCCCACAGAGGTGTACAAAGCCTTAGCACTAGCAAATGCCTTCTGATGATGCCTTGCTGAGTCACTACATCACCACCTCCTGACAGAAAGCCTTCATCTAAATATATACTCTATGCTTTGCTAATTGCTGTGATGTGTAAAGTAGGGCATGTGAGCATGATACAGGTTACAGGGGCTGGACTGTGATGTTTAATTATAAGCTACAAAATCTCAGCATCATAAAGATTGTTTCCATTAGTGACCTGACAAGGCTTCTTAATTTTACTGCAAGATGTCTGTGGCTTTAACTCATTGAGCACTTTCCTTTTCCCTCAAGAATAGGAGAACTTCATCTTAAGAAAAAAATTAAACAAACACTTTTTATACTAAATATGCTTAACCTAAAGCTTTCTCCCTATTATTTCATAAATGCCTTGAGATTATAGAGGCTCAGCTAGCTTAGTAAAAATGAATTGCATGTGATCCTGGGAATACAGCCATTGCATTAATTATTCTTCCTTTCCGTTGCATTAGGCTTTTTGTAAATAATCTGCATGTTTAATCAATGAAGACTAATTATGAAGACAGGGCATGCTTTACTGTTGTATTAAAACCTGTTCATTGCCATAGAAAAGATTTTATCAATATTTCTAGATTAAAATTGCTACTTGCAATATACATCATGGAGAATTTTACTGCAACCATTAAAAAAGCTGAAAGAATATTTTGTCACTGGGTACAAACAGCGATATGCAGATTTACAGCTATGTAACCAAATGCATAATTCACCCATGTATATGATGCTTCGGAAGAAAGGGATTATAACGAACTTGATTACTTCCTCCTATAGCCCTAAATTCAAGGATCCCAAAAGCCAGAATCATAGAATCATTAAGGTTGGAAAGGATCTCTAAGATCATCAAGTCCAATCGTCAATCCAACACCACCATGCCCACTAAACCATGTCCCAAAGTGCCACGTCTACACATATTTTGAACACTTCCAGTGATGGTGTCTCCACCACCTCCTGGGCAGCCTGTTCCAATGCTTGACCACTCTTTCCGTAAAGAAATTTTTCCTAATATCCAATCTAAACCTCCTGTGGCACAACTTGAGGCCATTTCCTCTCGTCTTATCGCTAGTTAGTTGGGAGAAGAGACTAACACCCACCTCACGACAACCCCCTTTCAGGTAGTTGTAGAGAGCGATAAGGTCTCCCTTCAGCCTCCTCTTCTCCAGACTGAACAACCCCAGTTCCCTCAGCCGCTCCTCATAAGACTTGTGCTCCAGATCCCTCACCAGCTTCGTTGCCCTTCTCTGGACACGCTCCAGCAACTCAATATCCTTCTGGTAATGAGGGACCCAAAACTGAACACAGGATTCGAGGTGCGGCCTCACCAGTGCCGAGTACAGGGGCACAATCACTTCCCTACTCCTGCTGGCCACACTATTTCTCATACAGGCCAGGCTGCTGTTGGCCTTCTTGGCCACCTGGGCACACTGCTGGCTCATGTTCAGCCGTCTGTCAACCAGCACCCCCAGGTCCTTTTCCACCAGGCAGCTCTCCAGCCACTCCTCCCCAAGCCTGTAGCGTTGCATGGGGTTGTTGTGACCCAAGTGCAGGACCCAGCACTTGGCTTTGTTAAACCTCATACAGCTGGCCTCGGCCCATCGATCCATCCTGTCCAGATCCCCCTGCAGAGCCCTCCTACCCTCCAGCAGATCAACACTCCCACCCAACTTGGTGTCGTCTGCGAACATATTGAGGGAGCACTCGATTCCCTCATCCAGATCATTGATAAAGATAGTAAACAAGTTATTCCACTGTAAATATGTACCTTCTTCATTGACTTAATAGATTTTTCCTAAATTTATGGTGGTAAAAAAACAGTTACCACTATCCCAAACAGCTGATTTATGTGCCAAATAATATGGTGGAGTAAATGCCACTTAGGGCCAGATCTATCAAGTTTGCTCTTACAAACAATCACATTGATTTAAACAGGATCAATCAAGTCAGCAGGATTCACTCAGGCAATATCTACACTAGTGATAGGAGCAGTGCTGTGGAGTGAACCGGCTTGTGCTGGGGTTCTGATATCCATGCCAGCAGCGTGGTAGAGAGAGGACATTATTCCAGCTGAGCTCCTGCTTGGCCCCACAGTTGCCCATTGCAAGCTGGAGCAAGCACAGTAAATGAGAAGTTCACCTCAGAAATGTTCTCCTGATCCCAACTGAAACACAGATGTGAGCACACCCCCACATGGCCCCAGGCTTGTCAGTGTCTCGTGCACATTGTCACAGTTTACCTAAGAAAAGAGGTTGGGTATCTGTCTTCCAAGTTCACCACTAAGTGCTGGGTCACTCCCATGACTGAACTTGTTCAGGAGACAGCCATCAGCCATATACACGTAACCTGTTATAAACAGGTTGCATGTGTATTTTGGGGTACAGATTGATGCAGAAAGTAAGGTTTAGTGAAAGATGCCAAGGAGGAATTAAAGGAGGGACAAGAGTTTTACCTCTGACCAAAGGAAAACATTGTTTATGAACCAGTTAAGGGCCAAAAATTATTCCTACTATGGCTACATGACACTTATGTACATATGGAGGGGCAACAGTCCTTGACCTAACTAAGATGGTGGCAGGAGAGTCTCCTGTGGAAAGGAAATGTTGGCCAGGGCAAGAAACCTGTACATCCCAGAAACATCCCAGGAGACTTGAGTGGTGAGATTTGCACTACTTATGTGCGTTTTACACTAATTGGGTAATAACTAAGCCTTCATCTCCATGGGGATGGTGAGCATAAGCCAAGGCCCATGGGACAGGCAATAAGCGCTTGAGCTTCCCTCCACGGCATTCCAGGGGTGGGTCTGCACATTCGTGGTAGCTGCACCGCTGGTGTGTCCGGTGGGGCAGGACAGGCAGGGACATCCTCAGGTGATCCTGGGGAAAGGCAGAGCATGAGGAGCGTGGGAGCCTTTGTCAGTGCTTGAATAGGGTCTTGGTTTTCCTAGGCTGTTCCCAAGGGTATCCAGTTGGTGTAACGCTGCTGACTCGCAACAACTGTCGCCTAATCGGCACAAAACAGCATTGGTTCCACTTAACCGGGACGTGCTGGGGGGAGGCAGGGAGCCAAGCCCTGTTACGTCGCTACAAATTCCTGATCGTTGGCTCTTGCAATGCAGAAAGAGCAAAATAAAATAGGGAAAAAAGTAAAATGCTGTTGATACCACTGGTTTGATAAGGTATTTTACCTCAGTTTTTCCCAGCATTATAAATGAAAAAGCTGCTTTGCTTTGTATCTCAGCACTCAACCAGTGTGCATACGCTTCTGCACCTCTGTCTGTTCCGTGTTTTGTTGCCAAAATAATGGTAGGAGACAAGCCAGTGGAGTCGCTCCAGTACCAGCATACAAACAGTCACAGCTTCCAAGAAAGGCAGAAATCCAGCAAATTCTTTTTTAAAAAATATATATATACATACGCTACACAAACACATACACAGACTTTTTTTTCTTACAGCCTACTGTGAATCCTAGAAAAAGTTAAGAAAAAGAAAGGAAAAAAGTTAATCTATTGCTTATTTTCACCAGGGACATGTCAGTCATTTAATCAATGCATTGAGATATTTCCAGCTACTGTGTCTAATTTCTCTGCTGCACTTTACAGTTCTTCTGCATTAGACCCAGCTGGAAAATATAACTCTGATGTTATTTTGCCTCTTTGTGATTTAAACATCAAATCCACTTTTAAGTTCTTAAATTCGTTTCAAAACAGTTTTCAAGCGATGGTGGAACCATTGGTCCACGGTCTTAGTTAAGAAATGGTTGCTTTAAGATAGTTCTATCTATTTTATAGGTTATATTTGTAGTTCTACCTATTTTAGCATCTCCTTTGAGGCTCCTCTCGAATAGCAGAAGGTTAGGCCAATTGATTACTCTGCCACTGCCTCAGGAGAGACTCTTGTTTCTTCCATGCTTGTTACAGGTTTTTAACAGTTTAGCAGTATAATATATAGTTATTAATATTAATATAGAAATATGTGCAAGTACATATTTGTTCTTTATACAAATCCTTCAGCTTCTAGGTGACTTTTAGTATCTGTCCACATCAGACACAAAAGGTTTATACACTTACGCAAAGTACTGTAAGTTCACAATAAATTATAGGAGCAGGTGACTGAAGATACAGTCCTTTGAGGTCCGAAGCATCTTCAGGTTTCCCGAGGGCTCTCTCAGGGCATTATGGGCGCAAGATCCCACTGGAGCAGGCTCCTGTGGGTGCATAATTTAAAGCACAATGCATGGCTGCCCTTAAAATCTAAGCCATTAGGAGAGATTGTGCGTATAAGGATTTGGTAGGCTGGGTCTTTCAAATGGTACCTGTGATTTTGGGAGTATAATCAAAAATGATAAGCAATGTATCAACAAGATCTAGATGTATTATTTTTATTTTATTACTGTAATTTCTCATCTAGAAGAAAGACTTCTGTAGATCTGTACATACTGAGATGATAACAGATGTAGTTATCTTTGATGTAATTCATTGTTCCAATTTGTGGTTGTTTGTTTTTTAATTTTGCATCTTTATTCAAATATTTTTGAAGTAGTCAGATTAACATAGTGTTTAAAATTGCCCACTGATCAAAAGATATTACTGGGAGTTTTGATTCTGTCATGACAGCAAAAAAACGCAGTAAGACACAAAAATTCTTCGCCTTTTTTTGGTGTTTATTTATGTTCTGTCACTATTTCTCCTCTGTTAATCCTAGTTTTTTCATCTACCTCCTCAGTAACCCACTCACCTGGCTTTCAGAAGGTTCCCTGTCTGGATAAATTGAGACAGAAACCTGAACCATTTACACTCTCCACACTATAGCCAATGATGAGGTTGTTTACAAATTATACTACAATGTGCAAGATCTCATTTGATTATACCTTAATTATTCTGTTTTTCCCTCCCTACCTCACAGATGATGGAAATGCTTAAAACAAGTTAAGGTAGTATGACACAGACTAATGTAAGTGTGAGCATGGCACCCAGGGGACAAGCTGTGAAATGTTTGCGCGCTTCTGCTAAAATACATTGCATGGCTTTCTGCTGTTGTCTCGTGTTTCTGATGTTAGGCAGCATGTTCAGCAACATGTCAGTGTTTTGTCTGATATTTATATTCGCAGCTTTGGTTTTGTATAGTCTTAATGATCCGCCTTTTTCAGTAGCTTGTGGCAGCTGCTATTGGCAAATCTGCAAGCTGTGTATGTTACTCTTAAGTGACGTTCGGAGGTACCTCCCAGGATAGGGCCCGACTGGATATGGCTGTTTAGAAACCCGCTGTAGAAATGTTGAAATTCAAATGGGTCAGGAACAGTGTCGACACTTCTGTGCTTGCCAGTGGGAAGCAGCAGCTCCCAGTGAGCCTTTTCCAGAAGTCAAGGCTGGTACTAGTGCAGCTGGCTGCCGTGTCCGGCTCTGCCACCCACAGCTGTGCCTTTGCAACGTGAATGCTTTGTGACCACTCTTCTGTGGTCAAACGTTTGCCTTTGCATCACAGACGCCGCGTTGGAATTAAAAATGTTATGTTTTCATAGTACTCTGTTAAAAAAACACTGCTACGGGCAAATACGGTGTTAATATACTCCTTATAATCTAAGTGTATGTAATGCTTATGGAGGTGAGACGAATCACAGTATCCTGAAACATACTTACCCACACAGGTCTCCTGGTGCTGCCTGGTATGGAGAGGCAGAACTCAGTTATTCCCTGCCTGGGTTTCTGTTCGCCTGGGTTTCTGTTCACCTGGGATTGCCACTTGTATTTTTAGGCACACCGTGGTTTTTTGTCATGATGATGGTCAAATATTAACCACTTGCCCAGGGAGGTAGTGTCATCTCCATCCTTGCAGATACTCAGAACTTGAGCAGACATGACCCTGAGCAACTCGCTCTAGTTGGACCTGCTTTGAGCAGGGGATTGGACTACACGACCTCCAGAAGTCCCTTCCTCCTTACAGTTGTCAGTGATTCTACAATTTCATGACTGCTCAGGTGGGGAGTTGAATGAAGCCACTAAAATAACTTTCACTATGCCATAAACTATCATTTGAAACTAGATCACCAGAGGTCAGTGCACGGATCACTGTTCCACTTTTCTGCATAATTAGATGGAGATTATCAAATGCTGGTTATTACTCTCATACTCTCAGTGTACCCAGTTCAGCCACTTACAACTGAGCTACACATGTAGGTATTTGTTGTATTTTCTTATCATGCAACAAAAATACCACTTCGCTGCACTCAATATGTGTAATACATGTGGAGTTACAGCATGTGTTGTGTGAGAACTGGATGACTTTCCAGAAACACATCTACTGTTGAATTATTGGAGCTATGCCAGCTGACACTGACAGCTGTCTACGTGATGTTTTTATAGCTCTTCTCAAGTTTCCCATGAGAGATCCCTACCTCTGTTCCTAAGACATTAATGATTAGACTGTCGGAGCTGAGAAAATCCACCTGGCGAGCAAGGTCACCTTTGCTGTTCCCAGTAACAAAGGAAAACACCAGGCTAACAAGGCTAAGAAAGTCCTAATTAACGTCAATAGTGAACTCAAAGCTAGGGAAAAATAGGGCTGGCAGACTAAGAGTCTACAGAGGTAGGATTGTTTTTTGAAACCATTGCAAAAGAAGCCTGGAAGCTGTATTTTCAAATATGGTTAGTGCTGGGGATGGGTTGCAGAAAAGAGAAGGAATCAATACCAGGTTTGTGACTTCCCTGCCTCCTTCTCTTTGGTGAGTCCCTGCCAGCAGTCAGAGCCTCCAAGACTCAACCGAGGCCCCAAGGCAGGGGCACCGTAGATCTCTCTTCCCACTTGCCAAAAAGTCACCGTGCTCCTTCCTGAGCTGAGCCTCTTCCCTCCCCAAGAAATGTGTCTCCTCGGAGGAGCTGGAGCCATTACACACAGGCAGAGCTGGACCACCCTGCAACTTCCCACCTCCTCCCCTCGCTGGCAGGAGAACCACGTTCCCCCATCCTGCACAGCATCTTGGACTAGAGGACCTATAGAGGTCCCTTCCAACCCAAACTATTCTATCATCTACCCACAATTGCCGTGCGTGGTAAATGGATGTCCCACAGATCAATTTGGATAGGATCCAACTCACAGATCCGTCTCTAGTACCACTTAAGGATCCTGAATTTGCCTTTGAGTCTTGCTGCACGGTGCCACTGTGACAAGAAATAGTCCATTCTCCCAAAGCACCCAGTTACGCATTTTTGCTCCCACTTTCTTCCCCTAAACTACTCTTAGTCCAAAGTTCAGATTCCCTGAATTGGACTCATTCCCCCGGTTGCCACCTCCCTGCTCTCAAACCTCTGACCCCCATTACAGGATTGCTGCAACCAGCCGTTTCTCAGGCACCCGGATCTGGCAGAGAGCTGCTGTGCTATGCAACGTTTCAGCATATTCATTTCTATAATCTGGGTGTACTCAGCTATCTTTGGCTTCTGTGACAGCCCAGCACTGCTGGAAGAAGCCCAGTTTCCCCACTGATTTCCCTTGCATGGCATGGATGTCTCCAACTCAGTTCTCTTATTTTACGAGTGTGAGTAAGCAGTCCATAAATGAGTGAGTATTTTTGGTTTTCAGTGCCCATATGTGGATAATAGCACCTGCAACCATGTTTTAAATTCCAGAAAGAAATTTTCAAATTAGATATGATGAACAAAAATCCCACAGCCTTTTCAGCAGTGGGGAGAGTGAAGCAGAAGAAACAACTCCCTAAGGGTACCGTGAGCTTCCAGTGTGGGAGAGCCTTATGGACAAATTATTCAAACTCATCAGAAGTGACACTGGTGCAATTAGCCTGCCTTGGGACAAGGAGTGGTCTGCATGACCTCCTGAAGTCCTCTCCTGCTGTGTTTTTGTATGATTCAGTTATTTTATATAATGTTAACAGCCTCAGCTGACACCAGGACACAAATTCTCCAATAAGAGCAGACAGACCTGAAGAACTGCTGCAGACTGTTGAATGTCACCATTTCTCTGTTGCACGCATACGCACAAGGGTGTAAGTCCACCACACAGCGCTTCTGCCTGTTAGCGTAAGAAAAGGCCGATATTACATACTCAGCCAACTCCATCAGCATGCACAGAGCCATCCACTGTGTCCCACTGGATCGTGGGGATAATGTGTTCCTTTGCAAACCCTGTTGTCTTGGCTGACTTCCTCTTTGAGCCTCAGAGCATCCATCTTTCTCCAGTTACGCCATTTTGAGCAAATGACGGGAATAGTTTTTCTAATTACCTACAGCTCAGTTTTATCCCTCACATGAAGGTTAAATCCTCAGAAAATTATTCACAGACTGTCATCATTGATCAAAATGGCCTTCTACAATTTCATTCAACCTTCAACCACACACATCTCTGACCATGTCAGATTAGGAGACTGGTTTTCAGCATCTCTCCCAGGCAGCTTCTTTCCACAGTCTTTCGGTAACAGGAACACATGCCTTGGGATCTACTATGACACCCAGGCTTCCCAGGCAGGGACACAGCTCCTTCCAGTGAACATGGGTGGCCATGAATCTGTCAACACTGCTACTGTCTGCCACTTCATCTGCCCAACAGCAGCATTAAGCAAAGGCAGTGCTCTCTGAAATGATAACTCTCCAGCTCACTTGCCTACTGCTCAGTTTCCTCTGTTCCTTGTGTTCAGATATTCTCTGCACCACGGAGCTAGGCATGCCCTCGTCAGGACATTTCTTGTCTCATGCCCTAATCCCTGGCAGTTCTTTGCTGCTAGATACTTATGATGGTCTCTGTCATCTCCGCAAGATCTTCTATCCTGACATTTCCACTTGACCCATCCTGTCATCCTTGCTCAAGCTGCTGTTGCAGTGCCACCTTTGGGGCTTTGGGGTCCATCCATAACAAAAAGGATAACACACCATATCTTTCTCTGCTCCCACTTGCTGTTTTCAGCCATGTGCTGATCCAGCATTGCCAACTTTGAGCTCAAAGTCTTACTAAACAGTGTGTAAGCACAGCTCTCCTTTTCCTGATGCTCATATTGCTCGCAACCCAAAATAAAGGTGCTTTTTAACTTTAAGCAAAAGCATACTCTACTCATTCATTTTTGAAAGTGTGGTTATGACTCAAGCAAACAGCATAGTCCCGGGTAGTGTCCATAACCCATACAGCATATTAATATGGCTTCAAGGGATGTGAAAGAGCTTTATGCAAATAAGGACATGAGAGAGATGCTGGACCCAGCCCAGCAAAGCACATTGTTTCCTGGAAGTGCATAAGGAACCCTAACAAATTCAGCAGGATGATCCATGGGCTGAGAGGTGCACTCCCATCTAAGTGCCTTGCTGGCTGAGGGCCACAGACCTACTTGCTCCTGAAAGCTCATGGGACAGCTAGGAAAGAGAAATCTGCCGAGTGGAATACCAATGCCTCCCTTGCCCAAAGACTATCCAACTTCCCAACATGTGAAAATTGTAGGGTCTTTATCAAAGACATTGAAAAGCTCAGCTGACCTCAAGCTTTCCTTCCTTCAGCAGAGCACAGTTATAATTCTTCATTAGGGCTGGCCAACCTTTCTGCATCATGAGTCCCCAAAATGCCAACCCTTTCCCATGTCCAACAGCCACCAGCAAGACCATGAAGATCTGAAGCAGAATAAAGATCTTGGGGCTGTTCATAGACAAGAGCAGGGTCCTCTCCCACACTTGCTATGGAAGACAGCTTGTCTGTGCTTGTGTCTGAACCCCACGTGTTCTGGCTGTGCTGGTGTCTGCAACCTCAAAGGCTGCACTATCACAGGGACTCCTGTGTCAGGTGGATGTTCTCAGTCCCATGGGGACCGCAGTGTGTGAGAACCAGGGCTGAACCACTCATTAAACATAGCCAAAGGATCAGAAGTTATCCACTGTCATAAGGGTTGCATTTACTGTGTATCATTGGCTTCCTTTATAATGGCAGCAAGTGATATTCCTTCTCTGCATTCAGACTACCCAAATAATTTAATAGGCAGGACAGAGAGAAACTTAGACAGACAAATAGCATCTTATCAACCTGACAATGGATTAACCTGGCAAATTATTATACATGAGTTGAGCGAGAACTGGCTGATGCTGTTGCACAGACTGCTTTACCTGTCTTCCTGATGAACAGCTATTTCAGATTTTCCAGTCATTCAACATGCTCATCTTTAAAAACATTTTCTTATTTCTTCAGACACATTTCCCTTTCATAGTCTTATTGACAATCACACTAACACCATAAGACCTCAAGTGCTCATCTTCTTAATCAAAGCATTTTCAGTAGAAAATGACCCTCTGAAAAACTAGATAAAAAAGACTCTATACTGGTGGCCTTGGAACCAGTTCTTTTCCTGTTCCACATTTCTCTTTCATATCCAAGTGTGTACTGCAAACCATACCTCCTGCTGTAGAGAACCATCTTCAAAAGACTTGGAGTGGGGTAAAGGGTAATTAATAGGTTATTTCCATCTCTAACCTCTGTGACGCAATTACAAAAATTGCAAAATGCAAGAATCTTTCCCTGCTGGCAAATGAGATCTGTCATTAATTTTGGTCCTCACTAGAGAGGGAAGGGTGGATAAAGGCAAGGAGAGCATGTACCTCTGTAGCTCCCTTGGTCAACCAGCAAGAAAAGGCATCAGGTGTTTGTCATTTTGGTATTGGCTCAAGACACACAGAGCACCACCATCTGGGTGCCAAGGAAATGCAGAAAAAAACAATTTCACTGAAATGAAGACATACAGCTATCTTCAGCTTGTTACATATTAAGGGGAGAGCAGTAATTCTCTAGAAAGCCTGAAGCCAGCTCTGAAGGCAGAGCTCATATATTCTCAGAGGTGCTTGAGCTCAGATCAACTTTGAGGGAGAGAAAATATTGCTTCCATGCTGTTTGTGCCAGAGGAGATCTCAAGAAGTAAATCAAAGGACACTAGGGACAAATCTTTGATAAAAGCATATCAAAACTTTGTTTAATTTGTTTGCACTGCTGTTGTAAAGCAGACTCACCAGAGACAATATGATCTACAAATGGAATATGTTACTAAATCAGGACATGACTTACTGGAAGGATAAGTAATGATTTCATCTAAGTCATTACATCTCCCTATCAATAGCATATCTCTATGGGGAGCATGCTTACCTCTGGATGAATATCATATAATCCCTGTAGGACAGACTTTAGATGCCTGACTCAAGGACATGACAAACCCAACCACCCAAAAATCAGTGTGTCACGGTCCCTGGTTGAGATCAAATGTGCATAGATATGTACAGTCAATGGCACATGCAATACCCAGCACATAATCTCTTCGGTCTGTGTGGGAAAGGGTCACTTGTTAAGACAGCAGAGAAAAGGGGTGTTTCTCCTGGATACAAGCATGTTCATGGGCACTGTTACCTCTGAGTCTGACACATCTAAGGCACATCATCATGGGATCAGTGTGCGATACACATTGGATCAAGTGAGCATGTGTCACACAGTGGGTAGATCTGTGCATGTGTACCTCCAACCTGCTAAACGTTTGGGGCAATTATCCAAAATCCTCAAATGCTGGGCAACATTTCCGAAAAGGAGTACATGTTCATGTGGGGATGCATCACATTAAAAATCAGGATGTTGGATAGCTTTTCAGACAACTCTGTATTCTCCCTGCATCACTCATCTCTGTCCTTCATACTGCCAAAGGCTATTTTGTGCTATTCTTCCCTTACCTGTTTTGATGCAGATGTTGTCCATGCTCTTCCTAAATCCTCCTCCTTAACAATGTCAACTTCTGGAAAATTCCTTCATTCCCCCGGAGGCTCCATCTTTGTCTGGTTTGTTTTTTTAAAATACCTCCCTCCCTCTTCTTCTCCACTCTCCAGGACTGTAATGTCAGATAGTTTCATTTAACTATACAGCTACAGCTAAAGCTGACCCCCTTACCTTAACCTCACATGCCTACCCTGTTTGATTGTAGTTGGGAAACCTATTATCTTCTGCATCCAGGCAGCACACAACCTCAGTGCTATTTTCAACATTATCACCATCTTCCCTCTTCTCTCCAGCCTGATGCTGTCATTTAATCCTGATGACATTCTCTCAAGAGCATCCTACAAAAATATCCATTATTATTTGTTCCCACAATAAGGCCCTGATAGCTTCATCCTCAGTCTCTGTGACCTTCTCTGTTCTGGCCCTCTAGATGCTTGCCTTGTCTTCCCTCAAAATGTCATAGCCAAAATCAATTCCTTCCATTCCCTAGCAAGCCACGCTAAATCCTTTCACTGCTTCACCTTTGTCCTTCTTGTCAAGTTCGTGGTACAACCTTTCAAAAATTTCCATAAAACCACTCCTATGGGTTTTCCTGCTTATGTCCTTCTTTCCTCCAGACTATCCATTTCCCGTTCCTCTTCCTGGTGCCTTCTCCCATCTCAGGCCTCCTGCAACACAGAAACTCGTCTCACTGTGCCACTCCAGAGACCTTCAAACCATACCAATCTTCAGGTTTTCCATACAGTTGAGCCATTTTCAGGAAAACAGGCTTGTCTGTGCTATTTTCAAGTCACCCTTTGGTCTCCCACCTACTCCTGTGTCTGGCATTGAGGTGTTACCTTCAGCGAGACACATGCAGTAGCTCTCTTTCTCTGCAGTCCTCCACAGAGACAAAGTATGTGCAGCGCAACTGAAGGAGAAAACAATGCCGTGCTCCTGCCTCTGTTAGCCTTGCTTGCGTTTACCTCAAAGTAAACCAGACTCGGTCTTCATCTGCCATTTGTTTTTGTAGCAGGGAACCTACAGCTCATCCTGAGTTGAAAACATCCTTTTTGGGGGGGAGACACAGCTGCTGCATGTTTCCTGCCTCCACTCTAAATTGTTAGGAATGGAGAGTAGTTTAAATGCCTGTAGAAGACATTAAAATTACATTGAGGAAAAGATCCCTCTGGAAAGTGAAAAGGAATTTATGAATGAGATTTGGATAGGGAAAGTGTCTCAGGATGTCTATGTCCAGAATTTTTTTCCCAGGGGAAAAAATAAAGGTAAGTGACTGTGTGACCACAAGACACTGTCTGAGCAAACTCTATTGAGCAGAGTTTAGCATACTACTCACCATCCAGAGGACATTCATTCACCTCGACCTTGTATATGGTGCTTGAGCTGGATATGAAGCTTAAAAATATTTACCGTAACCTACACAATTTCCCTGAGCAGCTTTTTTATTATTTCAGCTCTCTGATTTACAAAGAAAATTATTTGCCTGACAGCAGCTGCCTCTGAATAGCTTGTAATTAATACATGCATGTTCAGATTCCTTAAAGACAATGTTCATAACAGATTAGAAAGATCAGATATGCCACAAAGATTTCTAAATAACAAGAATTAGTTGTGATTAAATAGATCACCGTAGAGTGGCAAATAGACTTCTCAATCACCTATCAAAGTTAATAAACAAAAAAGTACAGCTATTTTATAATGATGATTTAACAAAGCATGCACAAGAGTAATTCATTCAAGTCTGTGACCCAGAGTACTTAGAATCATAGAATAGTTTGGGTTGGAAGGGAACTTCAAAGGTCATCTAGTCCAATCTCCCTGCAATGAGCAGGGACATCTTCAACTAGACCAGGTTGCTCAGAGCCCCGTCCAACCTGACCTTCAATGTTTCCAGGGATGGGGCGTCTGCCACCTCTCTGGGCAACCTGTGCCAGTGCTTCACCACCCTCATTGTGAACAATTTCTTTCTTATATCTAGTCTAAATCTGTGCTCTTTTAGTTTAAATCCATCACCCCTTGTCCTGTCACAACAAGCCCTGCTAAAAAGTCTGTCCCCATCTTTCTTATAAGCCCCTTTAAGTACTGGAAGGCTGCAGTAAGGTCTCCCTGGAGCCTTCTCTTCTCCAGGCTGAACAACCCCAACTCTCTCAGCCTGTCCTCATAGGAGAGGGGTTCCATCCCTCTGAGCATTTCGGCGGCCCTCCTGTGGACCCGCTCCAACAGGTCCATGTCTTTCCTGTGCTGAGGGCTCCAGAGCTGGATGCAGGACTCCAGGTGGGGTCTCAGCAGAGCAGAGCAGAGGGGCAGAATCCCCTCCCTCGCCCTGCTGGCCACGCTGCTTTGGATGTAGCCCAGGATACAGTTGGCCTTCTGGGCTGCAAGCGCACATTGCCGGCTCCTGTCCAGCTTTTCATCCACCAGTACCTCCAAGTGCTTCTTGGCAGGGCTGCTCTCAATCCCTTCATCCCCAGCCTGCACTGGTACTTATAAGTGGCTGGCAATTTTGGGTGCCCTGCACTAGACTTAAAGGCTTGAGTTTTTAAAGCTTGGATATTTGGGCTTTTTCTTTGAAAAATGAAGATGCTATAAAAATTACATTCAGAATTAGAGTGTTTGAAAGGGCTAGTTCCATTTTGCCAGTGTCAGCCATGATGGTCATAATATCCTGCAGCAAAGATTGTCAAGTCATTTGTAATATGTTTTCAATAAAGTTGCAAAATATGTGCAAGTGCTAACTTAGAATCACAGAATGATTTGTGTTGGAAGGGACCTTAAAGATCACCTAGTTCCAACCCCCCTGCCATGAGCAGGGACATCTTCCAATAGACCAGATTGCTCAAAGCCCCATCCAACCTGGCCTTGAACACTTCCAGGGATGGGGCATCCACAACTTCTCTCGACAACCTGTTCCAGTGTTTCACCAGCCTCATAGTGAAGAATTTTCTCCTTACATCTAATCTAAATTTACCCTCTGTTAGTTTAAAGCCATTAACTGCCAACTTAAATGCATTGCTTGTACATTTTATGTCTAATTAATTATCGCTTGTATAAAATATTGTGATGGTCCCTTCACATGCTTAGCATTTAATTAATTTGTAGTTTACACACCCCTAATAATAAATATCTCTCCATGATCTTGGTCCAGAGACTTATAAAAGTGCACAGCTTTTCATCAGCTTTAAAGGCAACTCTATCGCTGACAGTGGTAAAGTTTACTGAGTCCTACAAAAACTGCCTCCTTCACATAAGCTTTGATGAGTATGTTGTGTCAAAGGCAACAGGCAGTATTTATAGACTACCCGTGTGAACAAAAGCACAGGTTGCACTAAGACTCCCTTCAAAAGCCTATGAACCAGGTAGTAACTTGCCGATGCTGGCCTGCGGATTCATTTTACTGCAGTAAATAGCCAATGTCATTTCCTAGGTACAAAATTTAACAGAAAAAAAATCATCCAAGTGCACTTGAATGAATACACTTCGTCCTAGTGATATGTAGTGTATGACAGTCTCCTCTTACTACCTGTTGAGATAGGTACTGCTTTTCTAATTAGAGCCTCTTGAATTCCAGCCTCTTTTCAGGAACTCAGTCAGTCAGTCAAATATGTTTTTAAACATTGTCTGATAGAAACATTTTGGAAAAACCATAAATATTTTGCTCAGAGGAATAAAAAAATAGAGACCATGTATTCCTTTGGCAGGATTTGCTAAACACTGTGCCATTATAGAATAATATGTCAAGTTTCTTGCTAAGGATAGCAGCTGTCTGGAGGATCCCAATTAGGTAACTTGGCCAATTACCCAGGTATCCAGAAATCCTCATGTTCCTATTTTTCCTCACCATCAGTGATACTACCAGAAGGTGCAGCAAATGTGCTTGTCATAACTCTTTCCACGATCCGCAGAAAGACTCTCTCCCTGCTTCAGCGTGGGACACTCACAGATCACTCTAAACCATGCTGTTGGGATTGAGTGACCAGCCTCTTCTTCCTTTTAAATCTGAATCCACACACACTGCTTGAAAAATTAATGACTGACTGGGTGAATGGTGTCTGCTGGGGAGTTTGAAGTGAGGGTCAATGCTGATTCACCCTCAGGAGAGGAAGGTGGTTGAGTGGTTGACACAGTGCCTTGGGCTGTGGGGTCAGGCCCCGCCAGGCAGCAACGTCCTGTGTGACCTGGAATTTACTTGCCTGTAGTTCATCCTCTGAGACTGTACGTGCTAAAAGGGTTCACAAAACAGCTGGATATGGAAGAAAGACATGCAAGGCCCTTACATGCAATGATGCCTGTTGGGGACCCGAAGTCCCCATGCTGCAAATTGTTGGAGCACGGCACAATATTCTGCGGAAAGATACCTATGGCTTTCCCTGTTCTTCTGCCCTGCCCTAGGCATCCGCTGATGGCCACTGCCAGAAAAAAGGTACAGACTGAGCAGACCTCCAGTCTGACCCTACATGTAAAATGGGAAAACTGTGTTCTCCCACCTGCCTGTTCCTGGGAAATGCGTGTTCCCTGGGGAGCTCTGCTGCCCTGGCTTCTCTGGCTGTCTGTGGCTGCTCTCCTTCTGCCATGGACCCGGCCCTCCGCATGCCCTCATGCTCCCACCAACCCTGCGTTTATCTCATCACAGTATTTATACCGTTACAGCAACACCTCATCAGGCCACCCCACTGCAGAGCAGGAGCTCCCAGGAGCGCTGGCTCAGCAGAACAACCCTAGTTCAAAAGCTCAGCCCAAGTTACTCTTGCTCCCAGCACAGTGTCGCTTCGTTCTCGTGCAGTAGAGATCTCTGTTTTACTAACATGCACAACACTCAGATTTATTTGCCAGAGTATATGAGCTGATACAACAACCAGTCTCCACCAAGGCTGCAGAAGAAAGGCTGTAACTTTCTACCAGAGCCACAGCTGCATCAGAAAACAGGAGGTTTCGCATGAGGAAAGCACAACTCATAACCACTTAATAAAAACAACCCGAGCCCAGGGGGGAACCAGCAGAATTTACAGGCGTTGTGCTGGGAACAGCAATCCAGTCCTTGCGGTCGGCACAACACTGCCAGCAAACACACAGAGTAGTTAATATTTTGAGGTTGTTTTAGCTTCATATTTGTATCTTGATAGGTGACATTTCCAAGACACTACAAGTCTCTGCTGAGTTGGACCTATTATTAATTGTGAACATGCAGCTGAACTTTGCAAAATCCTTACATGACAGAGAAATAAAGAGGTGAAGTTCCCAAAGTCATTTATGCAGGGAATGTTATTCCCTGAGGTTTTTTACCAGCCTTCCAGTCCTGTTCAACCAGAGGCAAATGCCTTGTGCTGCTACTACACAAAGCAGATCTGGAAACCTACGTCTGCCTTGACTGAGGATCAGCTCCCTGCCCTTTGCCCAAGTCCATTTTCTCATTCGTTTCTGTTATTGCAGCCAAGCGTGGGTGGGAGTCCTCTCCTGGGTTCCTGGCAGGTATAACCTCGCGTGGGATTTTGTTCTTCAGTGGCTCCCTGGCTGCCCAGCTCTCAGCCGGGGGGATGCCCATAGGGTCTCTTCCCTGACAGTGCTCCAGCATGGAGAGCCAAAATCCTGCAGGGTGATCGGCACCGCCCCTGCTCCCAGGACCCTGCCGATGGCCGTGAGCAAGACGCTAGCCAGAGCCAGGCCTGCAAAGGGATGAACCGAGGACTCATTTGCAACGCTGGTGTAAGGTGAGAGCTGGACAGCAGGTTTCATCCGAGTCACGTCTGGAGCCGCTAGTGCCGCAGGTGTGCTGACGGTGGCTGGAGGGGGCAGTTGAAAGAGCTCCTGAGTACCACCTGCGAGTAAGTGTCCCTGAGACTCCTGCAGGCAGTTTAGTGTGGGGGACTTCCTGATGGCCACATGTGGAAACCGGCTGTGCAATTGGAGCCCTCCTGCAAAAGCTACCAAGGACAAACTCTCCTCCCCAGCATTGTGCTGGCCCAGCTCCTCACCACCAGGAGTACAGGGAAAGCCTCGAGAGGCTTAAGGCTGTTGTTAGCCAGAATGAGGCAAATGGGGGAAAAAATGTACTAAACAGTTGTTTCGGCAGCTGAGATGACTGGTTTGGTTTCTTAGCAACTGTGGGAAAAGAAGCTGCTTGAGATCTGAGCTGTCTGGTCAAATCCAGCAGGCATCCCTCCGTGGAGGACCACCCTTCTCCTCTCCACTCACCAGCACCGCGGAACTGTGGGGCTGGTGGGATGCCCTCCCAGCACGAGGGAGTGTGGCATTCAAGGCCATCTGAGGGGCGAGGGGACAAGCTGCCCATCAGAGCCTTCACGTGTGGTTCCTCCAGATGTGGAAAGGATGCTTGGGATTAGACTGCTTTTCATTTAATAAGCACGGAAAGGATGAGGAAATCTTGCACTAAGAGCGGCAATCGGTGACGCTCCCAAGTTGTGCCCGAGAAAGGAACCGCAGCGGAGGAGAGATCAGGTTGCGGCTCTTCCATGCCTCGGTGACAGGGCAGGGCTGGAGGGGAGCAGGAGGACGCTCCTGCGGCTCTGGCCATCAGCCACGCAAACTCTGCAAACTAAAAAAGAGGCTGATGGCTTGGTGCAGCATCCGCCTGCGCAAGGCACGTGCCTTCCTCTCCTGGCAGCGCAGGTGGCTCAGTTACAGCATCCTTCAAAGGCTGCCGTTTTGTCATCGCTGCTTTTGAGTGCGCGAAAAGCTGTTTACGGCTGTTTTCTCAGTGATCAGCAGTGTCAGTCTCTCGCAAGTCCCTTGAGCAAACGCACAGAGAGAAAGGGCTGATTTTTGCCAAACCGCTTCAGATCTTAGCGCGTCTCTGCGCTGGAGGAGGTTTCGCCACTGGTGCAGGGTTTGTGCAGGTCTCTGTACTGGAGCAGCCATTTCATTGTTTTGGTTTCTCAGGGACAGTGTTTAAATCATTTAAATTTATGCCTGTTACTGACATACTGGCCGTGTTCAGCGCTAATAGCTTATTTCCATCCATACTAACGCTATCTCATTCATTCAGATATTAAGTATGAGGATGCTGACCTGTAGTTAATCCTACACATCCCTGACTTTTAATTTAGTGACTATTAAATATTAATGGGAGCAGAGAGTGGAAGTCAGATCACCTTTTCAACAGCTTAGTGTCCCCATCACCAGGCTACAATGTCACCCTTGATCTTTCCTCTTTTATTCCCTTTCTCCCAGTTTCACTTACAGGACAAAGCAAGCTGCATTTTAGAGAAGCCTTTGCAGTCAAGCAGCTAGCGCAAGGATTAGAGCTGAACCAGGATCTCCCATCTCCTGGGTGGACATTCAAACCACCATGCCGCTGGATAAAAAGGGGGTTGTTCTGTCCAGATCCCCGGAGAGGGCCCTAGAGGACCCCAGCCCAGAAGCTATGCTAGAGAAGAGGGGAAAACACACAAACATAAGCACCCATGACCTAGACTGCCCCAGTGATGCTGTGCAGAAAATAATTCAGTATTCAAGGAGAGATGTGGAGGGTGTCTAGTGGTTACTGCCCTTCCCAGGGCACAGGAGCGCTGGTCATGGACCTACCAGGGTCTACCTGTGCATAGTTCATTAAATAAACTATGGTCTAGTGCTGAGGGTGGACCCAGAGGCTCTGGTGCAAACCTTCGTCACTGCAGTGCCGCATGCCCTGTTGTGTTCCCAGCCTGGTGGTGGGAAAACTCTCTGGGTTGGGCTGGGGTACAGGAGTGAATCGTCCCTCTGGAGGAGAGAGCTGAACATCAGCCTTTCAGTTCCTGATGAATATTATAACATCTTGATTCTCACAGGAAGCACTATCCCTTCTTCTGGGCATGCTTCAGCAGAAGAAAGCCATGTCTCCCACGTGACTGTCCAGAGAACACTTCATTTTCAAGCCTCTAAGTTTTGCGATGGCAGGGGACAGTAGTGGTGGTGTAGGAATCTCTTTCTCTACATCTTCCCACACCTTTTTTTCCTCATAGTCTTTTCTCTTACATCAGGCAGTTGTGACTGCATCCTCACAACAACCATATCTAACTGCTGGAGATATTTGTCCGTGCTTAAATCTTTTTATCTTCAGGTGATGATATTTTTCTGATTATAAAGCTAATGAGATAAAGCAAAATTCAATCAAAACAGCTGGGTTGAAGTGCATTAATACATAATACTACCTTTTACTATTGTAATTATGAATTTTTACTTTTTTAATTGCTATCTGGTTTACTTATCTCAATGAGAGACATTTCTCAAGAGTATCTTTCTGACTATAATGTTTTATTTTTGCAGAAAAATGCAGGCATTTTGTGAGATGGAAATTACTTCCTTATTATTTAAAATTAATTCACCCTGTCCAAATGAGCTCATTGCCATGCACAGTGCTTCCTTTTTAATTCAGTCTCAGCCTTTCTAGCAATTGAAATTCTGTGCTGAGATGATGTACATAGCAGGATTTTTATACATATTAAACCCTACATATTAGGAGGATTAAGGCTGCATATAGATTTTAGAATAGGGCACATAATTATGAAACAAATTTTGCAGCAGGGATAAAAGAATGTCAATTTTTCATCAGTCTTGTAAACTCCTTTGCTAGCCAGGAATGAAGCTGCGAGGATGCCTGATAGGAATAGAAGGAACTCTGTTGCCTGTTCCTGCAGGACTCCAAATTTTGCTAAATCAGGACAAAAGTAGAGTAAATTTTTACATACAAATAATTGGGATGCCAGTGCTCCCTCCTTTTCTCTTCTTGGAATAAAAATAAAAAAGAAAATGGAAAGCAGAAGAGGACAGAGGAGCTTGAAACTTGTGATGGGTATAGGAAGAGAAAACCTCAATAATGGGAGAAAAATGCCTGTCACCTGCAGAGGGAGCAAAGGAAATAAAGGGGAAAAGTGAGGAAGGAGAGGCTTCTGACAGCAGCACCCTGCCGTTCGGTTGGGCCCATGAGAGTTTCAGGATCGAGAACTAATTAGGAGAGGGGAAGAGAAGAAGAGGCAGGTTTAAAAGTTCTTCACACTTCCCACTCCGTCCTCTGAGCTGCTCCCAGCTCCTGCTGCATTCCCTCCTCGTAGCAGCTAAACATGCTTGTGGCAGAGGTTCAGTCCTCTGGAGTCAGCCCACGTGTCAAGAAACACCCCAGTGATTCACCTGCCCTGGGCTGGTGTCCTGGTCCCAGTCCCTGAAAAGAGTACAGTGGGAAAAAGAGTTGGACGGAGGGAGTGGTCGAGGAAAACGCTTGCTTGGCAGGGCACCTGGAAAGATTGCCATTCCCATAATAAGAAGAATTATTTCTGTATTCAGTGACTGAGTCAAAAAAGTCATTACAAAATTTAAACAATTTGGGGCAAACCATAAACAAAACATTTAGTGTCACTTCTGTCTCCAAGAAGGAGGATGTGGGAGCCATTGGCATGGCAGTGTTACCTCAAGCCCTGAGGAGGTGACGGAGCAAATAATCCTGGAAACCATTTCCAAACACAAAGGACTAGAAGGTGATTGGAAGTAGTGAGCATGGATTTACAAAGGGGAAATCACACCTGACAAACCTGAAAACCTTGTATGGTGACGTGACTGGCTAGTGGTCAAGGGGAAAGCAGGGGACATTGTTTATCTTGACTTTGGCAGGTCTTCTGACACCATTTCCCATAACAACTTCACAGACAAGCTGATGAAGTGTGGGCTAGAGAAGTAGACAGTGAGGTGGATTAAAAACTGTCTGAACTGCTGGTCTTAAAGGGCTGTGATCAGTGGCATGAAGTCCAGCTGGAGGACAGTCACTAGGGGCCAATACTGAGACCAATACTGTTTAACATCTTTGTTAATGATCTGGGTGATGGGGAGATGAAAAACTGGGAGAGTGGTTGGTGCACCAGAAGTTTGTACTGCCATCCAGAGGGACCTCAACAGGCTGGAGAAATGGGTGGACAGGAACCTTGTGAAGCTCAACACAGGGAAATGCCAAGTCCTGCAACTGGGGAGGAACAGCCCCACGCACCAGTATACGCTGAGGACCACCCAACTGGAAAGCAGCTTGGTAGGAAAGGACCTGGGGTCCTAGCAGACACCAAGGTGACCATGAGCCGGCAATGTGTCTTTGTGGCAAAGCAGGCTCACAGGATCCAGGGCTACATCAGGCAGAGTACTGCCAGCAGGTCGAGGGAAGTGATCCTTCCCCTCTGCTCAGCACTGGTGAGGCCGCACCTGGGGTGCTGTGTCCAGTTCGAGACACTGTTCCACTGCTCCTCAGTGCGAGAGAGACACGAACATACTGGAGAGAGTCCAACAAAGGGCCACTAAGGTGGTGAAGGGACTGGAGCGTCTCTCCTATGAGGAAAAGCTGAGGTGAGGATGGTCAAGCACAGAAGCAGGCTGCCCAGAGAAGTGGTGGAGTCTCCATCCTTGGAGATGCTGAAAACCTGACTGGGCAAGGCCCTGAGCAGCGCCCTGAGCAGCCTGCTGTATCTGACCCCGCTCTGAGCAGTGGGGTAGGACTAGATACCCCAGAGGTCCCTGACACTCTCTGTGGTTTTCTGAGCCTGTGACACTGAGACAAGGGAACAGCCGGGAACCGACAGAAGGAAAAGATGGCATTTTGGTTTAAGGATTTGCAGTAAAAGGCCAGTAAGAAACAGCAAGCTGGAGTTGCCGGAGCGATGCAGTGGTGAGCAGGGGTGCAAACGGGTCCCCCAGCGGGATCACCCCTGTGGCCAGGGAGGTGCTGCAGCACGCCCCACCTACGGCTGCATCACAGCAGGAGGAGGGCATCTCCCACTCATGATGTCTTAGCTGGTCAGTAAGAGCTGATGCAAGTAAAGCTCTGCAAAATAAAGCCTAATGGCAGGAGCAGCCAGCTTCAAGCCCGAGTCTTGGACCACCCATCCCAAAAACAGGTCCCTTGCCAGTGGGCACCAGTACAAACACATTCCCCATCCCTGCCATCTAAAACCTCAGTAACTGCAGATGTGCTTTAACTTGTGCTACGGTGGTGGATCTTTCAGGTGAAACAGGCACCAAGGAACTGCTATAGTGCAAAACTGTATAAATAAGAGGTCGTGGGAAAAAATCAGAGATTTCTTTCCTTCCGTGTTCAGAGCCGCCTTTGTCCCACCAGCCGCGGCATTCCGGCAGCAGCACAGTTGAGGTGGGAAGCGCACCCAGGCACTTCCTCCCTCTTCGCATTTTGTTTCAGGCGTTTGTGATTAGCTGAGGATCCTGCCCATCCAAACTCTTTTGGGACAGCAAGGTGTTGGCTTTTGCAGATTTAACACAAATTACTGTGAATCATCAGGAGCATTTTACAGATAAAATTTCTGAGGTTAAACAGACTGTGTTTTAATTTAAAGTATTTAATCTGTTCATTGCAAAACAATATAGAAAAAAACCCGCACTTTTCAGATAAACTGGTAGATTTTAATCTTTTTTTAAATAAAATCTGGTAACTTCAAAATATTTTTTAATGAAGTATCCTAAACCCGATAATTTTTTTTTAAATTTTGAACATTTAATAACGGTTTCTTGCATATTCCATTTTTACACTATTTTGAATTATATTACAAGTAACATTCCTTTGTTTTTTTAGTAATGCCACTTATTTTGAAATTACCAGTGTTGCTGTGAGTGAGCTGGTAGCTGTAGGTGCAGCACTCCCCTCTAGTGGGTAAAACCAGACCCGCCCGATTTTGCAGGACCTACTGCATCCTGCTCACCAGCGCTGGCTGGAAATAAAAGCTTTGCTTTTCCCCCAGATATCCTGAAGGCTCTGAGTCGATTTTATCCTTTTATGGTTTGTTATTTATTTACGGTACGTTATTTTTGTTCTGAGTTATAACGGGAAGGAGAGAGGGGCACTCATGAGAGGTACATGAGGCTCAGGATCAGTTCCTGCTTGTGAACCTTGGTTCAGAGCAGTAATTCCCTACATGCCCTAGCAAACCTGCTGCTACAACTGCCATCAAAACTAGCAAGTTTTGCTTGAAATACTTCATTTCCACACAATATTTTGGAAGGTAAAATGATGTTTTAAAAAATCAGAAGGAGACTAGGTGATTCATGAAAGACAGGTTCACCAGGGATCACCGTCCAGCTCGTGGCGCAGCAGCTCAACTTCAAAATCCTTATGCACTGGCATATTCTGATTCAAAATTATTCCCTTGTAATATTTCCCTGTTCTGTGAGTAAGAAACGGTGATGTTTAGGTTTTAGAAAGCCATTGTGGTCAATATAATAAAGAATACCCCTTCCCCAAAACACATGTCCGCCCATTTGTTACAATTCTGCTATGCTGCAGCTATAAGGGAGAACTGTTTCTAACATCCCCCATCTCTTTTTGATTTTCCTCTTACATAATTATGGTCATGTTTTTAATTAAGTTAAAATAGGATGTTGCACCAAGCTCCTCAACAGCTTCCTGAATTTTGTGATCTATTCCATCAATGGACTGAAAGCAGAGCACTATCTCCGCTGGTACCACACGCATTGAGTGCAAGCCATGGATATTTGTGTGAACCAATCTATCTCTTAAAAATATTTCTTCTCAAGTGAAGCATAAATTGCCTTTACCCTCATGTGCTATGTAATGAATTGCATTTGGAATATGTTTATTTTTAGCAAACAAATGCTAATGGCAGCCTGCTGTTAAAAATAGACAGTACAGTTGGCACAGAAATAAGGGCTGGGGAATCTTTCTTTCCCTGAAAATGCCCTCTGTGTAAGTCATTTGGGAAGAAAGCATGATGTTGCTATGGAAGTTAGTCCCTCCAGCTGGTGAAATTGCAAACAGCAAGTCACCACTTACACCTGAGCCCCATCTTACAAATAGCCTCTGCAGACCAGCATCCCCAAGAGGCTGCCATACCTCTTACGGGGGTGAGGGGTCCAAGATGGAGACAGTGCTTTTTTCTTTTCCTCTCTCCCTGTCAGATGTCTGTGGCTGCAATACACATTTTTTATGTGCCTCAACCATGAGAGGCTACAGGGAGCGAGGACACTTTGGTGGGGAGTCCATCATGGGATCCCTGGCATCGCCGGCTCCCACTCCTCTCTCAGCAGCTGCTCCGTGGGTCAGCAGGCTTTATCCTAGACAGGCTTTTCCTAATGCCTAAGTGAAATTTCCCTGGCTGCACTTTAAGCCCATTACTTGTCACATCCCCAGAGAGAATGATTTATTCCCTTCCATTTTGCAGCAGCTTTTTTCATAGTTAAGAGTGTTACGTCTGGTAAATCTCCTTTCCTCTAGACTAAACAGCTCAATTGCCCATGTTTTCTCTTAAATTAAGATTTCCAAGACTTCTGATAGCCCTTGTTGCTCTGCTCTTGTCTTTACCCAGTAGGTCTACTTCTCCCTTACAGTCTAGTGCCAAAAAGCCAGCCATGCAGCCAAGGCCTTGCTGAGTAGCCTGGTAGAGTCACTTTGCACATCTTGGCACATGAGATTCCTGCTTGCACATCCTGGTAGGGCATTTGTCTTTTTTCACAACAGAAGGCCGTCATGGACTCATGTAGTCAGTTGATCTCTAACTTGCATGTTGTACAACTCCTTCTACTGCCCATGCTATTGGGGATACAATTCTACTGCTATTGAATTGTATCCTTCTTCTTTCAGGCTATTTGTCTAATTCATTAGAAACGTTGAATACTAATTCTGTCCTACAACACACTTGCAGCCCCTCCTGGACAACTGTGGCCTGCAAATAGAAGAGGAGATTCTCTTTTCATTATCCAAGTGGTTAATGAAAATATTTTAACAGTATCAGACCTAAGACAGATTCCCATGAAAGTCTAATAAATGCAGTCCTTCAGCTGGACAGTGAACCACTGGTCACCACTAAGAGTATGTCCTTCCAACAAGTTTTACATTTATTTTCATAGCAGTTTATCTAAATAGTGTTTCCTAAATGCTGTGAGAATGCTTTTCAGATTGTAGCCCCAATGGTGAATACCAGAGACAAGGCTTGCAGGGGTGGTTCAAGTCTTGTAGTAGACTGGCTTATGTAAATGGAAAAGAGATAACCTTCCAAGCACACAGGTGCTACATCAGCCAGTGTTCATCAAATACTTGTTCTATACTTTCAATAGACTTTTTTTCATTTCATCCAGCACTGATGGGGGTGCTGTGATACAAGGGCTGGTCTTCTCAACACGTTTTAATTCTTGGATGAAATATTGTGAAAGTGTTGGTTCTTGTGTTAATTTGATTATTACACAAAGATGCCCTAAAATCAGAGAGACATACTCACAAGGTCTAGCTGCACCGTCAAAATCTCCTAGGTGTGGGAAATGATGCCTGGGAGCAACCCAGCTGCAAAGCTGCACTTTGCTGCTGTCAGCCCTGGCCATGTTGGCACTCCCCTCCCTCAGATGAGGAGCAATATTTTTGCTTGCAGATGTTTTCCTACAATTCTCAGCACTCCTGGGGCTGGATCTGACCTGGGAACAGTTTTATGGTGCATCATGGAAGAGCTTGCCTGTCCCTTCCAAGCCACACAGAAGATACGTCCTTCTGCTTCCAATAAAATAGTCTAAAGCACGTCTGCTCCCCTGCACCATTCATCCCACCTGGAGCAGGACCCTGGTTTGACACCTATGGGCCAATGGGTTTCCCAGGCATGGGAGTCATGGAGAGCAGCATGGTCTCTCCATGGCAGACTCCAAGCCCTCCTACTCTCAGGGCTGAACGTCTGCCAGTCTCCCAACGGGTCCTTGCACTGGGGCTCTTCTGGCCCTGGATAATTTTGCATTGAAAGCACACAGTTACACCATTAGAAAGGGTGCTCACCACACTAGAGGGGCTCCTTTTAGCAGGGGCGATGTTAACTTTCCTGCGAGAAGTTTTCAGTAACAGGCAGGGAAGTGCTTTAGAAGTGAAGATATGACACAGGTCTGCTTGTACAGGCTCAAATCAAGAGAATGGCAGCTGCCACTGTTTCACTGTGGAAACACTGCATTTTTTTTCTGGCCCCTAAACTTATAAAAGACACAAACCCTACTCAAAAGAAGCTACAAATCTAATTTTGAACATTATATTCTAGCATTTTGCTTGAAAAGTAGGTTCAAGTAGGGCAGCATCTCCTTCTTGCTGCCAAAAGATCTTACACACTAAGCTGTAACCAATGAATGCTGCCTTCATTTGGCAAAAAAAGACCGTGTTTTCATGGAGGACCAGACAAGAAAGCCTGGTCTGAGTCTTTGCTAGTTGAAAATTGCCTGGAAAACCTGAAAGTTAAAAGCTTAAACAGAGAAATTCCAAAATCGTGAAAAACAATCTAGTAAATATAATTCATTTATTCCAGACATAATTAAAAGAAGGTTTTTATCTTGGAAAAAAAAATTTAAAAACCAGTGGGAAGTCCTTGATAGGTCCACAGTAATTCTCGTTATCATACAAACTTAGGCGTTCAGTTGTCTCTACTGAGTCAAAAAGGACCAGAAAGGTCCGAAAGGGTTTCCAGCAGATGTAGATTGTAACAGAAAATATGCTTGGGAGTCTAGATGAAAAGCACTAGTTTAAGAAAAGTAAAACTGATACCTTATTTACAGGCTTTAGCATTTCTTAGGACCAAACCCATTCCTTCATAACTCTAGACTGTAACCTAAACTGGGGTTATAACCATCAGAAGTCAGGAATCGCAATTAAAGAAGATTTACCCACAGTGGCATGTGTTTCATGAGCAGGTAACATGAACAATCACTATTTTATGACCTGTCATATATTTGAGTCATCTGTCATGTTTTATCCTTAGATGTTGAAGTTATTTGACAGCTCTAAAGTAGAAGGAGGCAAAACAGAAAAGAATTTTTTTGCTGGTGTCACACTTTCAGCCAAATTTAACAGGTAATAGTCTACAACAAGCAATTAAAACACATTGGTCTCTTATTACAGAACAAATTCTACTCCGTGGGGCCTGAGGGAAATCTATCTCATAAAATTTGCTGGTTTTATATGAGACGACAGCACAAACTACTTTCTTCTCATGAAAAAAAGTAGAAATGCTGCTACACAGCAATGCACAGATGAATACTGATTTTGGCACTTTACATAATAAGGAAGCAGCAAGATGCACCTGCAAAGCCTCAGCACTTGTACTCTGACAGGGTCCTGCTGCTGAGTCCTCAGAGACGAGAGTCAGTGGAACCACAGAACTGTATAGGAACGTGTGGTGGGTTGACGCTGGCTGGATGCCACATGCCCACCAAAGTGGTTCTGTCACTGCCCTTCTTGGCTGGGCAGGGGAGAGAAAATATAACCATGGCTGAGACAAGGACAGGGAGATTAGTCACCAATTACCCTCACAGGCAAAACAGACTCGACTTGGGGAGAAATTAATTTAATTTAGTCCGAATCAAATCAGAGTAGGATAATGAGAAAGAAAACCAGATATTAACGCACCTTCCCCCCACCCCTCCCTTCTTCTCAGGCTCAACTTCACTCCCGAATTCTCTCCCTCCTCCCCCCGAGCGGCGCAGGGGGATGGGGAATGGGGGTTGTGGTCAGTTCATCACACGCTGTCTCTGCCGCTCCTTCCTCCTCAGGGGAGGCTCCTCACACTCTGCCCTGCTCCAGCCTGGGGTCCCTCCCACGGGAAACAGTCCTCCACGGACTTCTCCAGCGTGAGTCCTTCCCACGGGCTGCAGTTCTTCACGAGCTGCTCCAGCCTGGGCCACCCCACGGGTGCCGTCCTTCAGGAACAGGCTGCTCCAGCCTGGCCCCCACGGGGTCCCAGGTCCTGCCAGCAAACCTGCTCCAGCCGGGGCTCCTCTCTCTCCCCACGGGGCCACAGGCCCTGCCAGGCGCCGGCTCCAGTGTGGGCTGCCCATGGGGTCACGGCCTCCTTCAGGCATCCCCCTGCTCCGGCGTGGGGCCCTCCCCAGGTGTGGGTGGAGAACTGCTCCCGCGTGGAGCTCCATGGCCGCAGGGGCACAGCCGGCCTCCCCGTGGGCTTCCCCAGGGGCTGCCGGGGACCCTCTGCTCTGGCGCCTGGAGCCCCTCCTGCCCCTCCTGCTCTGGGCTGGGGGCTGCAGGGCTGCTCCTCTCGCATCTTCTCACTCCTCTCTCCAGCTGCAGTTGCTGTTGCCATCTTTTTCCCTCTTCTTAAATACATTCTCCCAGAGGCACTGCCACCGTCACTGATGGGCTTGGCCTTGGCCAGCAGTGGGTCCATCTTGTAGCCGGCTGGCACTGGCTCTGTCGGACACAGCGGAAGCTTCTGGCAGCTTCTCACAGAAGCCACCCCTGCAGCCCCCCACTACCAAAACCTTGTCACAGCAAACCCAATACAGAATGTACCCACTATATGGAAGATACTGCATGTTTGTTGTCCAGATAAAAAGCACATCAAAGGAAGGAGATTGGATTATGTTCCTACATGCAGTGAGCCACCACGCTGCCACAGATGCTCTGTCCATGTCACCGGGTGCTCAGCAGCATGTCCCAAAGACAGCCCAAGATGGGTGTTAGGCCATCTGTCCTCTGCACAACGGAGGCTCAACTGCCTTGTCAGGCCTGTCAGAAAAAAAGGAGGTTTTTCTCTTTCCTTGAGTTTCTGCTTATTTTTAACTTTGCCAGGACTGAAGAAACAGCTTGGCTGGCCCCGGCTGCAGGGACTTTGCCGCTGGCGATCGCTTGCCCAGTGGTCTCAGAAATCCAGGCAGCCTTTGCTCTTCCCCAGGGCTCGGGTGATCTGAGAGGACATGACCGCTAGAAAAGGACTCCAAATGAGATGTTTCAGTGTCTGAAGTGATGAAATACTTAATCCCTGCTCTCTCCGGGATATTCATCATCACAGATTTACTTATCTGCCACTCACTGGCAGCAGCGGCTGACAGGGACGATGACAGCTGACATGCATTAACCCAGACACACAACACAAGCTATCAGTCCTGAGCAGAAATCCATCATTTTTATTTACGCACCAAGGAGGTGTCTCTGTGCCGGATACCGAACGCAAGCAGCACCTGCACTGAAAAGTTGACACCACCGGGGTCTGTCGGAGGCAAGGGGCTCTTGGCATGACCCTGAGCCCTGGTAGCCCCAGCACGGCCACCAGCAGTGGCAATGGTCCCCAAGCAGCCTGGTGCCAAGGGCACACGCAGGGTTCCCCATGCTCCCACCGCTGACTTGGCCCACAGTGCTCGCTGCAGGGCCGTACCCCGATGGAGGAAAATGAGAGGGAAGGATGGACAAAAATAACTTGTTTAGAGGGTTGAAGCCTTTAGTAGGTCTTTTCTAGATCTACACAGCAGGATAGTGCATTAACCCCTGTACTAAAGGCTGTAGGGAGAGTGAAAATTGCACAGCAACTCGCGGAGCACAGCTGCATGAGGACCAGACTTGTTCTCTCTTTGTCTAAGCTCCCCTCTCTTTTCTTGATGAGCTTCATTTCTGAGCAAGTCTATATCAGTGTCTTCTGTATCTAATGAGTTGTTCTGAACTATTACTGTCTTTGAGGAAGGGGTAACTGAGCTTTGAGGAGTCCTAGTGAAAATGGAGATGATGGGGTGAGTTTTTTTCTCCTCCCTGTCAGTGTTTTCCATCAGGCTGGTTGCTTCTTGAGACCACCCTGCTGTCTCTTGCTGTTACAACAGCATCCTTACATAGAAAGATGGCATTTACACAAGAATTCCCTTACAGTCTTTGGTGGGAATAGCCAAACTAACGGATAATTGTCCGTGTGTGTGTGAATCGGGTGTAGGGAGGAAGGGGGAAAGAAGCCACCAAGGCTCCTAAGTCCTGGAGCCAATCTTACACTGTATGAGGTGTGATCCTTCCAGAGGAGGGAGTAAAGTGGGCTATTTACAGCACCACATGGATGCCTGACACATCTGAAGTGTTAGAGATAGCTCTACTAGAGAGCAGGAGCTTGTAGAAGGAGCTGCCCTTCAGGCTATTGATGGTCTTCTCACTCCTGCAAGAGTAACCACAAGTTATAAGTGAAGTTCATACAGTTAAGGCTTCTGTATTCATGCCTTCACATAGACAGGCCTCAAGTATAGGGTTAGAAAAGACTGGATGTATTGAGATGCTTACGGGCTGATTACCAAAGAGTTGTTTATTTAGTTCTCATCACAGTGAGGGTGTTGAAACACTGGCACAGGTTGCCCAGAGAGGTGGTAGATGCCCCATCCCTGGAAACATTCAAGGTCAGGTTCGACGGGGCTCTGAGCAACCTGATCTAGTTGAAGATGTCCCTGCTCATTGCAGGGGGCTTGGACTAGACAACCTCTGAAGGTCCCTTCCAACCCAAAGATTCTATGATTCTACGAGGGCATCGCGTACTGGAGCCATCACCAGGAGAGACTGCATGTGGGGAGCGTAGCAGCATGCAGAAATTGGGAAGAGCAGAGATCAGCTGCAAGATGGCACTAGGGAGATGAAGCGATGCTGGGTGCAGAGGATGGTTTACAGGGAACACTTGTGTCTGCAAGGCCCCCACAGGAAGTGGGAAGAGGTGGGAGTGGACAGCGTCCCTCCAACGATCGGCTCCCACAGACACGAGAAAGGCAGCACTAGGAGTGATGCTCTTTTCATTGCCAATGCCATTTCACATGCACAGCAGTTGCCTAAAATGCATATGCCTAAAATTGCAGGGCTTGCTGGATACACCAGGTTGTCACCTTCCTGTTCTGGCCCAGAGCAGAAGGAGGATGACAAGGACATGGTACCACACCCGTCATTCGGGGTTATTGCAAACCAGCCTGCTTTCCTGCATGCTTTTCAGCTGGCAATATCCTAACACAGCCCACCCCTTTTTTCTCTGTGAAGGTTTTTTTCCTCCGCACTGCTAATTACAGTCTGCCTTCTGTGCCGAGAGCTCTTAAGGGAAGGAATCTCCTCTTTTTCTTTCACAGGAGTGCACTTAACACTCCTACAGCAAGTCAGAAAAATGTTTAAGGGAATAATATAAATTAATAGCAATAATAAATCTTTATATATTGTCCAAAACTTGTATGAATCAGTTTTGCAGCAATCCTGCAGGACAGCTGGAAAGGGAGGATGACTGAAATGATGCCTTCGGGACCATGATCATCCAGCATGCTCCTTGCTGCACATCAGACAGGTTTCCACGATGGATGGTGGTCACCAAAAACCTTGCCCTTTCCTTAGACCCTGGCTTTGCCATCTCCCAAATCCAACCTCTGTTCTAGCTGAATATCACCCAACCCCACAGAGATTTTTTCAATAGTTTGAATCTCATAGCTTTGGAAGTAATCATGGGCCTTAGGCATGCCCCCAATTATTTCCTATTTGCCTAGAGAATATATAGCCAGTTAATTAATATTCCTGTGCTCAGGTAGGCTAATCATTCAGCCACAGTTTTGAAACCTCAGACTAAAGCTTCTCCAGCTAGTTCTTTCTCTCTCCCATAAATATGTAACTTGGCACCTGTATCTTTCTCAGAGACAGAAATGGGATCAATATTCACAGCTCGTTAGCAGGTTTTGATTGAGACCCAACATTACAGCAACCAACCACTCCTAGAACAGTTTGTACTCAGGGTGAAGGAACCACAGCTTTGCTTTGGTCAGCCCCTGCCCCAGAGGTGCTCTGGGCTGCGGGACCCTTCTCCTCCGCAGTGAGCCCCAGCAGCCACAGCCCTGCTCCCAGCCCACCCCACTCACTTTCTCTTCACCCCAGCACAAAGAGAAAGTTTGGGAAACTTTTGGAAAACCCTGGATGTGCCTTTGCACAGCAGGAAAGCAGATGGGATTTGTGCCGTGCTCCCCGGTCACACAGCTTTGGCACTGGCCGAAGAACAAGGAAATTCATTTCACACAAAGAAAATAAAGTTTAAAAGTTTTTATTATTCTGCAGCATTTAAGAATCACCAGCATTGACTTGTTTTACTATGTTTTCTGAGACACTTAAACTGAACTTCTTGTAGATGTTTTAATTATTATGTTATAATTAAAAATCAGAAATTTATTTCAGGAAATTTCATTCACAGAAATGTCATTGTAACATACCAGAATGACCAGAGAACTGTCATGGCCCTGCTCCTTTCTGTTAGGAGGAAAAACTTATTATAGGAATTGGGAAATCATTTGGAGAAATCCAGCCTGTTGAAAAAGGAGCAGAGCTCCGTTTCTTTCACACCACTGATTTAAGCCCTGTCGTAGCAGTTTCCTTTTGCAGAGATCCTGGCTGGCACCTTCAAGAATCTGCTTCAATATCTTGGCTGTCTCCCAGGGCCAAACTCCTACTCTCTGCTGCACAGAAATGCAGGTTCAAACCACTGTGAAGCCTGAGCACCACGTTTACATCGGCGACCGGCCCTTCCCAAGCCTGGGTTTACTCCCAGCCCCTCCAGCCCACGCTGGCCCTGGGCACTGCCTTCTGCCCTCACTGATGGCCAGGCTGGACAAGTAGAGTTCTGTATCAATGGCAACAAGATTTGTTTTCTCAGATTGAAGATACGCCAACGTCAACTTCTAACATTACCCAGCACAGCACAAGGAAACTCCTGGAAGATATAAAGCTAGATGTAAACTGTTATTAACAAAATGACAAAACATAAGGATGTGCAATGACAATCCAAACATTTTCTGGCCTATCTGCCCAGGACCTTATGGAGGTTCCTCCACTGACATGGCTGGATTCTCAGAGGGGCTGTCAGTAAACAAGTACAGATCAAAGTTTGTAACAGTTTTTAAATAAAGGCGATGCAGAGCTTTCTGAGCAGTCTGATCACGCAGCTTGAAGGCTGGCAAAACAAACAAAAATACCTACAGATCCTCTGGGTTCCAGGGGAGAAACTGAAAAACAACTCCAGCAAATGTGCAGAATATAAAGACAGTAAAATATTTTCTCTTTAAACAGTTAAAGAACAGGAAGAGTTTAGGAATCACTGCTCAGGGACTCCTGTTTAGTGACAGCAATTTATTTGACCATCTGGGTAAAGAAAGACTGCAGCAAACCACACAGAGGAAATAAAAACAGATGAACAACAAGTAACTGATTTTGCTTGACTCAAGCCTACAACTCTGCAGAGCAGGAAGCTACTTCACATGAAAGGCATTATTGATGAAGGCATTTCAGCCTCTCTCCAGTCCTTCCGACAACATACTAGATCTCCCATGCCAGCAAACCTGTCTTGAGACGTGACTCCCATCCCAAACTTACCAGCAACATCACCAAGTACAAAAGACAAATTGATGAGCCTTCTGGAAAGGGACCACCAGAGGAAGAAACATCTCTGTGATGCTCCACAGTAAAAAAAACTCTTTAGGAGAAAGAATAGGAGGCTTTTTGCTGTGTTTGTTCATTATGATAAAAATCTTCCTTTTCTTGACAGGCACAGAGCAAATGTTGAACCGGAGGAAAACGCTGCCCACTGTTCAGCGGGGTCTGATCACGACCTCACAGTGTTTCGGTGCCCACCTCAAGCAGACACACAACCTCTTCCCTTGTTCAGGACACGCTGCGCTGTGTGTGATGGTAGCAGAGGGGTGGTCATGCCTGCTCGGGAGTTTCCATGGTGCAGCACCAAGCTGTCCAGCTGAGGGACCCGAAAGCCGTTGGTAGCAAGGCGTCGTAGCAGAGCCATCACCTGAGGGAGTCCTGTTCCCATCAGCCCAGACTGGTGCTGACAGATGACAGGGATGACAGCTACAACTTCCTCCATCCTTCGATAGGTCTCTCTTCCCTCTGCCTGTCGCTCTCCTCCTGTCTTTCTCACCAACACATATGCGTAAGTTGTGTTCTTGGAGCTGCATTCAAACCAGAGAAAAGCCACCTAAGCCAGGGATTAGGCAGGGTGGCAGGGAAGCTTGAAGCCTGCCCATATTCAGGATTTTGGAGCCTGTCACTACCACCGGGTTATATTTAGGTGTGTAGTTGAAGGAAGGTCTTTTGAAAATTGTCAGGCTCTGATAACGTGCCTTCTTTAAGGATTTGCAGTCAAAATTGACCTGCTCCCACAGGCACAGTTTCGCTGACAAGAGCAGCTAATCTGACTGCCATATGTAGCTTGGCTCATGCTTTCCCGCCAGCTGGCATGCTCTTTGCATCCCTACACCCAGGCCAGTCCGCTTGTAAGCTGTTGAGTTTGTCTTACTGAGCCCTCCTGGGCTGGGGGTGAAATCTTAGACCCACCTTCTGCAAAGCCATTTGCTCCCCCATGAAGGCAGTCCTGGCACAAAACTGCACGCCCCAACAGCACTAAAAATACCCATCCTCAAGCTGTGCTCAGACAAGATCTTTGACAGCCTGTAACAAACTGATCCACAACTGCCTAATAATTTGATATTTCAGGCTGAAGATTATCTTCTATGGGTGGGCAGTAGCTTCTCTCTTCATATCTCCATGCTGTTAATCACTCTGTGCAGGATAATTCTAAGTCCAGGATTCACACACCTCACTTAGTTCATCTCAGACTTAGGCCTCCAGTCTCATCCAGGTCTATGGTCCCACAGGAGCCAACGGCACTCATCCACCGTGGGAACCATCCCAAGATGAAATGAGCCACCCCAGGAGGTCCCTGTCCCTCCCCAAGGACTGCCCAGAGCCACACACCCGATGCCTGACTCTGACAGAGCTGATGTTATGTGCGATGGATGCATCTCCAAGCCCACCCTCCATCTTCTCTCTTCTCCCAAAAAATCTCCTCACCTCTCTCAAAATTTCTGTCTGGTGGAGAATAGGAACTTGAAGAAGTCAAGACCACAAATGTGTAGACTGTCCTGACATTCCCTGGGCTCCCAGCTTAATTTCCCAATATATCTCTCCTTTTATACTTTGGCACAAGGTGGTCAGACTTAATTGCACAATCCTTTCTCTTTTTTTTAATTAATTTGTCTTGACAACCGCAATTTTCTCTGGAGACTTTTGCTTACTGTCGTAACAGCTTCAAAAAACATTCTGTCCGGAGAAATAAAAGAAAACCCAGAAAATGATGCTTCCCTGCCATGTCACTCTTCTCCCTCCGTAATGCACTGCCTACAGCCAGACAGGCTCTGAACTGACAGACGCTTCCTCCTGCTCGGTGTCAGTGTCCACGAATAGCAACAGAAAACAGGGAAAAAGGCAATGTAAGATTAACCAGGGTTTTAAAACTACAAGAAGTCACCAGAGTCTGGCAGGGAAGGGCAGGACCTGACCAGCAGGCAGTCACCTGGAGCTTTAAGTGTGCAAGGAGTGTAGCTTCAGGCCTGCCAAGGCGCTGGGCTTTTTCTTGTGAATGACAGTATAGGAGTTGTTGAAGGCACAGGTCTGTCCAGCCATATGTCGTACACAGGTACTCCATACACAGCAACCTGGCAAAATTGATCTGACTGGATCCTTCAGCCGTTTTTGTTTCTTCTTGGAAAAGGATGTCTATCAAAATGGCATTCTGTCTGTTCAGTGGTTAACTCCGACCATCACCGCCCCTGTGGCCCTGAAACCATCCTCGCAGATGCTAGAAATGCCTTTGTACAGCCTTGAACTGAGCCTTCTGCCTGCAAAACAGCCCGGGCCTCCTTTCGACAGGCATTTACAAAATTCTTGAATGCTCCTAGAACCATTTCCTACAACCCTAGAAACACTTCCTACAGCCTTGGAAACACTTCCTACAGCCCTGGGAATGTTTCCTACAGCCCATGCCCTGGAGTTCAGCTGCTGCCAGTAACAGGGCGCACAAAAAGCTGCCCAGCAGGTCCAGTCCTACTTTCCACTCAGCGCTGGTCTCACAGGGCTTGCATACACACCCTTCTGCTGAGATGAGCTTCTCCTCTAATGCCGTGCAGACAAAACCATCACACAATTTCGGTCCCAAAGTTTTGTGAAAGTTTTAGTAACCCCTTGAGGTTTGCTATGTAGTCTCTTGAACCCCTGCCCTCCCAGCTGGGCTTCAGTAGCTGCGAGTGACAGCGGAGCAGGCAGCTGCCAGATCCTGCCTGCTGGTTTGCCAAGCGGAGGAGGAAGCATGCTTAGGCAGCTCTGGTGTGCACAGGTCATTTCTCACTTTTGGTGAGAAAATGCTGAACAGTCAAACACAGAGAGGGCTGCTAGCAAAATAATTGAGGCATTTCTGTCCAGTCTTCCTTCCATCTCCATAGGGCAGCCATGTTTCTTCCTTGCTGTGTCTAAACTGCGGCGCAGGGCTGGGCACCAGTGAGCACAACTCCTTCACCTCCTGCCCACACAGCTATTTCCAGGATGATCTGTGGGCAGCATCTCCAAAACAGGCACTAGAGTTTCGGCTCGGATCACCAGGACTCTTACGAGTTTGGAGAGGACCTGAGTTGGTGCCTGTCTACTGAGGGCATGGTATTTGCCCCAGGTGGCTCTCAGGACAGCACATAAGCACCCCTGCAATGAGGGCAGGGCAAAGGATGCTCAGTGCATCAAGGAGGAAAGGCACCCACGGTAGGTAGCCAAATGTCAACACACATTTAAAGACACCCCTATTCCTCTCTCATCACATGAAAAATAAAATCATTCTCTCAGGCCACACAAATAGTTTTCGTTATGTGCTTTAAAGGGATTATCTTCAAAGAAAGAAGGTGGGACACCAGCTGCCCACCGCACCTGGGCATCTAGCTGCCTTTCATGCCTTTTAATTACACACATCTGGATGTTGCCCAGGCCCTCAATACATGTTGCTATTTGAATTTTGGGGTGCAGTAGCTACCAGTGGAGTTTTAACATGCTTAGCATTGCACCAACCCTGACGTGAACAACAAAACCATCTACCTGTGGTTACAAGCAGCTGACCCAGATCATAAGCAGAAAGGTGAGAGCTCCGAGCACCTCATTAAAACCGAACTTGTCCAAATTTTTTTGGCTTACTGCCCAGGTACCAGTGTTATCCAAGGTGCCCCAGCATGTTTATTTTCAACTGCAGACCTTCAGCAGCAACATTTCTCTCCTCCTTCATCTCCTACCATACACAAAACACAGCGCCAAGCATTCAAGAGAGATAATGTCACGGTAATCACAGAATCACTAAGGTTGGAAAGGACCTTCAAGATCATCAAGTCCAACCATTAATCCAGCACCACCATGTTCCCTAAACCATGTCCTGAAGTGCCACATCCACACGTTTTTTGAACACTTCCAGAGATGGCGACTCCACCACCTCCCTGGGCAGCCTGTTCCAATGCCTGACCACCCTCTCAGTGAAGAAATTTTTCCTAATACCCAATCTAAACCTCCCCTGGTGCAACTTGAGGCCATAATGTCTCTCTTGAGGCTAGAGGAATACCGTGGAGGTGCTGGGAAGAAATCTCTGGTGCTTCATTAGTCCATGAGCTTCTGCCAGCTGATGTGGTTTTGGAATAGCACCAATTTTGGTATGACCTGTTGCTCTTTAGCTCAGTAATTGTGTGTGTTTGGAGACAGCAATAAAAGACTGCTTGGAAAAGTGTTATTTTCTTAGACGCCAGTGAAATAAATGGCAAAGAAAATGGTATAAATATGGCTGGTGAAAATTAATAGTGCAAAGTGTCAAGATTGTTGGAGAAAATATATATTCAGACCTAGAAGGTCTGCCTTTATATATTTACTATCCATCTGACTGTCTTTACAGTAACAGCATGTAAGCGACTATCTGAAAATCAGTACGTGCTTTATACCTTGGCAGGGAGCAACGTGGAAATCTCCCTGTGATTCATCTTCAAAACAAAGAAGTATCAGTGGCCTCTCTCTGAAAATGCACATAAATACTAAAACGCTGTATATCCCTCCCAGGGTGACTGTACCCAGGCTCTGCAGTCAACAGAACTGGCTGCCCTAATTGAACAGGTCAAATATGAATAGTAACCGGCAGCCTTTCAAGATTTTAAATAGAGAATTTAACAGCAGATCACCTAGGTGGTTTGAGTAAAATGCCTTTCATTAAGATTGCTTTCATTAACTGATTTCTAGGCAACAGCACTAGAAAAAGGTTGTAAGTAGCTCTAAGAAAAGAAACTTCAAGGAGTCAAAAGCCTATGATGTGATACAAAGCAGATTGAGGGATGTTGGATGTGAATGACTTATTTCTGCCTTATCAGCTAGGCACCTCTGGCATTTATTAAATTTCCTTTCCATGTGTATGACAACCACGTGCAAAATTTGCCAAAGAACTAATAAATGTTTTAGTATTTTACAACCCCAACCCTCAGTACTGCTGGAAATCCAATAAGCACTGTTAAGGGTTTGAGTAACACAGGCGCACAAAAATATGATTGAAAATAATTGAAAGAAATGGCTCATTCAGTTCTATTAAGTTTAGATTGTTCAGAGGAGTATCAGGGCATGTGCTCCTCACCAGGCAACTTTGGCTTTCCCTGGATTTCAGCTTTACCAACCATGTATTAAGAGGCTCACAAAAAACCAATACCTCGCTTAGCAAATAAACAGATTGGAGACTCAAGCACTTTTTCTTTCTTTTCTTTTATTTAGTAGTGCTACTTACCTATATTAATAATTACCACATTAAATACATTAATAACCATATTAGTAAAGTGCACCAAATTCCCATCTCAGACCATTTAAAATATGTTTTATTTATCACAAATACATTCTAAAGGGGGAAAGGAAGCTCGTGGAGCTATCAATGGGCGATTTTTCTTTTACAAGTTGGAAAGTACCAGTCCCATTACATATTCACATCATAAAAACCTTTATACCACAGCAAACACTATATTGCGTATTCATTTTCTGACAAAAGCAAAACAGATCCATTCATCTTCTGCAGGGCCCTCCTTAGCTCACCTTACGCTTCTTGCATAGCTTACTTGCTACCTTCTAATCTCAGCAACACCAATTAGTAGTGTCCTCTTTGTAAATTATATCTGGACTACAGATGCATGCTGAACACGTGGGCTATAATGAGTCAGAAATTTTCCTCCAAAACAAACTTTGCTTGAAAAATGTCAGTTTGTTGGAAGCTTATTGGGGAAGCAGGAACCCAGGGTCTGCGGCAGAAGGGTTAGCCACCACCGAGCTGCCCCGTTCGTGGCACCACCATCCCAAGCTCTCTGGTCTGGGCATCCTGCTCTGGAGCGTCACTCTCCCTGGCATCTGTGGGTGAATTATCAGCCGGCCAAGGTGACCACGAGAGTGAAGGCGTGTGAGGAGCTGGTGGGAATGGGAGAAGGTGGCTGCTCCATGTAACCTGAGGGGTAAATGAAATATTTCAGCCCTCTTATGGTAACATTTTTAAGAGTTTCTAGTTCTGAAACTCTTAGTTCACTGCCATTTCACAGTGAAATCCGTTCTTTTTCTTTTATTTTCACTAAAATTATGGTCTCCCCTAAATTCTGCATTCCAGCAGTCTCCCACAGAGGCCCCTGTGTTATGATGAGGGGAGTGGGGTTGTGATGGAGATGGCTGCCCTCTCCCCCAGGCTGCGGGCTTGTAGGACCTCTGACCAGTGACCCTTTCACAGGAGGCAATGGGGAGGCTGCCTGCCAAAGGACTTCACGGTTTGGCCCAACTGACCAAGGAGAGTTTAGCTAATGGTGAATTTGCATTTGGTACAAGAACCTTCTGTTCAAGGCCAAATGCAGTCAGGTTTTTATATTTGCGTGTATGTGGGTACCTGTAAATAGACTTTCTCATTAACCCCCATTCCCATGCGTGGCCCTTCCCAGCTCCAACTTCGGGGCAGTCACCTCCAGTGAGGAGGAGGGAGCCTTCGTCTCTCTGCTCACAGTGCCAGCACAGCTGGTGTCCGCTCTCCTGCGTCCGCAGCTCTGTTTGCAGTATATGGAAACTGGATGGGTAAGAATTAGTTAATAAGAGAGGGTTTGGATTGAAAACACCTCTGTCCTCATTGGGGTCTGCTCCTTCGAAATTTAACACCAGGTATTATTTCATCTTGTTTACAAATGTGGATTGTGTGCTCAGGGGAGTGAAAGAAATTATTGATATGGAACAGAAATGTCAGAATTATCAACTCCTGATATTCATCCAGCAAATGTCATTCTGCCCTATACACGTTGTATCTTTATTTTCATACTGTTCAAACTTTAGATGAAACAATCCCATTATTTTTACTTTTTGTGTCGATTAGCTGATGAAAACTGATTTTTAAGAATTCCAGATTACAAATCCTTGTCATATCTGAAGATCGAACTTGTCATTTTTCATGATAAATGGAAATGCAAATAAAGAATTGTATTAGAACATTGATCAGAGGCTCGCCCCGAGCCAAGCACAGCGTGAATGTCTGTATGTTTGCTGGCAGTAATCCAGCTTCTCTCTTCTCTCTGTTTTGCACAGTCCTACTAAGCCAATCCTCACTAGAATGAGCACAAAACAAAACGAATAACAGCTTTTGTACATCAACATTAAAATGGGAAGAAGCTTGGGAAAGGGCCTCCGACAGAGAAGAACGCTGACGAGTGCGAAAATGCCTGATGGGTAAGCGCAACCTTCTAAACATAGATCAGCCAGACATGGAAGTGATTTTCAGAAGAGAAATGCAATCATGGATTACACACCAGCTCATTAGAAACTGTTGCTGAATACAGCATCCAGAAGACATGCATGAAAAGTCACATTTGGGGAATAAATTAAAAGGGGTGTAGTTGTTGCTAGGTAAACATATGTAATATATATGCATTGAAGAGGTTTGTAAATGTCATTTTTTTAATTCGGACAGAAAGCAAAAAGCTTTAAAACCTTTCACAGTAGAGAGGCAGTTAACTCCAGACTATTCCTATCCCAGTAGCCAAGAAGCTGATAGGACATTTCTCTTAAATTAGCATTTATAAATAAACTCTCTGAATGTTTCCATCACCTAGTGGAAAAAGCATAACTTTTACTGCTACATTGCCGCACTTCATTTACTTCACTGTATAATAAGTTGACTAAATCTGTAAAGCTTCTCAATTTTTACTGCGTATGTGTTCCAATTAATCTATGTCTGTAACAAACTTAAGACTGAAAAATTATTTCTGACCTATATTCTAGTTCTATGAAGCATATATCTATAAGGTATGTCTGACTGAATATCATACTACTATAATTTCCCGGGACATATGGAATTGTTTGTATTTGAAGGGACAAAATAAAAGCACTGGATTTCTTTTTTAAGAGGAGAAAGCAATTTACCCCTTAAATGTAACATACAGCTGCTCGCTGCAAGGGCATTTCTGTTCTTTTCCTTGTTCTGCCATATAACCACGGAGTGACACTCCCTGGCCCATGCTAATGTCAATCAGGCGAGCTGACCTACCGATCCCTTCTGGCCTTAAACTCAATCCATAAATTAAGAGACTAATAAGCAAATACCCATTGCCAATAGCCACGTGAGGGCTGGGTGCACGGTGCGCGGCGGCACTGGCGGGGCTGGTGCTTCCCTCCACAGGGGCTCAGCGGGTCGCTCCCCAAAGGGCACGCTCCTTTCCAGAAGCCACTGAGCAGTAAAATGGGGGAGGCACAGGGTATCAAGAAAGACCCGATAGCAAAAAGCCTGGGTGCAAAGCACCAGGCACAGAGCAACGAAGGGAAGCAGGGACCCCCTCTCCTCTGCTCCTCTCCGATACCTCCCAGCATGGCACGCGTCTCCTCCTGGCTCAGGACTGGGCAGGACCATGCTACTCCCTACATTTCTTCTGCCCTCTCCTGCGTATCGCAACTGAATCCAGCCCAAAAGGAACAATGCAATGCTAATTTCTTCAGATTTTTTAAGCCTGTTGCTTCATTCTTTGGCTTTCAGGGGAAATGGCTAAAATAATAATAATTCATTGTGAATGTTGATCCCAAATAACACAATGCACTGAAGACATGAGTAAAACATGAGTTAAAACTGGTTTTTAACTATTGGCTGCACAATACAAATTATTCCAGAATTTAGTGCATGAATCTCAGAAAATGTATTTTATTTTTGAACAAAACATTATCTTTAAGTAAACTGTCAATAAATAAATACAGGGAATTGGAGAACTCTTCTATCTAACTACCAAGGTACCAGTGTGATGCTGCTTGTCTTAGAGACTGAACGCTGATGCAGATGTGTGCCAAGTAAATTTATGTGTGAATCTGGGCAGCACTTTTTAAAAAAAACATGTTGTTTTAATCCAAATCTGCTCTTGTAACTGCTTGTAGGAGACTCCACTGACTTCTACAGGACCAGTGTTAGAGCTGGTCAAAAACCCCACCCAAATCAATCAACCACCATAAACATATTCCCAGTACTTGCTACTGCCCTGAAGGGGATGGAAGGTAAAAGTCAAGTAGTTCATACATGAGGTTGCATAAACTCATTAAGGTCCCACTTCAGGCAGGTTTTTAAATCTGTGATTAGTCCAGCCAGTGTCAGCTGGAAAATGCACATCCTTAAGGGTCGGATGCATTCAGGAGTCCCTGTTAAATGGTGTCTCAGCGAAGCCCATCCTCATTCATTGCTCTTGGCTCACAGCCACACTCCCACCTTAAAAGCCTGTTGAAGGGTTTGCTATCTGGATGTGCTATTGTACCACTGCCTTCATTTGCCCCTTAGGCTTACCTCTACCCCACAGTATTGCAGTCACGGCGCTTTTGCTGCAACAGAAATCACCGAGACAGGGTTTCTCTTTACTATACTGTTTTATAATGGAATACTAAGTTTTGCATCATGGTGGCTGTGTAATGTAAAAGCCCTTCCTAAATATACACAAACGTCGCAAAAAAAGTGTCATCACAAGACCTCGCAACCCTGCCAGGGCAGGTCAGTGAATATGTACCATTTGTACACAGTCAGGAGGAGATACTTACCAGGACGTACATCAATAAATTTTGACTCAATATGAATAATATGTTTTATCTTTTTAAATGTTACCACTTTCCCATCCCACTCCATTGTAACTTGTCAATTGTAATTTTTTTTTAAGTCAACAAACTGTAAAGAAAACTGTTGAAATACCTGATTTTCTGTAAAAAGTAATAACAACAATAATTTTTGTTACTTTAAAGTATGCTTGGTATTAAAGTACCTAATAAAGTTCAACAATGAATTTTGTAGCATACTAAAATAAAGTGTGATAGTGCTTTTCTCCAGCTCATCTGTGGTAACGGCTGCTGTTGTTGCGATTACTGTCCTCCTAAATACAAGCCTGGCCACCTCCTACACACCTGTACCTACACAGATCCCTAAGGTATGTAAAGTCCAAGCAAAATCTGATCCCTTAATGAGTGTAGGGATTTGTATGCATGGGTCAAACTCACAGTTTAAGAACCTTGTTGATAAGTCATCTCCACCCTCTGGTACCTTACTAAATATATATATGGGCAACAATATAAAGTTCCCGATCACCTTGTTTGGTATAAAACTTAGTTTATAGTAAGAGAAAGGAGAGTGTAAATTATTTCAGAGTTAATTATAGTTAAACAGAGAACTGCCAAGTTTGTAGGATGCTGAAGTCCTGTTCATTTTTATAGGCAACGCATTTCATTTATTCCTAAATAGTTTGGAAATCACAGACAAGTGATTTGGAGGACACAATAAAGCTCAGGAATTGATTGCCCCTAATTTCAGTACGTGAAATTACACCGGAGCCATCAGGGTCTGTCAAAGATGTTCATCACCCCAGAGCTTGCACCAACAAGAGGTAAGTACTTGTCACATAGATGCTGGATTTTCCTCCATGATGCTGATGCAGTGGTATCTGCATTTGGAGATGATCTAGAAATTATTGTGACTAGGGTCTAATTATTCCCAAACTCCCAGGCTCTGCCATATTTTGATCGGAGTAACAGATCAGCTTCCCTCATCCAGCTTCCCCTGTTCTAGGTAGGAAAATGTAATGCTGGGCCCAGCAGCTTTCTGTCCATTTTCACTCTGCTAATCTGATGTTCTTTCAAACCTTTAAAAGTTTTAGTAGTTTCATCTGATTCTCTGAGGTTTTGAAATGGAATAAGAACTAGAAAATTTAAAATAAAATAAAATAATAAAAACCCCAGATTTGTCCTGACTAGTTTATACATTGAAAAGCCAGCCATATGCCTAGTAGCTTCTGAGGTGGTGCCAGAAAGCAACATAGGTTTTTTTCCCATGTGCTAAACTCTAGAGGTTTACACATTTCTCCTTTCCAAGGAGCTCTGCACAGAAGGGAAGAGCTTTGCCTGCTGTTGGAGTAGCTGGCAGTACCTGCACGCATTAGCCATACTTGCAGCCATTCCACCTTGATCTGTGATCCTCATTGGCTTATATTTTGAGAAGTAACTTTCATGGAAGACCCAAAATTCTGCAGAAAGTAGAATACGTATTTTAAAAATACATGTTCTCCCCTTATATGAAACGTTAGTCCCGTGCTGGCTGAATACACAAAGCCAAGGCTTGCAGTGATCAGATACTGCTGTGACACTTTCTATTACCCATCTGTCTCTCTTAAATTTTTGCTTAGCGTTACTTCATACTGCCTTCTGAAATGTCTTTTGCATTTTAAAATGTAAGCTGATATATCCTTCCTTTATTCTAGATAGTCTTGTAACACTGCTGTGGACAATTATGTATCTTTTCCACTTCACAAGGTGACACGGGAAGTATTTCCTGTGCAAGTGACAAATTTCTGGGGAATAAAGTATAAGCAGGCACACTGAGCTCATCATCTCCCAAGAGGAGCTGTGGCCCCTAATTGCCTACGAGACACTAAAAAGCTCCTCTCCTTTTGGAGTGGTTCCAAAAGTTGCTGCAAAACCCTTCCCGAGACCACCGGTGTGAGACCAGCCTCCAAGTTTGAACATCAGCTCAGTCACCTGGGAAAACAGCCTGGAAGAAAAGATGTTCCAAAAAGCTAGGAGCTGGGGCTGAATTTACCTCCACAAACTGGTTTTAAATTAGCATAACAGTACGGATTATTACGCCTGATTTTGTCAAGTGCAAGTTAGCTTTATATTGGTCTAATATAGCTGTAAGAAATATTAATAAGGAAATTGATTCATTTATTAACAATTGTTAATAATAATTATTAACCTATTACCTTGCTATTTCTGAGGGGAAAGAAACTGAAATAAAGTTTGTCAAAATCCTATATGCTAGACTGATGTCTCTTTGGTATGATTACCACATATTTAAAAAATATTTCCACAGTTTAAAGCAGAAGATGCTCTAGAATATTGGTTACATTACCAGTTACACAGACTCAGGATTTCCCCATTGGGTCTTAGCACAGAAAGGCAGGACTTTTGCTCTGCCACAGAGAAGACCAGGCACCTCATTACTTTGACAATTCTCAACCATGGCCTTCTCGCAGATACCAGGCGAAGCACTGGGATGTCAGCACAAATGTCAGGCTTACGGGTATGCAATTAGCACCTTGATTCTCATCTGACATTATGCCGAACAATGCAAAATTAGTAATGAGCTAGGTGGGAGACATTTAAGTTTGAAAAAGAAAACTAGCTCTCCTCTCCATTTGCTTCAATTTTTTTTTCCATTAATAAAATGAAATTAGTTGGAGTGTCACTGGAATATTCTGAGGCTCAACTGCGGCAACTGAAAATAATATAAAATCTTATGCTTCCCAGGCAATGAGCTGAGATGGCTGGTGGCATCAAAATGAGGGAGTTTTCTGGAAGAGCTTTTAGGCCATAAGCTGCTATAAATGTCATCAAGAAAGCACCTGGATTAGTCAGTATAGCTGAATTCTGTGTTAGAAGGTATAAGGAATAAAATAATTCAGAAATTCTGAAAGAGCTTCCAGCTTAATACATGCTACAACTGTTTGGTTTTTTAATTTTATTTTATCTGCTGTAATAGAATATGAAATTCCTCATTTACAGGTTTTAATTAATTTTGCATTAAGTAACGTGAAAATTCTACAGCCACAAGATACCTTTGGGATGCTGAAAGCAATGGAGGGGCTTTCCTAGAGCAGCACCCGGCAGAAATGGCTATTGAGTATATCTGTGCTGCCATCTAATGGCCAGCCTCTTCGGGGGGTTATTACTTGGGAGTTAAAGGCAGCTTTGCATCTATTCGCAGAGATCTAGGTAACAAAACCACTGCACACATTACCTCCTGTGCCTCCCAGAAACAGGGCAAAAATCAAGAGGCAAAACAGTCAGTGTATTGACTTGCGCTGGACAGATACCAAGTTTGAGAACGTCTACGTTTTTATTTGAATTTCTGAAGATTGAAGAGGACAAGCTTCATCTCTGTAAATGTGGATGAGAACTTTGCCTAACATTTTAAAAGCATTTTCCAGAGCTATGCAGCCCAGCGCTTCCCAGGGACAGGTTTCTGCATTTCCTAGGTAGGAGAGACACTAATCCTCTATCTACCCTGCCAAGGAACAAGTGGGTGGTCATGACATTGTCTTCCTTCTTGGCATATGACTTCAGTTCAGGCTTTCAGTGATGGTATATATGGCTTCTCTCTTGGTTCACTGTAATCGCATCACTTCATTACAGAATATTTAGCAGCCTTCTAATTTTATCCAGTTTGTGGGTCTCAAAATTTTCCAGATCCCTTTCTAGATTTCATACACACACATGACCCTATAGAACTAAGGCCTTGTTTTCAACAAGTGATCTTTTTTGTATCTCCTAAAAGCCATCTGTGTACCCTCAGACTGAAAATCATTGTTCCAATAACATGCCTTTTGGGACTCAGTGCATTCCTATACCCCCTTTCCCAAGAGTTTTTAATTCCCACTCTTTTCTTCCCTATCCCTCTCTTTCTCTCAGTTTTTCCCTACTCAGATGTTCTGCCCAGTCCATTGAATCCCTTACCTAGAAAACATGATGCTTAAAGCCGGTGCAGGGCAAAGGGATGGTATACATTGATCACACAGCTGAAGTAACTGGTAGGACTCTCCATCACCTAAAAAGGCTGGGGGATGCCTTCATGATGGCTAGCGAAGAAGAAACAAATAACCTGTCAATCATATCTGAAAATCTAAATCCTGAAGAGCAGAATAATTTGGCTACAGGGCCCCACTCCTTAAGGACTCAGCAGGGTGAAGACCACCTCTGAGAAACAAGCAGGACACCAAAGCTACAGAAATAGCCCAGGAGTTGAGCCCACCCACAGGGCAATGTGAATTATAGACAGACATAGCAGAAGAGAGGAATCGGGACCGGGAGAGCTGAATGGGAGCCCTGAGGAAGGGAGTCCGCTATTGCCATGCTAGAAAGTCCCTCATAAATCCCATAGCCTTTCAGACCCACTCTCAGCACAAGCACAAGCTAGGCAGGAGGCCTGTTATCAAGACTCTGAGCGGTGTTTGGGAGCATGAAATGGAGGGATGGAAGAGCGGAAGTAGAAGGCCGCAGAAAGAATGGAAAGGTTAGGTAGCTTAAGTCAAACCCCTGTACCAGAAGATAACCGTAACTGGTCAGCATTCCTCCAAATTGCTCTTGTTGAAAGACCAGAGGTTAATGAGGCTGCTGAAATAATGACTCTGAGACAACACTAAACATAGCACTGATGAGCTACGGTCATGCAACAGGAGACTCATAGCATCTTCAAAGCTGAGAGAACATGGAAAATTGATGGTCCCCAAAGGAACAGGACATCAGATCTAGGCCATCCTAGATAGCATTTGCTCTGAGCATACAAAAATCTGGTTAAATCTGGTTAGGTTTTGGATGTCCATCTTTCCCCCACAGCATGGTAGGGACTCAGAATCTCGCTGGCTGGTCACTTGCCCAGCCCCAGTGCCTTACAGGCTGGATGGAGGACCTGAGTAGAGAGACATCTGTGTGAGAGGACCTGGCTGGTAGAGGGCCCCGCAAAGCCCCTGTAGGGAAGCAACTTCATTTCAGGTCTTCATCTCAACATCAAGCCCTCGGCTGCTCTGTCTCTGTGTCAGCACACAGAGGGCCTTTCCCTGATGGAAGGGCTCTGAGCCTGCTGTCACCCCTCCTTCCCCCATGTGTGCTGTCAGTTCTTGTTGCTTGGCTCTGTGGACTGGGGCCAGCTGGCCCCACTCTCTTTGTGCAGCGTGCTGAGGATTGCAGCGTCCACCCCACAAAAGCCTGCTGTGGGGTGCAGCGCCCTTTCCCTGCCAAAGGGACTTCTTCAACTGCCATGTGGGAACAGCCCTTTTGGCTTGCGTCATCAGACATGAGCCAGGACATCATGCCACCATGCCTGGTGTAGCCTCAAGGACCTGTATCGAGAGGAGGCTGTCTCTTGGCTTCTCAAAAATCCCCGCTGGCACCCTGGGCCAGAGAAGATTAATATCTTCAGACTGTTGCTGGGAACTGAGGTTTACCTGGGTCTGTTAAAATATGTGACTTAAATAGGACTTGTCATATGTGTTTGCCTTTGGGGGTAAGGATTTAGGAGGGTGGAGGAAGAGAGAGACATGTCTTTCTACATCCACTGGACCACTCTTAGAGACTGGGTTTTTTTCCCAAGTCTGTCAGAACCTTTCTGTCCCTCTTTCCTCATTCCTGTAGGAAAAGAGGTTCCTGTGGGTGCTTCCCCTGCTCCTCCCAGACTGTCTTCAATTTTACACACAAGCCTGTTCTCCAGGAAACTGTAATTTATAAAATGAATTTTATTAAAATAGTTGTAACTTTTTTTTTTTTTTTAAAGTGGGGTTGGACTAGATGACCTTCAAAGGTCCCTTCCAACCCAAACTATTTATTCTACGATTTTATGATTACCAGGCTGAAGGCTGGGACTGGCTAAGGCCCCTAATCCCAGAGAAGAAAGTAAGGACTCTAGAAGCCATTAATACATTAACCATGAGCAAAATGTGCTGTGAGGGTGCAACGAGCCCACCAAGCTGTGGCAAGCATACCAGTAGCAATGAGCCCTTCCTCCCTGCTGAGGCTGCGCAGCCTCACACAATCCCAGAGTGATGTCCCCAGGCCCTTACCACTCCCTGGTAACTCCAAGGGAGTGTCTGGAGAACAGGAACTGACAGCAGAGTCGTCCTGCTTGGGCACTGCCCGAGGAAGGAAAAGGCTGGGAATGTGGCAAAGCCCAGAGAAGTGAACTGGAAAAAGTCCAAAGGCAACACTGGAGTTTGGACAGGGTTTCTAGCAGAGAAGCTCCCAAAACAATAAGGGTAGTATCACCATACACATACGTCCTATGCATTTCATACCGAGGCACCTGATAAGTCTTCTCAAAGGCCTTAGACAACAGGCCTCCAAAATGAGTTTGTAAAATTCAGTGACATTGCATGTAATTAAGCCAACTGCATGACTATGTCTGCTGCTTTTGCAGGACGGGAGTCACTGCTTTGTGTTGGGCTCTGAGGAACTACCACACCAGGCAATATTCTGCTTTGCCAGTCAGTTGTCGTTGGACTGTGTTTCTGTTCCAACAGGGAGACCACACCTCCAGCTGTCACCTTACCAAACAGAATATGCACTTATATTTCTTCCCCTTTTTGCTGCTTCTTTACCCTTACAGGCTCCTCCAAAGTAGAAGGTCAAAATACTAATAATACCTGGCACCCATGAAAAACTCACAAACCCAGCATGTTGTATTGCTTTTCAGTGGCATGGGCTTTTTTTCCTTTTTCCAAGAATTATGGAGGGGTGAAGAGGCTGGGCTAAACTTTTACAGACTGGAAAATGCAGGGGAAAATCTCAAAACGTGAGATCCATGCCTGAGAGGCCTGGAGTCACAGCATCACAGGAATACTCATGTTGGAGGGGCCTTGGGAGGCCTCTAGTCCAAACTCCTGCTCCTTGGGGTCAGGGCTCTATCCAGTCTGGTCTTATAAACATCAGGGGTGAAGAGTACACAATGTTTCTGGGCAACCTGCTCCAATGCTTAATTAACCTCATAAATTAATCAAGAATTAAGTAAATATCAATGAGGAGACACTGATAAGTGATATCAGAGCAGCTGCTATGTGTGTGGCTCCACTCTCAAGGGAAACCATTCTAATCTTCTTACAGTATGTTTTTAACACTCAGGCATGTGCACAGAGGTCAAATTTTAATATATTTATAGTGCTAACTTGTCATTGGTACTGAATTATGTTCTTGCTGTAGTTGGAAGAGACGTATTTCACCTAAGCTTGTCCATCCTACCTGTAAGAGTTAAAACCAGAAAGCTTTATTATTGTGTTGAGAAGTAATAAATGTATATAGGCCAAAAGAGAAATTATTGGTCTGTAGCCCTCACATTTGTAGCTGTGCTTTCTGCAGAACTCCCCAGACAGGGAAAAGTAGGCTGAAGATGTGGCTACCAAACCTGTGCCTGCAGCCCCAGCAGCAAATTAAACAACTATGCCGGCATGCAGTAATTTCATTTCACGTTGTATAAAAATAGCAGGTTTTGTGAAAACTGTTCTGTTTTGCAGGGATAGACTGGAAGATTTGCAACAGGTTATCAGTGAGAACTGAAACACGTTGTTACGCAAAGCTGCTGCTGAAATCCAGAATGATGCGAAAGCAGCCAAGCACAAGTTCCTTGTGCTCCAATGCAACTTGGTGGATGTAAAAGCACACGTACTGGTTTGGTGGTGTAGAAGATCAGTGTAACAGTCAATGGTGTCTGTTCCAGACCATGAATTCTATTCATCTAGGACTTCTTCTCTGCTGGTGGAGGAAAACTTTCCAGACACAGGGAAACTATTCAAAATCTGGAGACAACTGTGTAGGTGTTACATCGTCACGGCCCCCAGTTTCTTCCCAGAGTTAAGCAATCTCTTGAAGGTAGTAAGTCTTCTTTCCTGTTTCTCCGATTTTCTTCTCCCACTATCTCCCTTCTACTTTCTTAGCAAGAGTATTGCCAATTATACTATTTTTTTAATTGAGAGTTTCTGATAACTGGTGTTATTCCAGAAGCCCAAATAATTTATTCTGGACTACTCAATAAAAAGGTAAGGATATATTATGTTGGTTTTGTTGGTTTTGTTGGGGTTTTTTTCCCATATTTAAAGTGACTTCTGAGCACTCAGAGTCATGATGAAAAGCAGCAAAATATGCACATCATGTATTCCAAAGGTTTCTAAGCCAGAAGGCAAAAAAAAAAAGAACTCAAAGCTCAACTGTACTTAAACCTCATTATTTTTAAACCAACCTCATGCTACTTTGTAGTCTGATTCACTACATTTTAATGCCAAGTACTGCGGTAACCAGTTGAAAAGAGCACTCTTCCTGGGGTGTGGAAAAGAACATGCCAGCCAGATGTCGTCCCAGGCCAGAAGATGAAGTAGCACACAGCAGTGAAATCAAGCTCCCGGCCTGAGCTGCCAGATGCAGTGCCTGCTGGGCCCTGTGCCAGGAAACAACAGCCTGAAGCAGAAGTTTTCCCAGTTCTTACTCCTGTTCCCTCCTTTTCCAGCATGTTTCTACGTTACGATTTTACAGATGAGGCTTTTGACCCACAATCCAGCACTCAACTTGTTGTCTTTCCTTTGTCTTCTTCTCTCCCCCAGATGCCAGATGGTTAGTATCAACAAGAGACTTTTTAAGCAAAGGAATTTATTGAATACAACAGGAAGCAAAGGGAAACTTTACAGACTGAATGATCATTCCAAAAGGTCAAGGGAGGAGAAGTATTTATGAAGACAGAGTAGACCAGAGCCTCTGTACAGTCCAGACTGAGATTAATTGTTTGCAGATTGTGGTAGCTAGAGGAGAAGCACAATGATACATCCAAGTCCCCAAAGCCAGCCAATGTCAAGTGAAGGCCAGTCAAAGACACTGATATGCTGCAGTTTTGTAAAGATTTGGGGGTTATCACAGAAGGAAGGGACACAGAATCAACACTGCTTGAGGACCAAGACCTAGGACTTCACTGCCTGAGTTAAGGAGCAGACATGTTACTAGAAAAGGACATTTACTTAGTATGCTACATCTGTGAAAGATCAGTATGATCCTTTACTTGGGACTGGTCAGTAATTTTAACAAGGAGAAGATAAGCAGATGCATTACTCAAACCATGTGCAATTTCTGTCTCCACATATGCCCAGCCATGTGGCCTTGGTGGTCCTGGTTCTTTCTTGTGATATGCAGGGATTAGCCCACCCCAGCTCCATCAGAACTACCAGTTGTCCCAGTATCTCAGTTATGACCTCTTTACCAGACAGAAGCAGAGGAATTTGTCCACTGGTGTCAGGTCTTCATGAGCTTCATCAAAGCATGAGCCCCAGCCATAATTTTGCCTGGGCTGTGCAACATGCTAAAATCCCAGACAAATCACTGAGAGTGTGGTGTCATAGTTGGCTTACGTCAATCTAAGCATGTGCTACTGTCAAGAGGAGCAGTCCTGCCCTCTCCTGCCTGCTCCCATCACCTATGTCAGTGCTAACCTGCACAGTCAGCTGCACCACTGAGCTGATTCAACCCACGCTATGGCCACATGATTATCAGTGCCAAAATGCACTGGGGAGCACCAACATGCGGACTGGAAGGGCAGCCTGCAGTAGATTGACATATTTTGTTCAAGAAACCTACACCACGACTGTGTGTGCAGAGTAAATCCAGTGTGTCCTGATCCTGTGATAACACTTACTTACTGCGCATAGTCTGAACAACCCACCCAGCACTTGCACAGGAGGTCCAAAGCACTTCAGGCATATAAGATCTGAAGGACAGATGCTGTGAAGTCCATCTCTGTGTGACCACTAAGACTGCCTAATACACACAGACTGCACTGGACAACTCCAGCCACTTAGGTGGGACACGCCGGATGTGCCTAATGCTCCCTAGACACAGCAGGATCACTCATGTATCTGTGGGAAGGGCAGTTCCACTTAGGACAATGCCTCCTGCACCCATACTTCTGTCTACACCTTCCCAAATTTCCTACCTTTACCTGACTCTACACTCAGGACTGTCCTGAAAGCAATGTGCTGTTGCATCAGGTGAGTCAGACGCAGCAGATGAGTCAGCTGTAAATGCTACCCGTGAAAGGGATGAGAGATAACTTTGACTATAGAAGTTTTTAATCTGACAACAAAGCCTTCCATACACTTGGAATTGTAAGCTATTCAGATCGAGAAATATGACAAAAATGTGTAAGTAGGAGTGTCATCAATTTTTAGTACGTGGCGAGCTGCCTCCAAGTTTTGCATCAAGATTTTCAGCAAAGCAAGGTTTGGTCTTGATCAAGGCATTTCTGAGTACAATGATATGTGTACAGAGACTGCGTATCACTGCACATAAAACCCAGAAGGCCCTGACAGACAGACTTTAGCAAATCTTCCTGTTGTTGTTCAAGGAAGGCTTGCTCCCAGCTCTTCCCTCCACCTCACTGCCAGGGTTTGCTGAGCCCATCACAGGGTTCACAAGGGAGTTTGCCACTTACATAAAAAAAGTCGTGTGATTGTCAGAAATTGGCAATTAGGATGAGTACACATGCAGGACCTGGCCCCAGGGTCATCTAATGACTCCTCTGAGAGCGTTAAGATCAGCAGAAGAGTTGGGAAGGAGGGGAAGAGTCACAGATGGAGTTAAGAGGGAGGAGAGGAGTCACAGCTTGGGAAAAGCAACTTACGCTGAAGGAAGGGGACTAATTTGAGTTAATTTACCAGCACCCTCCAATCAGTTCACAAAGTGGTCGGGCTTTCAGCCGACGTAAGATATGTTATGTGAATGTAGGATTAACATTATGCAACTGGAAAAAAAAAGTATTTCCAATTTTAATTAGGTTTATATGAAAATAAACCCAGTTTTCGCTGAATTTTCCTGAGCAAAGAAAGAGTTGCAGATTCAACATCAACAGGTTGATGTTGTTCACCGTGGAAAGTTATTTATGTGTAGATGCTAGTGAAATTACTTAAAAGCTAATGAGTCAGAAGAAGCAAACAAACTTTGGCTGAGTGTGAAGCACATGCACTGCACCGAGCACCATCTCTCCCCCAATGCGTTCTGCGTTCCGTCAGTTTCCATTTTATCGATGCTTGAACTCCAGGTTCACGAGAAACATGGGAGTGAGCCCCAGTGAAAGGATATTTTCCCCTTGTTTTCCTGCGTCGTACACGAGCAGGAGCAGTGAAAACAATGAAAAGCCAAGCTGCACCCTTTCGCTCTGCATGACTTCCTGAAATTCCTCCCGAGCAAGATAAACCAGGCTACAGTGAAACACAGGTCATGGCTAAACCAGCATCTGTTAGTTGTGCTGTGGAGTTTGGAAACAGCCACATTTTCACCCCATCTGCTTCTTTAGGGTAAATTGCTTTGTTGCCCAGGTGTATAATAAGGTGTAAAGGGGAAATTTAAGATTAATATCCTCCTAGCTTTTACTAGTCTCACCGGGGAAAAAACAGAAGTCCTGTTTTAAACTAGGGAAGGACAAAAAGCACTAAAACTTGCCCAGGAAACAGCCCAGAACAGCACAGGATTCGGACGAAAGGCTTTCAGGGCTGCAGGCAGAGGTCTGGCTGGGGAGCAGCAGAACCAGCTGCTCTTCGTCACCGCCCTGGAGCAACTGCCGACCTTCACCCACAGCAGCGCCTGTGTCAGCGCGCTGCCGGCCCCGCCAGACAGACCGACCCGCTTGGATTAACCAGTTTAAACTGGGTATTTGAAATAAGCCGCAGGAACTTTCCCGGAGGGGATTAGTGAGTCCCTGCAGCGCCTGCCCTGACCTGACAGCAGATCTGAGGCCATCCCTGGCATCGCAGCCACGGTGAACAGCTGAGAAGGGGTCACGTCTTCGTTGGGCACTGACCGAAAACGCGGCAGGCGGGGCAGCACTCCGCAGGGAGCAGTGGCAGCCGGAGGTTTCCATTAGTGCACTGAGCTCCGACCCGGCTGCTGCCGCACACTCTTCCCCGGCCGGCCACTGAACGAACGAAAATGGGGAGCTGCGTCATGGGATGGGGGGAAGCCGCACGCTGTCAAGGCAGCGAGGTCGACCCACCGACAGAGGCCCAGAGGGAGCTGCGACATCCCGGAGCTGATGTCTGCCTGCAGCCCGAGAAGTGCCTGAATCTGTTTTCACTTTAAACCAGTTTTACAGTCTGGACTGGACTGGGATTTATATGTATTTTATGTGGCCTACACCACCCACTGTGCCTCATAGGAGATGACAGTCCCTGCCATGAGCAGTTTACAAACTCAGAGCGACTGCAGATGCCCAAAGACCAGGGCAAAGCCTGCTCGCTTCTTTCTTTCCGTGACTCTTCCCATGGCTGGCCAGATCATTTGGTGGTTTCTACATCCCTTCCCTGCCTTGGGGCAATGTCAGCTTCTCTGCACAGGCTGAACAGGCTTCACACGCTTTCTCTGGAGTCTGGAGCAGCTTTACGAATCTCAGAGCTGTGCAGAGGTAAAGGTAACGACCTGCTGGCTGCTGCCACCACCCCGGATGAGGGGTGACTGTCTGTGAAGCCAACCAAGTGGGAGGTGGTGGCCGCAACATCCAGAAGGAAGCCTGGAGGAGGGGAGAACCTACTGGTCACCAAATCTTGCAACATCTTTGCTGAGGACACCTTGTTTTCTCAGGTTTCCCGCTTGTGTCCTGCTGTCACCGGTTTGTACAAAGCCACAAATTAAAGGTTGGGTTTTTTTCACGTGAATCTAAAGGATTTAGGAACACAGCTCCCAAGAGCACCACTCACCCAGCCCAGGACTGTACCTGCAGACCGATGACCACTCTGCACGGGCACAGAGGCACACTGCAGCCTGCTGACACATTGCTCCTCTGTAGCTGCCAGAGAACAGGAGTACGTTAGTGCACACCAGAAAAAAAACAGCATTGAAAAAAAGGAGTGTGATAGAGGAATGTTCCACACAAAAGAATATTTGGGGTCACCCAAGGAAGACAGACAGGATGGAGGGCAGGTAGAGCATGTACAGCATATTCCTTATTACCCTCTTGTAATGTTCAGCAATGTACAAAGGTACCAAACCAACACCAGGTTCAGACTCTGCCTCACCAGGACCTAACACGTTACAAACCACAAGGTAAAAAATCAAACACAACAGCCTCACCTTCTTGATAAAAACAGTGAGAGTGGTTTCTTTATATCTAATCCACCGATAAGGGAGGAGATACATGGACTGGGACAGCAGAGCTGCAAACTGTTTCACAGGGAGTAATGTAATCCAAAGTCCTATATATTTTTAAGCTGTTCAGCCCTGCCCCCTCATAAAGCAGGCATTTCAGCATGCGGCGATTCTGTTAATTGAATGCCGTCTTAAACACAAATGAGGAAAGCCACACCAAAGTCTCTCAAGACTCCAGATAAGATTTGCAGCTGGTATAAATAAGTGAAATGTCACTAAGGCCAGAGGAATTGCTGCGTTCCTCCCTCTCCTGCCGCCGCAATCTCTGAACTTGACCCTACATTTCCGTACTCCTACGAGGAGTGGAGCACAGCGTCGAGCGCGCTGCCGCAATCCCTCCTCCCTGCTATTGCAGCCTGCCCTTGCCGTGGCGCATCTCCAGCCCTGGCCCTTCCCCTGGGACACTGGCATGTCGAGCAGGCTGGAGGGAGAAAGAGCCAGGGAGTGCCGGGCCTGGGCGGGAAAGGAGGCCCGAGTTCCCGTCATTTCCTCTGTGATTACTTCAAGATTTTTCAGTAAAAGTCTTTACAGGATGGGTTGGGCCGTTTTATCAGAGCCAGATTTTGGCAGACCAGTTCTCAGCGAGGTTCTTGTTACCCTGCAGCCTTCGGCCCAAGCCTGCAGACCTTACCTCCCCGAGCCCAGCACAGCCTTGCTCAACTGATGGGCGGATTTGGTCCTGCTGCAGGAGGCAGAGGGACTGACGACACTCCCTGCAGGAGGACAGGCTTTTGCTTTCATTTAAGAAATAACATTTAGACCTTGACTGGTGACAGGCAGACCTGATGTTGTAAACATAAATCTCCAGGTCACTTCCTTGACAATGACAAACTTACTCCTTCATAAGCAATGACAACATGAAGGCACTTGAAACTTTCCAACCAGACCTTTTCTTTCCCAACATCTCTCTTTTTGGCCTCACATTTTAAGCAGAACATCAGCTTGCAAAGCGAGCAGGAAACAGCAGCTCCTTCCTGCTGCACAGCCCCGGCCACCGGTGCGGGGAGCTTGCCTGCTGAGTTTGGGTGTTGGCCAGTGCTGACCAGCATCCCCATGTGAATCATAGAGTAGTTTGGGCGGGAAGGGACTTCTAAAGGTCATCTAGTCCAACCTACTGTCACTCCCCTGTTGCCATTAAAGTTAAGAAAAAGACTGGGAGACAGATTATCGCAGCTGAATCCTGGTAAACAGCAGGAGGGCAGCAGCTCTGTGGCAGCTGAGATAATGCTTTTTTGTTCAATCATTTCTAAATCCTCTACACTTCACATAACCTGTTCAGATTTTCTGGACATATTATGTGACACACGACAGCACAGAGTGGAAATAACAATCTCCATTTGGGATACTTTTACATAAGATCTTCTGGGGAAGAACCCTAGCTTTTAAGGATGATATTACTATTAGCTTCTCATTTTTACTTGAGAGTCCCAGCGATGAGGTAATCTGAATTCATCCTACCTACCCATCTGATTGATGGTGCCTTCTACACATTTGGGAAACAAAACTGAAGATGGCATTCAGAAAAAAAAGTTAAGTAATTCAGTTAGATATATGCATTTTGCTGATGAACAAAGGTCATTTCTTGATGTGCGGACATGAATGAGATCGACAAGATGGGGTTAGGTTTCATGTGAGCTCCAGCACCTGCATGGATGTGCAGAAGTGGAGGGTCTATGCCACAGGGAGAAGAATAGCCACGAGCGGGTCAAAAGCTTATGGGTAAGAATCAGGGATTGAGGCAACAAAGGGAACCTTGTGGTTGGTGTCTACTACAGGCTGCCCAGTCAAGAGGAGTCTATTGATGAAGCCTTCTTACTCCAGCTAGAGGAGGCATTGCACTTGCAGCCTCTTGTCCTGTTTGCGGGACTTCAACCACCCCAACATCTGCTGGAAAAGTAGCACAGTGAGTTATAGGCAATCCTGGAGACTCCTGGAGTGCATGTAGGATAACTTCTTAG